>NW_026585742.1:7531522-7562658 GCF_907164565.1 Psammomys obesus
GAAGCAGTCATTAACAGTCTCCCCTCCAAAAAAAGCCCTGGACCAGATGGCTTCAGCGCAGAATTCTACAAGACCTTCAAAGAAGTACTAACACCAATTCTCCACAAACTATTCCATAAAATAGAAACAGAAGGAACACTACCAAACTCATTCTATGAAGCCACAGTCACTTTGATACCTAAACCACACAAAGATCCAACAAAAAAAGAGAACTTCAGACCTATCTCTCTTATGAACATTGATGCAAAAATACTCAATAAAATACTTGCAAACCGAATCCAAGAACACATCAAAGATATCATCCACCATGACCAAGTAGGCTTCATCCCAGGAATGCAAGGGTGGTTCAACATACGGAAATCCATCAATGTAATCCACCACATAAACAAAATGAAGGAGAAAAACCACATGATCATCTCCTTAGATGCTGAAAAAGCATTTGACAAAGTCCAGCACCCATTTATGTTTAAAGTCTTGGAGAGATCAGGGATACAAGGCACATACCTAAAGATAGTAAAGGCAATATACAGCAAGCCTATAGCCAACATCAAACTCAATGGAGAGAAACTTAAATCAATCCCACTGAAATCAGGGACAAGACAAGGCTGCCCACTCTCTCCATATCTCTTTAACATTGTACTTGAAGTCCTAGCCAGAGCAATAAGACAACTAAAGGAGATCAAGGGGATACAAATCAGAAAGGAAGAGGTCAAAGTGTCACTATTTGCAGATGATATGATAGTATACATGAGCGACCCCAAAGATTCAACCAGAGAACTTCTTCAGCTGATAAACACCTTCAGCAAAGTGGCAGGATACAAAATCAACTCAAAAAAATCAGAGGCCCTCTTGTATACCAAAGACAAAAAGGCTGAGAAAGAAATTAGGGAAACAACACCCTTCACAATAGCCACTAACAACATAAAGTACCTTGGTGTGACTCTAACCAAGCAAGTGAAAGACCTATTTGAGAAAAACTTCAAGTCTTTGAAGAAAGAAATTGAAGAAGATCTCAGAAGATGGAAAGATCTCCCGTGCTCATGGATTGGTAGGATTAACATTGTGAAAATGGCCATCCTGCCAAAAGCAATCTACAGATTCAATGCAATTCCCATCAAAATACCAACTCAATTCTTTACAGACCTTGAAAAAAAGATTCTCAGCTTCATATGGAGAAACAAAAAACCCAGAATCTCCAAAACGATCCTGTACAACAACAGATCATCTGGAGGTATCTCCATTCCCGATCTCAAGCTGTACTACAGGGCAACAGTAATAAAAACTGCATGGTATTGGCATAGAAACAGAAAGGAGGATCAATGGAATCGCATAGAAGACCCAGAAATAAACCCACACACCTATGAATTCTCAATATTTGACCAAGAAGCCAAATCCATTCAATGGAAAAAAGACAGCATCTTCAACAAATGGTGCTGGACCAACTGGATGTCTACATGCAGAAAAATGAAAATAGATCCATATCTATCACCCTGCACAAAACTAAAGTCCAAGTGGATCAAGGACCTCAACATAAAACCAGATACTCTAAATCAGCTGGAAAAAAAAGTGGGAAACAGCCTAGAATTCATTGGCACAGGAGACAACTTCCTGAACAGAACACCAACAGCACAGGCTCTAAGAGCAACAATCAATAAATGGGACCTCATGAAACTGAAAAGCTTCTGTAAAGCAAAAGACACTGTCATCAAAACAAATAGACAGCCTACAGATTGGGAAAGAATCTTCACCAACCCTTTATCTGACAGAGGGCTAATATCAAGTATATATAAAGAACTAAAGAAGCAGAAAAGCAACAAACCAAGTAATCTACTTAAAAAATGGGGAACAGAGCTAAACAGAGAATTCTCGAAAGAGGAACGTCGAATGGCAGAGAAACACTTAAAGAAATGCTCCACCTCATTAGCCATTAGGGAAATGCAAATCAAAACGACCCTGAGATATCACCTTACACCCATCAGAATGGCCAAGATGAAAAACTCAAGTGATAGCACATGCTGGAGAGGTTGTGGAGAAAAGGGAACCCTCCTCCATTGCTGGTGGGAATGTAAACTGGTTCAACCACTCTGGAAGTCAATCTGGCGCTTTCTCAAACAACTAGGAGTAGTGCTACCTCAAGACCCAGCTATACCACTCCTAGGTATATACCCAAAATTTGCTCAAGTACACAACAAGGACATTTGTTCAACCATGTTCATAGCAGCTTTATTTGTAATAGCCAGAACTTGGAAACAACCCAGATGTCCATCAACGGAGGAATGGATACAGAAACTGTGGTATTTTTACACAATGGAATACTACTCAGCAATCAAAAAGGAAGAAATCATGAAATTTGCAGGCAAGTGGTGGGATCTAGAAAAGATCATTCTGAGTGAAGTATCCCAGAAGGAGAAAGACAAACTTGGTATATACTCGCTTATATAGACCTACAAGACATGATAAACATAATGAAATCTACACACCTAAAGAAGATAATCAAGAAAGTGGACACAGGCGAAGGTGATTAATCCTCATTTAGAAAGACAAATGGGATGTGCATTGAACTTATGACAGGAGTCTACCACAAAAGGCATCTGAAAGACTCTACCTAGCAGTGTTTCAAAGCAGACACTAAGACTCATAACCAAACCCTCGGCAGAGTGCAGGGAATCATATGAAAGAAGGGAAGTTAGTATGATATGGAAAGGATAGGAGCTCCACAAGGACCAAATATATTTGGGCACAGGGTCTTTTCTGAGACTGACACTCAACCAAGGACCATCTATGGATATAACCTAGAACTTCTGCTCGGATGTGGCCTGTGGTAGCTCAGTAACCAAGTAGTTTTCCAAAGTAAGGGGAACACGGACTATTTCTAATAGGATCTCAAGGGCAGGCTGTTTGACCCCCACCCCAGGGGAGGAGCAGTCTGTTAGGCCACAGAGGAGGACTTTGCAGCCAGCCCTGAAGATACCTGATAAAACAGGGTCAGATGAAAGGGGAGGAGGTCCTCCCCTATAAGGGGACTTGGAAAGGGGCAGGGAGGAGACCAGGGAGGGAGTGTGGGGTTGGGGAGGGAATGAGGGAGCGGGATACAGCTGGGACACAGAGTTAACAAAATGTAACTAAAAAGAAAAATAAAATAAAATAAAAAAAAAAAAAAGAAACAAAGCATTATGTCGGAAATACCACAAAGAAACATTTACTCAAACTTTTTTTTCTCTCTCTCTAAATAAACTAGTTCAGCTTAAATGGCCACATTTCTGGAAAGAGGAAAATTGCAGTAACTAAAATTTCTATTAACCATCAAGGCTTTGGCTCCATCATGTGGCCGTTTGGATTTATTTTACTTTGTTCTTTTTTTTTTTTTTTTTTTTTTTTTTTTTTTTTTTTTTTTTTTTTTTTGTCGTGACTAGACCTCTTTCTAGAGATCAGGCTGACCTCAAACTCAAAGATCCACCTGCCTCCCCAAGTGCTCAGATTAAGGCATGTGCCACTGGTATCATTAACAAATTTAAAGTGCATATATCTAAAATTTTCAGCAGGCTATTTTGATCTTTGTATATATTAGGAAATGGTTGCTGCCATCAAGCTAATTAGGATATCCATTATCTCTCATAGTAACCCTTGTATGTGACAATAAACCTTACGTCCTGTAGCTGGAGAGACAACTCAGCACTTAAGATCACTTGCTGCTTTAACAGAGGACCCAGGTTCAGTTTCTAACTCCCATGTTTGGCATCTTACCTATGTCATTCCAGGTCCAGGAGATCTGACACCCACTTCTGGATTCACAGATACATAAATCCACACGGACACACACACATAACAAATTGAAATTTAAAAGGATACCATTCCTCAGCCCGCCATGTGCTGCTGTGACCTGTGGCAGCAGTGATGCGCCTGAGTGTTCAGGAGCACACGCATCTCAGAACTGATAGCTCCCAGATCTGCAGCTTCTCTTTCTCTCTCTCTCTCTCTCTCTCTCTCTCTCTCTCTCTCTCTCTTACACACACACACACACACACACACACACACACACACTGCTTTTCTGGGTTCTGCCTATCTGTGTGATCATGTAGTTTGTCTTTTTCTGCCTTGCTTGTGTCTTTTAATCATGAAGCCCTCTGGGCTCATTCAAGTTATCACAAACAGCAGAATTTTTTTCTTTCATAAGGCAGAAAAGTATTAATCATGCACCTGGAAGAGTGGCTGAAATGTTTTTCATGTACCCATCTGTGATTTTTACATTATATCCACGTTTTGGCTCTTGTGAATAATGCTACAAGAGACAGAGCAAAATAACAGGTTGAGACTGTGACTAATTTTCTTTTCATGTGGACCCAGCACTGGAAATGTTGGCTCAGCTATAGATGTGATCTGTCCCCAACATGTTCATATGTTTAGTTACCTGGTCCCCAGGAAAAAGTTTCAGGAAGTTGAAGCATCTCTGGGAGATGAGGCGTGGCTGGAGGAAGTGCAAGGGTGGGTCCTAGGCCTTTCAAAGTCAGAGTGAACCGGTGTGTAGCTCAGAAGCAGAGTGCTTGGTAGCATACACCAAGCCCTGAGTTTGGTCCATACCACCTCCACCCCCCAAAAAAAAATTAATAATAATGAATAAAATTCTAGTGTCATTTGTCATAAAACTTGCGGGGGGGGGGAGATTTTCATTCATTTATTTATTTTAGAGAGCCACAAAACGCTCTAAATAGCAGAAGCAATCTTGAACAAAAAGAATAAAACTAGAAGCCAAGAATCTGACTTCAAGATATACTAGAAAGTTATGGTGATCCAAAAAGCTTAGTGTTGGTGTCAGGAGTCTGGTGAGACAGCTCGGACAGTAAAAGCCTGAAGACCTGAGTTTCATACTCAGGACCTGCAGGGTGGAAGACAAGAACAAACTCTTGCACATTGTCTTCTGAGCTCCACAGCTTTTCTATTAATTTATTTAATCACTTTCCAGCCTGATCCCAGCCCCCTCCTTCCTCTCTTCCCAGTCCCACCCTCATGCTACCCTCTTCCCTCATTGCTCCATCTCCTTCTTCTCTAAAAAGGGGAAAACCCCAGGGGTACCAACCCACCCTGGCACCTCAAGTCACAGCAGGACTAAATACATCCCCTCCCTCTGAGGCCAGACACAGCAGCCAGGTAGGGAAAGGGATCCAGAGACAGGCAACAGAGACAGCCCCCATTCCCATTGTTAGGGAACCCACATTACAACCAAGCTACACATCAGCTACATATGTGTTGGGAGTCTAGGTCCAGCCCATGTATGCTCTTTGGTTGATGGTTCATCTGTGTGAGTTCCCATGGGCCCAGGTTAGTTTACTCTGTAGGTTTTCTTATGGTGTCCTTGACCCCTCCTGTTTCTGCAATCCTTTTTCCATTCTTCCTCAAAACTCCCTGAGGTCAGCCTATTGTTTGGCTGTGGGTCTCTGTATCTGTTTCCATCAGCTGCTGGATGAAGCCTCTCAGAAGGCAGTTTTGTTAGGCTCCTGTCTGCAAGTATAGCAGAGTATCATTAATAGTGTCAGTGGTTGGCTCTCTCCCATGAAGTGGGTCTCATTGAGTTGCCATTTCCTCAATCTCTGCCCCATCTTAATCCCTACACTTTTTGTAGGCAAGACAAATTTTGGGTTGAAGGATTTATGTGTGAGTTGGTGTCCCCCTCCCGGCACTGGAAGTCCCTCCTGGCTACAGGGAGTAGCAACTTCAGGCTCCATATCCTCCTCTGCTAGGAGTCTCAGCTAGGGTACCCTCCACGCCCATAGTTCCCAGGAGTCTCCTCAGCTTTAAACACTCAGACACACACATAACGTGAGCACAAGCATGCATGTATGTGCACACACACACTCTCACACACACAAATTGTAAATAAAAGATACACAGGCAAACAGCACAGAAAGAAGTGCTTAAAAATAACCCCACACAAGCAATCTTAAACAAAGGAAGACTGATTTGAGTAAAGATTTTTAATTTAATTTTGTTATTTGGCAATTTCATACTTATATATGATGCATTCTGATTATGCTTTCCTCCTGCTTTCTCGTTTCCCTTCCATTTCTATCACCCACCCCACTAGTACCCTTCCCAAATTCATGACTTTTGGACTTGTTTTGTAACTCATTTAGTTTTGCCAGCGCCACCTGTGTGACCATGGTGCCTAGTAGGGCCATCAGTGGGCCCACAACTCAGTGTAATGCTTTCCTCCTCATTGAATCAACAGGAAATAGTTCAGTAATGACAGTTACGACCCCAACCCCTCCCTGAGCCACTCCTCCAACCAGGTCTGACTCTCAACAGGTCCATTCCTTTTTTTTTTTTTTTAGTTACATTTTATTAACTCTGTATCCCAGCTGCATCCCCCTCCCTCATTCCCTCACTCATCTCCTCCCTGCCCCTTTCCAAGTCCACTGATTGGGGAGGACCTCCTCCCCTTTCATCTGACCCTGTTTTATCAGGTATCTTCAGTACTGGCTGCAAAGTCCTCTTCTGTGGCCTAGCAGGACTGCTCCTCCCTTGGGGGGTGGGGAGGTCAAAGAGCCAGTCATTGAGTTCCTGTCAGAAATAGTCCCTGTTCCCCTTACTATGGGAAACCAATTGGTTACTGAGCTACCATGGGCTTCATCTAAGCAGAGGTTCTAGGTTATATCCATACATGGTCCTTGGTGGCGTGTCAGTCTCAGAAAAGACCCCTGTGCCCAGATATATTTGGTCCTTGTGGAGCTCCTATCATTTCCACATCATACAAACTCCCCCTTCTTTCATATGATTCTCTGCACTCTGCCGAAGGTTTGGTTATGAGTCTTAGTATCTGCTTTGATACACTGGTAGGTAGAGTCTTTCAGAGGCCCTCTGCGGTAGGCTCCGATCCTGTTACTTGTTTTCTCCTACGTCCAATGCACCTCCCATTTGTCTTTCTAAGTGAAGATTGATCATCTTACCGTGGGTCCTCTTTCTTGTTTATCTTCTTTAGGTGGATAGATTTCATTATGTTTATCACAGCAGGCTCATTCTTGTGCAGATTCAGTACAGGCCTATGCAGTGCCTATGGACTTGAGATTGCAATGGCTGTGTCTCGCTCAGAAGATGAAAATGTACAGCTCTTCTCCCTATAATCTGGGTCATACATTCACTCTGTCCTTTCTTCCTTTCTTCCATGGTGCTCTCTGAGATGTGTGTGTGGGGTTGGGGCATTATAATCATCTTATTTAGGGTTCGACACTCACCATCTCTTATTTTCAACACTTTGTACAATGATGTACAATAATGTCAGAAAAAGGTTCTCTGGTTAAGGCTGAGAGTAACACACGTCTACACATGTAAAATGTATGTTTAAACAAATATTTAGAAGGTGATTTAACTCTATGTATGTTAATTTAGTTAAGTAATAGCAGTGAGTTCCCTCTAGGCCTATGATTTCCTTAGCAACAGGTTTTTGACCAGTATCAGACATGCATTCCTTTGTGGAATGGGCCTCTATTCCAGAGACCCTTCAGTTATCACCATAACAGTGGTGCCACTATTGCACAAATAGGCCTGTCTTGACTGGCAGTTGGTCTTAGTGTTTATGTTTACAGCTGTGTGAAAGTGTTGCGGGGCTGGAGAGATGGCTCAGAGGTAAAGAGCACTGCCTGCTCTTCCAGAGGTCCTGAGTTGAATTCCCAGCAACCACATGGTAGCTCACAACCATCTATAATGTGATCTAATGTCCTCCTCTGGCGCTCAGCTGTACATGCAGGCAGAACATTGTATACATAATAAAACAAATAAATCAGAAGGAAAGAAAGAAAGAAAGAAAGAAAGAAAGAAAGAAAGAAAGAAAGAAAGAAAGGAAGGAAGGAAGGAAGGAAGGAAGGAAGGAAGGAAGGAAGGAAGGAAAGAGAAAGAAGAAAGAAAGAAAGAAAGGAGTTGTTGCCTTTTCTTCACCAGTGACTTGCATTCTCCCTTCTAACAACACTCCTCTTCCTAAAGGTTCCATCACCCTTCTGAACAATCCCACCAACTGGGGATCAAGTATTAGAGTACATGAGCCTCTGGAGGGCATTTCTTATTCAAACTACCAAATGGAAGAATTACTATTGTCATATTGGTATTTATGGTCTGCATATCTTATAGTTGTTTTGTTCCTGTCTTTTTCTTCTACTCAGCTGAGACAGGGTCCTACTCTGTAGTCCAAGCTGGCCTGCAATTCTCTATATTGCCCCCTGGCCTCTAACTCGGGGTAAATTTTTTATCTCAGTTTTTCAAGTATTTCTATTACCAGTGTAAGGTACTATACTTGGCTTACTCTCTTATTGCTCATTTATTAAGATTTGCTTTTATTCATGCTTTTATTCATTTTATTACATAGGTTTTATCTTTATAGTTATAAAGCTTGTATAAAATAATTTATAGTTATGATAATTTATTTTATGTCAATTATAATTTCAATTGCATCCAAAATTTTTTTGTCTTTTTACTTACTCCAAACCTCATGTTCCTAAAATCAGTTTATTATTAAGTATTATGTATCTATTAATAAATTATTATGGTTATAACTAATCTTTTTAAAGACTTAGATATGAATAAATTTAAGTAAAATCCTTCTAATGATATAATGTGGATTTTGTGTGTGTGTGTGAAAGGGTAAGACAAGAAACTGGAACCAGATGTGGTGTTGCATTTTTTTTTTAATTCCAGCACTTGGGAGGGGGGCAGAGGCAGGAGGATCTCTGTGAATTTGAGGCCAATCTGGTCTACATAGTAAGTTCCAGGACATCCAGAGCTGCATAGAGAGACCCTGTCTCAAAATTACCAAGAAAGAAAGAAAAGGAAGGAAGGAGGGAGGGAGAGAGGGAGGGAGGGAGGGAGGGAGGGAGGGAGGGAGGGAGGGAAGGAAGCCTAGTTTTGCAGAGAAATATTTATATTTGATCACTGTTAGTGAAAAATAAAGTTTTTGCAGGGAATTACAAATACCCCATGGAACTCTACGGTAATTAGATGATTAATGTCTCAGAAATCCAAAAGTGAAACTACTACATTTTGTTGTTAACTGGCTCTTTTCATGCCCTTCATACTATGATGGCTGAAGCCACTTTTAGGACATATGCAGAATATGTCTTCTAGGGATCTTTTAAGTGAGGAAGTTTATTACACTACAGAAGGAACAAGGTCGGCTGTAAGCCTCCGGTGTGTGCTGGGAACAAAATTCAGGTCCTCTACAGAAGGGCACACACTCTCAACCACTGAGCGCTCTCTCTCTCTCTCCTCTCTCTCTCTCTCTCTCTCTCTCTCTCTCTCTCTCTCTCTCTCTCTCCCCACCCCCCTCTCTCATTCCACTTTCAATTTTTAACCAGCAGCTTTCTGGAGACAAAAGCGCCAACAAAAGCAGAGGCAGGAGCCCTTGACCCCTAGCAGCTCCTTCGTGACTGTTGCCAGGCAGGGAGGCTGCAGTGCAGGGTGTGGGGTCTCAGAACCTTTAGATCTTGCTGGATCCACACATGAAGTCTAAGTCCCCTGCAGCCTCGGGCTTTCCTGCAGCTTTCAGTCCTCAGAACTGAGCTCGGGACTGTGTTATTCTTAGCCACTGCCTTTCTCTACAGTCTGGTTTCCTCTTCTGCTATGAAAGGCTTCGGGACAGTTTGTGAACACAAATACGTGTGGTGTCTTCTTGCATTCCCAAGCAACACGTTCATATCCAGCATATCCTGCTGTTCAGCTTGGCGCTGTGGAATCAAAATAGAAAATATTATGCATGGTTTTTCTTTGCTTAAAAAAAAAAAAATCTATTGAGCCAGCTCTTGAGAATTTGTACCTGCTGAGCGTAGAAACATGCCACATCACAGCGTGTGATTAAAATCCCGTTGTTTCTGCCGGTTTTGTGTCTTCGTGAGAGTTATTCATCTAACAAAGAAAGGTCTTGCTCTCTATATTTACAGCGGTTGAAGAAAGTTCCTCTGTCACTTGGGAAAATAAGACAAAAAATGGATAGGAAGTTTGAAAGGCTGAAGTAGTCTAGACCCAGGATGGGTATTATAAGAGCAGGGCCTTCGTCTGAAACGGCACAGTACAAATGCGGCTTCAAGTCCATTTCCGTATTGGCTGAGCCCCGAGGTGGCGCTTCCAGTTTGGGTCCTTTCAGTCCTGCGCCGGGCAGCTCTGGCAGCTGGAACCGCCCTCCCCCACTCGCTCCTGGCACACATCCAGGAGTGCTTGCGTAGATCCCAGCTGGTGGCATACGGAACAATTTTACCGGAAGACTGCATTTGGCAAGCAGGTGCGATGGGGCACCAGGCATTTTCCCCGTGATGAAATCACATCTCCCAGCCTCGCACTTCTTGATTAACTGATGAGGCTGAACTTCATTGTTTCTAAGCAAAAGCTTTCTATTCAAATCATGTCTATGGCAGAAGGAGCTGTCAGGCTCGGAGTAATCACACTGACCGGAGCTTTCTTCAGAGCGAAGTGTGGCAGCTGCCTGGGTTGCATAGAAAGCACACTGTGACATGGGGACTAAATGAATGTCTTTGATAGCTGCACTGCCACAGTTGATGCAAAAAGCAGAAATACACAATTGAGAAAATTATAGGTAGTCAGACTCAATTATTTAATTAGCCTAGCCAATTTGAATGCACAGTCATTTTATCCTTAGCATATCTGCTTTTATGTTTCTCTTAAGTGGTTATTGTTCACCGGCTACCATGTGAATATGACTTGTCCCCTCTGAAACTCCTGTTGGAAAGTTGTTGGGAGCATCAGGGATTGAACCCCAGAACTGAACCCCGGACCTTGCACACGCCAAGCATATACTTTACTATTGAGCCACACACTCATGTTGACACTTGTCATTTCAACAGTGTTAGAAGCTGGGCCGGGGAGGTTATGGATCATCAGAGGGAGCCTCCAGGAATGAACTCAGGAGTCCTGCAAAAAGGGGAAGGTGCTACTAGTTGCTTAGTACTCCCTCTCGCTGGCACACATCTCTCCTGGCAAGTCCCACCCTCCTGTTTTTCTATCATCACAGAGCAGCATGTGTCCCTGGCTACATGGGGTCCATGATCTTGGATGACCCAACCTCCAGGGCCACACCTAAAATAAACTTGTTTCTTTAAAACTACAGTCGGAAATGTTTTCTTAAAACAACACAAAATCAACTAACAGTATTTATCCTCAAACTTGGTAGAACAGTTTTCATTCCTGATTGCTTTCTCTTTTCCCTTTCCTCCCTTCCTTCCTCCCTTCCTTCCTTCCTTCCTTCCTTCCTTCCTTCCTTTCCTTTCCTTTCCTTCTTTCGTTTCCTCTCCTTCTCTTTCTTCTTAGAGAGAGTGTTTTACTATGTAACTACAGGTGGGGAACAGCTTTCTGTGCAGACCAGTGCTTGCTTGCCTCCTGCCTCCCAAATGCTGGATTAAAGACATGTTCCCTGCCTTGCTGTACACTAGTTTTCTAAGTTTAAGTATGTATTTATATAGTAAGTCCTCTTGCAGCCAAACATACATACACGCACATACATACATACATACATGTACATATCTATATGTGCACCTATGTGTACAAACATGCACATATACATACATGAACGCATGTGCACATACATACATGTATATACACATATGTACATACATGTCCACAAACATACACACATATATCCATACAGGTTCACTGGCGAGCCCTTGCTAGCCTCTGGCATTTCCCACTGAATCTGAATAAACTTTACACTGGGGTTGTGCTGAGTGAAACATCTGCTATCACCCTGATTGTCTTTCTTCTCTCGATAGCTGTGTCCACTGGCAGAGCTTTTAGGATACTGGCTTTCCCTCTAGTTGTGGTTTCCCTCAGAGTGCCCCTTTCCGTGAAGGGGATATACACAGGCTCATGCTTTCAGTTTGTACTTTAAATCCCTCTACCACTATGCATTGTCGTGTTCTCCTTTCTCTACTGGTTTCTCTTGTTCCTTGGTTTCTGGGTACCTGTTTCTCTCCCTTTCCCACATCATCAGCGGGGTGTCTTCCTTCCTTCCTTCGCCTATAGCACACTCCCAGAGTGCTCATCTGGCCACCATCTGCACTCTCCCTGGTGGTCTGCTCATCATCCACACTCTCTCCGGCGCTCTCCTCTGTTCCGTCAACACTGCATGCTGCTTGCATCTTAAATTTTATGCTATCTGAGGATTCCTTTAAAAAATTAAGGCTGCTAACTCTTTAATAATAATGGGTATTTCATTGTATTTTGTTTTCTTTTAAGGCTTTTTGCAAGTGGAGCAGTTGGCTGATTTTTGCTTGTTTTACATTTTGTTTTGTTTGTTTTTCAGACTATGTCTGAAAAATCCAAGTGAAAATACGTAAGCCCAAACTGGCTTAGAACTCATAATTCTCCTGTCTCAGCCTCTGGAGTTCTAGAATTATAAGTATGTACCAAGAATCCGAGAATATCACATTTTTAATGATTTATTAATACTGTTTGTATAATATGGAAGTGGACCTTTTGCTACAATGGTCCAAGTAACGCCTTCCTTTCAACTTTTATTACACAAGCTCTTCATTTTTCTCTAGTCAAACATCTAAGTTCAGTATTGTGAAAACATGCTGATGCTGTAGCTTTTTTTTGTGACAGCCCAGTTTCTTGCAAGTTAAACTTTCAATCTCAATGTAGGAAACATGTGGAATCCAGGCTTATATGTTTTCATTTAAATTTTTATTTCTGTTGTTTGGTTAGTTGGTTGGTTGGTTTGTTGGTTGGTTGGTTTGTGTTTTGATTTTGTTTTTGGTTGTTTGTTTTGGCGTGTTTGCTTTTGAGACCTGGTCTCACTATATAGCCCTGTCTGGCCTGGAACTTGCTATTGTTAGAATCACTGAAGAAAGACCCCAGACTCAAGTAGTATGCAAAAGCAAGGACTGTTTATTCTGAAGAAATTTACCAGCATGCGGGTGGCACAGTTCCTTAGACTGCCACCACCAAGTGAGCACACAGGCTCAATTTAAAGGCAATTAGGGAGATTTCCATAAGGAGTGAGATAACCTTTCATTCTATTGGTTGACTCAGGAGGTATGGGAGATTTAGGATTGGCTAAATATTTAGGAACTTTCCAGAGGTGCTAAGAATTGTTCCATCAGGTTTGCTGATTCATTAACTTCAGCTCAAGCTCATGCATTAAACTTTAAGCTGATTGGCTGCCTGCGAGCTTCAGGTTTTAGTCAGATTACCCAAATAGATTGGGGCCTTCTGGTGGTCTCTCAGAGGCTTTGGAGTTATTAGACATCTCCTATGTAGAGAAGTTTGGTCTGAAACTCACAGAAATGCAGCTGTTCCGTCTCCTGAGCGGGGAAGTCAAAGCTGTGTAGCACCATATCCAGACAATTCTCTCTCCACTTTTCTGTGTAACATCAACTTAACCGGCACACACACTGCCACTTCAATAACTGTGTGAGTGTTTCAGGAAATGTACTCCTAGAATTAACAGAATAAGACAGTGAACACAGATGAACAAGGTGGCTCATGCCGGGTCTTCCCATTACCTTGGAGGCTGAAGCAGGGCAGTTTCAAGTTTGTCTCTTCCTAGGCTACAGAGTAAGACAGTGCCACAAGAAAGAAAGAAAGAGAGAGAGAGAGAGAAAGCAAACAAGCAATGACTGAACAACTACATTACACTCAAAAGTGCTATTCAAACAAATATTTATATTCTCCACATGATCCACCAACTGAAGGTGGAAACAAACCAATGTCCCTTAAATGACAGACAAATGTAAAAACAATATATAGAATATATTCTATATAGAATATATATAGAATATATATATATATAAAATATATATAGAATATATTCTATCTCACTGTAGATACAACTCAGTCACAGGGGAGAACAAAATAAGGATGCAGGCACAACCTAGGCGAATATTGAAAACAGGAGCCAAACCAACACAGTTACTCAGTGTCAGGTTTCTTCGTAGAGAGCAGGTTAGAATAAATAAGCAAGCCCAGCCTGGAAGTGAACAAGTGAAGCAAACATGGGGGCGAGGGGCGAGGAGGAGGGAGGCAGTGCTTGCACCGACTCTGCTGAGCCCCACAGCACCTGCAGCTCATGCTTTCAGGTACGCATCCAAGAAGCCTGGCAGCAGCTCTGAGAACCCTGGTGAAAATTCATGAGGCATCAAGAAAATGGAAGGTCACTCTGTTCATACTGGTAACATACTTTGGACTCAGCATCAGTTTAGAAGGCACCGAGGCGCCCAAGCGGGACAAGGGAAAAGCACGTGTTTTTATGCCCTGGAGAAAGAGGAAGTCTGCTACACAAAAGAGGTCTATGTTCCCAAGCCCAGAAACTCAGAGACTGTGAACATGGTCGCTCGTCTGCCCAACAGTTCTGGACTCTACAAGACTTTTGTTCAAGTGGTTCCTGCCAAACCTGAGGGAACCTTCAAACTGGTCACCATGTTTCAAAGTCCTGCTGAGAGCACTGGATGGGGACTGGAGCCGGGTCGCAAGCGAAAGTGATAGCGGAAGCCAAGGGTCAGGGTGAGGACAAGGTTTCTGCAGAAAGAGCCTATTGGATAGTGACTCTGAAATAGTCTTCATGCTGTGACTGCTGGAAACCCTTTGGGAGCTGAGGCATGAGCATCAATAAAGCTAATGGGAGTCCTGCACCTGCCATTTGCAGACAAAGAAGAAGAAAAAGAGGAAGAGGAGGAGGAGAATTAAATTAAATAAATAAAATTAGAGAAACAGAAAATAAATGAGTGGTTTCCAGAGGCTTTGAGAGACAGTAACAGACAGTGTCATGAGTATGAGGTTTCTTTTTTGGGGTGATTTAAAGAACCTGTAGGCATTTTGAATAGACTAAATGCTACTGACTCCTATGTTTTCAGTCATTAAGTTATTTCATGTGACGTGTGTGTGTGCGTGTGTGTGTGTGTGTGTGTGTGTGTGTGTGTGTGTAAGTGTAAATAAATACATCAATAAGCATTTGCTTGTAAGGTCAACACATAGACATGTCTACCTACTGGTGATAGTTGAGACACAGATTGTTGGATATCCAGGAAGTTACAGCACCATAGTAACATAAAGTGCCACAGTCATGATTCCTGACCTTTCTTGCATGAAAAGCCCCTTCCACCTTCCTTTCAAGGACTCCTTGCAGTGTCGGCTGGTTAGGATCAGGAATTGCTTGGTTCCCATCACTATTCTTCCCTGACTCTCAGTGTAAGAGCGGTGCTCACCCTGCTTGTCCCTCTCTGACCAACTCCAGCTAGAAGCAGGCAGCTGGTGTCACGCTGGCTGGGAGGAGCTGCACAGGCTTACGGGCCTGGGTCATCTTCCCTTCCCCAGGGCTCATTTTGAGTTTCTACCACCTGCTTACTTTTCTTATTCACAAATCAAGTGTTTGTAAGCATCTCCTATGTGCCCGTTACTATTCCCAATACAGACATTTAGGATGCTTTCAGCAACAAACTGACCAGGGATGCCAGCCCTTGTGGAGCGTGCCTCGACAGAGAGTGAGAAATAAATAAGGATCAAACATCAGAAGAAAGCAAACTATATTCTGTTACAGGGTCGAATGTGGTCTGGAAAAAAGGAAAGAAAAGAAGCGTTAGGGAGGGTAGCAGGGTGTAGACTTTCACACGTGATCAGGCTCTGCCTCCAAAAGAAGAATGTGAATGGTGACATCACGGAAGCAGGAGTTAGACCTCCAGCACAGAGCACTCAGCTGGCAGAGCCTGTATCCTGACCTAAGGCAAGAACAAACAGAAACAGCAGCTTGGAAAACAACTCACTAAGGATATAGGAAAAAGAAGAGTGCAAAGGAACAAGACAAAATCAGAAAGAAAAAAAATACAGAAGGAGGGAGCTCATATCTAGTCAGGTTAGACAAATGGAAGGACTTCAGTTATCAGAAAGACAGACACTGAATTGTCTCATGTTTTGAGTAAGGGCCTTTACTATGCCCTACTTGAAGTTCTGTCTATGCAGGATTTCCCTCAAGATTCCCTGTTGCATATCACCTCCCAAATGAAGTGCTTTCTAGGCAACTGGGTTTCAAAGTCTTCTTGATCATTCTTCTTAAACAATTGCAATGTCACAAAGTCTATCAGGTGGTGGGATCTAGAAAAGATCATCCTGAGTGAGTTATCCCAGAAGCAGAAAGACACACATGGTATATACTCACTTATAAGTGGATACTAGACCTATACTATAGGATAAACATACTAAAATCTGTCCACCTAAAGAAGCTAAGCAAGAAGGAGGACCCTGGGTAAGATGATCAAACCTCACTCAGAAAGACAAACGGGATATGCATTGGAAGAAGGAGAAAACAGGAAACAGGACAGGAACCTATACCACAGAGGGCCTCTGAAAGACTCTACCCAGCAGTGTATCAAAACAGATGCTGAGATTCATAACCAAATTTTAGGCAGAGTGCATGGAATCCTATGTAAGAAGGGGGAGATAGTAAGACCTGGAGAGGACAGGAGCTCCACAAGGAAAGCAACAGAACCAAAATATCTTGGCACAGAAGTTTCTTCTGAGGCTGATAATCCAATCAAGGACCATTCATGGAGATAACCTAGAACCCCTGCTCAGATGTAGCCCATGGCAGTTCAGTATCCAGTGGGTACCCTAGTAAGGGGAACAGGGGCTGTCTCTGACATGAACTCACTGGCTGGCTCTTTGACTGCCTCCCTCTAATGGGGGAGCAGCCATGTCAGGCCACAGAGGAGGACAATGCAGCTAGTCCTGATGAGACCTGATAAGCTAGGGTCAGAGGGAAGGGAAGGAGGACCTCCCTATCAGTGGACTTGAAGAGGGAAATGGGAGGACATAAGGGAGGAAGGGTGGGGTTGGGAGGGAATGAGGGAGGGGCTATACCTGTGATACAAAGTGAATAAACTGTGATTAATATAAAAAATAAAAAGCAAAGTCTATCAGCTTAGGCCTCTCTCATGACGGACAAGTAGATGGCACTTGCCTCTAACTGCACTGCACCTCCTCTTGCCTTCTGTCCAGAGATCCCCAGGAAGATGGACCAACATGTCTCCAAAGTCTTTGGAATTTATTTGTTCTTAATATGGATGGATAGATCAGGGAGGACTCTTGACCATGAACTGATGCACAAAGTCCTTTATGGGTCATCCTCTGGGAAAGCAGTTCTGTGGCACATTTCATGGAGATGTGTGAGGACACTGTCCCACAGGGTCCAACTTACACACCTTTGGGCCAGCTCATAACTTATCATTTTTCTCCTTCCTATTCCTTCCTTACCCTATACCTGAATCCTACACAGTGTGTTTCCAAATGAACCAACTTCATACAAGATTCTGTTTCTTGTTCTGTTTTAGTATAACAGAACCCTAAGACATCATTGTACACTTCCAAGCTGTACTCATATGCCTCTAGATTAAAGCTCCCATGAAATATGGTAACTTCCTGGAATCCACAACTTGTCATTTTCACGTGTCTTGGTTGACAACGTGATCTATACTCGTTGCCTTTTCAGTTTCTTGTAGTTTTCAGTGATCTTCTACTTCTTCTTGGCTGACAGGAAATGAGGCTGGAAAACAGTTGAATACTAAATTATAAAATATGTGGTTGTGTGTTTGGCATAATAGTCAGAAAATATTTGGTGGCCACTTTCAACCAGTGAATTGTAGGTGAGTGCTATCCTTAGTATAAGAAGAAGGACCAATGGCAGAGTGGAGGGTAGAATAAGAAAGTCTGCAGTCATGAACACAAATAACAAAGAATATTGAGAGTGCCTGCTGTATGGCTGACACTGTGCCATCTGCCAGGGATCCTGGGCCAGAATAGAGCTGGTCCAAGGATGGTGGCAGCTGTACCCCTCAGTGAGACCCCTGAGGATGCTAGACATGGTATGACAGATCATAGGATCTAATTAGTACAGAAGCAAGAGTCTAGGCAAAGGTCTGTAAAGGTCAAGAGAGGAAGAAAGTAATGGGTTTGAGAAGGGGCAAAAACCAAAGACTTTAAAAATCTCCATCTCCTTCCTTTGTGACTCTCTCAAAGTGGGATGTGGATAGAAAACATGAGTGCTAATAACAAGGTAGGGGATTGGCTATAAGTTTCAAGAAAAATTGTATTGAATTTATAGAAAGTAATTATCTCATTTTAAAATGTAAAATGTCCTTAAAGTCTAAAGTGACTCAAACTTTAATTGGTTTGACATAAATATTAATATAGACCCATGACTGTAGAGCCAGAATAATGAGGTCAGAGACTACAGAGAAACTAGGAATTGGCAAGTAAGAGTTTTTAGTAGTTACTGAAATCAAGATTCAGCATTATGACCCTAACCTTAGGGAGATAATCTCATCAACATCAGAACCTGACTCACATGGTATTTGGAAGGGTTGAAGAGGCAGCTAGAAGTATCAGTAAACTAGCAATCGTTTCAGCCCACTTATAAGTACACTTACATCCCTCACACCTCAAAAAATAAATATATAAAAACAAACGTTAGTTTTCCCTGCTCTCAATAACTAAAATTTTCTATTTGATGTCTGTAAAATGAAAAACTTCTTGTTTTTCATTACTAAAGCAGTTTTCAGACATGAAATCAAAGCCAAGATAAATACAAAAGATCAAGTCAGGAGCCAAGTCCAGAAATTATCTAGTAAGTGTTGCTTGTTTGTCTTAATCCTCTGACTGTCACCTAATTATAATGATGCATAGTTTCACCTGGGTGCCCTGCATGTATCCTCTTGAGAATATCTGGAAGAATTTAAACTCTAAAATTATAGCTCGTGGCTAGAGACATGGCTCAGGTGGTAGAGTACTTGCCCACAATACATGAAGCCTAGGAGTCAGTCCACAGCACTGCATGAACTGGACATATGCTTAAAACCCCAGTATGCGGGAGATAAAGATAGGAGGATCGGAAGCTCAATGTCGCCCTCAGTTACATAGTGACTCCAAGGCCAGCCTGAGCTACATGATACCCCATCTAAAAATTCGGGGGGGGGGGAGGAGAAAAAAGTCAATACTTTGCACTAATTTAAAAAAACACTTAATCCCTGCTCCACTGTACCCCCATTCTCATGAGGAACAGTAACAGGCCTTACTAGTGAAGAAACACGAATCCTGAGTGTCAACACCTTGCCACACTTCCTCCATTGTCTGTGGGTTGTACAGCAGAACCTGGTCCAGTCAACTCAGCCAATGCCATCCTGTTCTTGCTCCTTGGTGGGACTGTTCTTCTTATGGCACCAACAACTGCCCAAAGAAAAATCACTCCTCAGAAGTCATTTTAATTCATATTTCAGACATCCCATTGGCCCAAGAAAGATACCTGAGACCAATGTGGACATGGCAACCAACCCACTGTGGGAGAGTGTCCCCACAGCCTTAAGTGCAAACCATAATATCCACTTTGGAGAACTCACCCAAAGGAATATTTCAATAAGATAAACATATATGTCAAACACACTGGTTACCATAAGGAAAAATTAGAGCCTAAGGATTTACAAATAAATTATGATATAAGAAAACAAAAAGTCGCTCTTTGCCACATCTACTGCGAGAATCAAGACCATTCTCAGCAATCAGATGGTCAACATCCCAGAAAATGTAGACATCACTCTGAAGGGCCCCAGGGGAACCCTGTGAGGGCCTTCAATCACATCAATGTAGAACTGAGTCTTCTCTGAAAGAAAAAGAAGAGGCTCCAGCTTGAGAAATGGTGGGGTAACAGAAAGGAACTGGCCGCTGTCAACCATCTGCAGTCATGTTCAGAACATGAACAAGGGTGTTACACTGGGCTTCTGCTACAAGATCAGGTCTGTGTATGCTCGCTGCCCCATCATTCCCCAGGAGAATGGATCTTTGACTGAAATCGGAAATTTCTTGGGTGAAAAATACATCTGCAGGGGTCGGATGAGGACAAGTGTTGCTTGTTCTGTCTCTCAAGCCTGGAAGGATGAATTAATCCTTGAAGGAAATGATATTGAATTTGTCTCAAATTCATTGACTCTGATTCAGAAAGCCACAACAATTAAAAACAAGGATATCAGAAAATTTTTGGATGGTATCTATGTGTCTGAAAAGGGAACTGTGAAGCAGGCTGATGAATAAGACCTAAGTTACCCTGCTCCAGAAACAAGAGCCTGAATTATAAGTACAATTTAGAGTGGCTTTGAGAGTAAAAGACATATATTGAAAACAATAAGTCTTGTAGATATTAAACTTACCTTTTGTTTACTAGTCATAAAGTCTTGTTACTTCAAGGATCAGACAAGTTGTTCTTGTAAGGGCTGATGAGTCTGAACACTGCTGGGTAAGGTTGAAGTCTGGCATTTCCAGCTAACCTCTGTGCTCAGTTGATGGCTGAGGACTCCCTCTTAGTGGTGCTCTCTCTCTCCCCCCGCCTGATCTGGTAATCGAGATCTCGTAAGGAACACCATATAGCCCTCAGGGAAGATAACAGGCTGGACTCTTTCCTGATAAGAAAACCTGTTTAGCAAGCACTTGGGGATTCCTGGAAATATCCAACCCTATGCTAAAGAGATCTTAGTTTTTAGCAATGACCTCTTCAATTGTACTTGGGGAGTACTGTGTTCCCCTTCTTGGGTTAAGACCATGCTACTGCATGTAAATGAGGTACTGTACCACTACATGTAAATCAAGTATCCCTACCACCTCTATCCCCAGCAAAACAAACACATTTACATTGAAGCCTCTCCTACTGCCCAAGGTTTATAGTCCCACATTCAAGTTTCACATGAAATAAACATGTGTGCTGGGTGATACCATATGTTCCACCATGGCCACCTGAGGCTCATTTATTCTGGGGAAAAGAGGTCTCCCTTCCTCCCTATGAATTCACCAATGCACTCCCAGGGCCTGACTACTAGTGAGGCTGGCAGGTGCCCAATGGCCAGGAGCTCACTGACCATCGGTGAAGCACAAGCCGGGCCTGGACCTGCCTTACCTTGTGCCTCACCTGACCTGCCTTCTGGCCCACTGGTCCTAGAACTTACCAGGCCTGAGTTTTGACTGCAAATCTACCAGGCATGAGCTTCACCCACATCCCTGCCATTAATATAGCAGCTTTGCCAAAGGACTCTAACACTTCGGTATCATCACAGGCTTCTGGAACTCTGGAATTTCTACTGCCTCTGATGCTAGCAATCTCATTTAAAAGAGCTAACTAACTGTAACACTCCATGGAAAACTCTTTCCACATCCCGGCCTATCACACAGGCCTTTTCCTAAATTGCTCTAGCCATTTCTAGGAAACCTGGAACATCTTTCCTGTCCAGAAGCCGAGGCTTCCATCATGGTGTTCAGCCTGGAAGAACCCTGCAGTCCCTGTGCCACATCCAGAGGCAGCTGGAAGGAACATCAGATGACAGCCACCTCAGGGGGACCACCCAGCTCCACCCACCCACCCCGCTGGCCCAACAGAATGAAGATTGACCACCTAGGCTCCTCAATAGACAGAGAACAACAGGTGAGAGGATGTAATTCAGTAGGATATGAGTTTCAGGAACCAAATCCCAGTCCTCTGGAAGAACAGTAAGTACTCTTAATCACTGCACCCTCTCTCTAGCCCCACTCTTCAGTATATCTTAACTATGTCTTAATAATTGTTTTCTTTTTTAAAATCTGTTTGCTAGTCAATATATTTGTACCAGAGATACAATTTCAGTACTTCTGAAGTTCTAGGTATCCAATCAGGAAGATGCTCATAGTCGAGATAATTTTAAATATCTTGCTAGAATCTATTAAAAATCAAGTACTATTTTACTAAAATCACCATCATTGTTCGACTTCATGGACTGCTCCATACCTATGCCAAGAACTGTGGAAGCATCACTTTTCTTTGTTCTGTTTTCATAAGGTTTTATTGTTGTATATTCACTGTACATAAAGATGTTCAAATCCTTCATTTGCTTTGTCCATATTCACTCTCTATCCTTTCCTCCCATTACATTCCACAGAAAGATTTCATTTCTATTTTCATTCTCTCTCCTCTTCTCTTCTACCCTGCCTCCCTCTCTCTCCCCCTTCTCCACAAAAGAAAAAAAATCTATATATTTTTTCTGACTCATTTAATATAAGAATATTCAAATAACATAATCTCATTCCTCTTTATGGCTGAAGAAAACTCCATCTTTTCTTTATCTATTCATTTGCTGATTGCATTGCATCCAGGCTGATCCACAGTGTGGCCGTTGTGAGGAATAAACATGGGCATGCAGGTATTGCCATGGCAGGTTGACTTAGTGACTTTCAGACAGTGATAGGGCCAAGCTATAAGCAAGTTCTGGCTTAAGGTGTTTGAGGACTTTCACCTGTAGTGACTGGCACAACTACCTTCCCTTTTAGGAGGGTATATAAGTGTCTGATTCCAGGCCAATCCTCACCAGCATTTGTTATTTGTTTTCTTAATGATTGTCATTCTGACTGCAGTGAAATGTAATCTGTGTTTGCATTTGCATTTCTCTGATGGCTGAGGATGCTGAATATGTTTGAGATGCTTATTACTCAACTGTAGCTCATGTGTTTAAAAGAAACTTACTATATTTATTTATGGGGCAATACAGACATGTGAAGGTCAGAGAACAACTTGTGGAGATTGATTCTCTCCTTCTAAAATGTGGATCCTGGGATCAAACTGGGGTCATCATGCTTAGCATCAAGCACTCTTCCGTACCCATGGAGCTACCTCACCCATATGTACTTTCTAAAGTGAACTCAGGACAACAGTTTCCTGGCAGGGGACCTAAGGAACGAGTGACTCCTGGAAATTTCTGCAGCTTGTGTGATAATGACCCTACCTCTCTTTGTCTCTATACTCTTATTTTTTTAAATCAATGAACAAATCTTTACTGATTTTCCACTGTGTGGGGTATTATTCTGAGAGACAAAGAAATGAACAAAACAAACAAAAAAATTACTCCACTTATATTTTCTGCTAGAAATCTTTATTTTCTTCCCTGTCATGAGTCAACTAAAAAGAGAAAGTCAAACAAGATGAGCTCCTTTGTGATGAGGTCCCTGTCAAACTTTAGGGTTCATAAAGAAATCCCAAACAGCCTCTGAAAGGATCATGAAGCAAAGCATAAGTCAACTAAGAAGGCTTTCCAAACAAGTAAGTGGACCAGTGTGAAGCATCCTTTCATAATCTGTTTTATACAGAGAGTATTTGTGATTCATCCCCAATCACCTTGATAGACTTAATCCAGTGACAATCTAGTGCACCACAGAGACAGCCACAGATGTGAAGATGGACCACCGGAGTTTAGTCGTGAGCAGAAAAATATTGATAACAGAAAACGGAAATATTATAGTGGAATTATGGAATTAAAGAAATGGGGCCCATTCACCTGACACCTAAAGTTATGCTTTTCTCAAACTCCCAAAGGTCTCATATTTAACTCTATTCAATAAAATTTTGAACTGTGAATCACCACTTTTATCTCTCTACATTCCTCTTTTTATATTGTATATGAGTGTTGAAAAAATGCAGAAGAAAAGCAGAGCCTTGATATCAAGCTTTTCACCTTGCTATTAGATTTTGATCCCATTATCACACATTTCCAGAAATACACAGTAGTGCCAAATCTCTTTCTCTATCTTGAGTTGGTTTCCGTGTATATTAGCTGTCAGAGTAAAATTATTGTGCCTTCCACATAGAGACTAAAACTCCAAACAATGGCTCCTGACAAATTTCTCTGTGTGTCCTGACTCCACAAAGAAAACAGATTTTCCAGCTAGCTAAAATTAAATACAATTGTTGCAGAAATTGAAATTCATCATACATCTTTAACAGAAAACACTGGGTGCTTTATTGCCTTCTTATTGCACCAATAACCATATTGTGCAAAATCAATTACAATAATATAGACTCCCTAAAAAACGACACCCACTGAATATGTACTATATAAAAACATCAGGGGATGTGCATGCAGGTGTATGGGTTGTGGGCTGAGAATCGACATCTGAAGAAAGAACACTCAGGACCTGGAAAGGTGACGCAGGGCGAAGGCAGACAAAAGAGGAAGTCCCAGGTGTTCTGGTTAATATTTCTGACAAGCCCTGCTCTGCCCCAGGATGACTTTCAGGCTTGAAATAAGTAACATGTATTGTGTCTCATGCCTGCACAGGCTCCAATCAGGATGTTGATATGAGCTCACTCTCAGTCACAGAAGGCTTGTAGGTCCCCTATAGACTGGCTGGCCAGCAATGGGTCAGCAGAAGCAGCTCAAAGGCCTCAGTCCTGTTCCACGTAGCCCTCTTACCTGTTAGAAAGCTGACATGGCTATTCCTACAGAAGCATTACAGAAAATGATGCACACAAGGCCCCTTCAAACTCAGGACTGGAAATGATGCCCATAAGCATTACATGCCGCTATCCAAGGTCACCAGTCATCCAAGACTCAAGAGCCAGGAAAGGGGACTAGTTGCTTGATAAAATATTTTTCAAAGTTGCATTTCTGCTTGGCACATACACAGAGATCTTGTTCTTCATTTTTGTTATTTTGCTTTTGAGTTTCAGAGACACAAAGTCCCAGTGTAGTCCAGGTTGGGGTCTCCCCACCTCCCGTATTCCTACCTCAGTCCCCTCAGGAGCTGAGATCACAGACTTTCAATGCTGTGTTCAGCTGGGGGCCATGCTCCTACTGAGGCTTTGACTACTGCAGCCCTATTTTGCATGTTGCTCCATGCTTAATGGCAGATGAGATAAAGGACATGCTAAGATAAGGAAGATGGTGTCTATGTCTGCAGGACTTAATTGTCATCCAGCATCCAGTCAACATGTATTCAAAACCTTGGGATGACCCCATGCTGGGTAGGCAAATTTTTATGTCCCTTGACTCTCAAATTACCTTCTTTGGTCATGGATAACCCACCAGGAAAGGACTACATTTATGTGTTGAGTCTGTACTTTTGCACTGAAGTCACTGTAAAACAAAACAAAACAAAAAAAACAGACCTCTAAGAACTGTGTCAATACCTTGTCCTCAGGCTGAATGAAGCAGAACAGCCTGACTGATGAGCCAGTGGGTCTCTGAGTCAGAAGTAAATGTCTCTAGTGTGTAGCTCAAGTTATGTGTCCATTATACAGAAAAGTGGACCCCAGTTAGAGCCATAGATGAAGGGAAACAAGAGCGCAGGAGTCAGCAGGCTATCCTTTGTCCAGCATCTGGAAGGAAGCAGTCTTTTCCCCTCTGAGCATTGTGCATTGCAAGCTTTGCCCCGAGAGTGTCTGTTCTATCAGTTAGACTCTGCCGAGGGGGCTGGGATGTTTCTACCTTGACGGTGGGTGTTGGTGTGGCCACCCACTAGAGAAGTACTTTGCATTTTTATTTTTGTTAGTGTAGCAGGATACATTGGTGTTTGTTCAGTAAGAGTTTCATATTCCCCTTGTGTAAAATAGAGAATAATATGAAAAAAAATCAGTGTTTGGTTTGTAATTTGAGGTATTTTTATCCAAAAGGTAATGGAAAAAAATAATTTAAAACATTTAAGAAATACAAAGCAATATCTAAACACTAATTACTTGTGAGACCTGAGACAGGAATTGTGCTGCTTTACAGCTTTTGCAGCTGTGAGCAACAGCTAATAATAATCCTCAGTAAAAATTCTAATTATCTATTGGCTGGCTCCTTGCTGGATTCAAATCATAGCCTCAACTAACTGGATCATGTGCTGTCAGTTCAGTTTGCTTCTGGGATGTGGTTGTCCAGGATCATCAGGAGTCACTTCAGAAAAATGTGGTGCTTCCCATTAGGAAGGAAAGCAGACAGCATTTTTTTGGTCTGACAGTCTTCACAGGGAGGCCAGGCAGGGTGCTCTTGAGTCATGATTGGAAACTTGACTTAACTGGTGTTTTATCTGTACTGGTGTATCTTTAGCTGTGAGCTGACTTACACATTGGTATTAATGACAACATTCACTACTTCTAGAAAAACTGCTGTGCCAGTATGGGTATGTGTATTTAATTTCCAATAAAATATAGTAAATGTAAAAATATTTATAAGCTAAAAGGAAGTAGCTCCTTGCAAGTTAAAAAAATCATACTCAAATAACTTTAAATTTTGCATAATAAACTACAGACCAGAAATTAATCTTTTAAGGCTTTCTTTGAGACCAGGTCTCATAACTGCCCAAGTTGACCTGGAACTTCAGATTCTGTCTCAGACTCCTGAGCTTTGGAATTTTTAGCATGGACCACCACTCAGCATTTCACACAGTTCTTTCTTGATGTTGTAATGGTGCTGTGAGCATGAAATTTGAAGCAAAAAAATAACATCTTTGCATGTGATGACTGAGTGATGCCTCAAAATCATTCTGATCCTTGTTTTTTTTTTTTGTTTTTTGTTTTTTTTTTTTTAATTACAAAGATGACGCTAAACAGAAAAACATGGAAGAAAAAAATCGGAAGGAATCGTTCATCAAGGTAAATCACATAGACTTATCTTGATAATTTGGGCTAAAAAAAAAAAAAACAGATTCTATATGAATATATTTTCAATGACCCTAAAATAGTTCTCTGTTCTCTAAAACAGACACTGACTAGTCCCCTTCTGTATCTGCCCTTGAGACTGACGAGCATTCACCCTGAATCACAGCTCTCATGAGTCTATCTAATGACAGAGACATGACGATACAAGCTGCACTCAGAGAGGGGTGAGGATTGGTAAGCAGCTCTGGTCAAGGTGAGGCCATTGTCTCAGCTCCCATTCTGCAAGGTGGTCCAAAGGAGTCCTTAGGGATCAGTCAGTGTGCTGCTTCTGCTTGTGGGTACAGTCTTGTCCTCTGTGTTGCTGTCCTCATCTGGGGGTAATCTTCCTATAAGGTTCTGGTCCTCTTGGAGTTCAAGGTTAAGAACCACAGCTGACTGTTGTGCCTCCAGCCCTGAAGAATGGAAAAGGTCAGGCAGATACTTCCTGAGTGGTTAACATGCCTGACAGAGATGTCAGACTTCTTCCTGCTTTCAGTGTCCAGCGGAATCCAGGTGAGTCAGTGTTTTGTAGCAGAAGCAGTGTTTGCATGCCAGTTAGATCTCATGTGAAAGTAAAATTTATACCCTTAAAAGAGAGTCTCTTTGTCTTTTAGACTGAGAACTGGCAATGTTTTCTACAAAAGGCAGATAGTAGGCAGGAGAGATGGCTCAGCAGTGAAAGGAGCCTGCTTTTCTTACAGAGGACCAATGTTCTATTTCCAGCACCCACGGCAGGAGCTTCCAAACACTGCAGCTCCAGCTCCAGGCAATCTGGGGCAAATAAATGTACACACATACAGAGAGGCATATTTGCACACATGTGTAAAACAAATCTTCATCTTTAAAATCAGGCTTGGTAACCATATAGCTTCTGTGACTACTAAGCAAATGTCCTGGCTCAAGAAACACATGGTACGTAAATGAATGGCGCCACTCATTTATGGCAAGACATAACATCTCTGCTGCTTAGTAGACAAGCTTCTTAAAAGGGTGCAAATTAAGCTGAGAAAAGGCAGCTTGACCAGAGAAATGGCACACTTTTCTTATCTATGTTTAGGTGAGTTATAGAAAAAGTGGCTGAAAATGCTCCTCGGAATCTCCCACAGAAATGCCATCTCTGGTGTGAGGGCAAAGAAAAAGAAAGAAGCTAAAAAGGGGGTGTGAGTCAGCACTTGCTGTTATGTATGGTCTCAGCCTCTCTTCCAGGAATCCATCTTGATACAAGAATTTGGGGCAAGATTTATAAAAATTAGTTCTTCCAAGAGACTCAGTGTTTTGGTTTGAAAGTGAAAGAATTCAGAGATGACACTAAGTTTAGAATTGGGAGAGAATTTATTATAGGATCACATTTTTATTAATTGCTTTTGCCCCTGCTGTGATTAAAAAAAAAAAAAAACTCAAGGGAGAAAGAATATACTCTGGCTTCTGACTTGAGGGTACACTCGGTCACGGTGTGGTGGCAAGTGCAGCTCCTGACTGTGGATGCAGGACGAAGGACTGATGCTCACACGGGAGGAGACCAGATCTGAAAGTGGGCCTAGGCTGTAAGCCTCAAGGCTTCCTGTCCCTCCTAGCCACCCACTTCCTCTAGTTAGGCTCTGCCTCTAAATGTCCCACAGCCTCCCCAACTTCTCCAGGGCCTTTTCTCATGTTTTGCTTGAGGGGCTGCAGAGGGGCTGTCATTTGAAGAATTCTTTCAGCTCTCTCTTCCAGTGCTGTTCTGGTTAACATGCAGCTCCAGCTCTGGTGGGTCTGGGAGGTTAGTTCTGGGATCTCTGCACTCTGCATTGTTATGCATTCATCTCTAAGTGGGAATGTAAGATCTGCACTTAGTTATTAAAATAATCTAATTGCTCTTGTGAATGCACTTTCAATCAAACTTCTCTCTCTTGCATTGGGCTAAAAGATAATTTCTGAAATAATCTTTGTAAGAAGAATGAAGGGAAAAAAGATGCAGTGCAATGGCCTGCGTAAACCATGAGCATTCAAGCCCTGTTCCTCTCAAGTATGCCGAGTAAACCAGGCCTGTGCACAAAGGGTTTCAGACTGCGTAACCTTAGCATAATCTTTAAATGGACATTTAAGAGCAAAACATCAGCTAGAAAGAACCTGGAGGGACAGCCTCATCCAATGCCCTGCTGGAAAAGGAGCTTCTCACCTGTCATCTCCTCAGGAAGAATCTTCCAAGTTCCTCTGTTTCTGGTTCAGTGCTCCATGCTGCTTATTTCAGGGCAATTTTCTTGAAGACTACATATACACCTTTTACTTTGGCAAACCATTCTCCTTTAAGGGCTATAACCCTAGCATCAGTGAATCTCCAAAACAACAAATGATGGTGATGATGATGATGATTGATATAGACATATAACAACATAAAACATTCTGTGGGCTTAAGAACCAATTCCTCAAATGTGGAAATGTCTGTGAGGAGACAGACAGACAGGCCTGTACTGCATTAACTAGCCCTACTGGAGCCTAGAGACCACTGCTAGACAGGTATTATTGTCATTTATTATTATTTTATAATTGATGTTTTGGGAGGTTCTCACTCTGTAGCCCAGAATGGCCTGGAAGTCTCTATATAGCTCATGATAACCTCAAATCCACAACCTTCTCCTTCCTCAGCCTCTACAGTGCTGGAATTACAGGCAGGTACCACATTGCTCAGCTTGTTGGACAGGTACCATGAAACTCACTTCAGGGCTGAGACTAGTAACTTAGAGCCAGATCTACAGAGTCTGTCTTCCCCTCATCTCAGGATGCCACTCTGAACAGCAATACGCTTTTGTGGTCAGCCACTGCCCACCAGTCTTTAACAGAGGTTGGCCAGAGCAGAACAAGCAGTGCAGAGATAAAAGCAACTCTCATTGGCTGTTTAGCCAATGCTAACCGGACAAAATGGTTTCAGCAATGTGGTAACTTAGCTCAGTAATTAGAAATTCCCAACTCCTTCTCTATCTGAATCCATTTCTAGCCAAACTTTCCCACCTTAGTCCAAAAGACATTAAAACAAAAATCTTGAGAGAAAAAAGAGGAGTGGTTTGTATAAAATGTGAGTATTTTAGTCCCATATATTCTCTCATGCAGTTGTACAAGGTGGGAAAGGTGGGGAGCAGAGGCAGACACAGCTTCTGTATTGTTCTAATTTCTTCTTTTAAGGATTATTTTTGTATGTATATAAATATATATAAATGTATGTATAAAAACCTATATATTTATCTGTAAACAGTGAATCTTTCCTCTTAAGGTTTTATGGTGATTTTTTTTAGTTATAAGTAAAAACATATATTAAACCTGGAGACAATCAAATACCTCTATCTATGAAATATGAAACCCTTTAATTGGGCTGGGATTTGGCTAATATGTTTTACAAATTCTAATTTTAACCATCAGTACCTGCAAAAACAAAATTGCCATATTTTGTTATTTACTAAGTGAATACTGTTTTCAATTCCTTCATCCAACTCAGATCTCTGCCCCTCCCTGTGTAAGACCATTCTTAGTGAAGAGACTCAAGCTTACTCTTCAGGACAGTGGTATGTTCATGATACCAAGAGTTTGCTCCTGATGTCTATAGGGCCCCTTGGAGCTCCTGATCTGTTGCCAGTCCATTGAACTTCCAGATTCCTAAATAGGTCTCTGAAGTACATGTCTGGAATCCTGGTACTTGGAGATTAAGACCAGTGTGAGCCACATAGCCTAGACCCTGTCTCAAAATAACAAAATTTAAAGGGGCTTTAGATTCTTTATCCATAAAAGGAAGACAACAATGTTACATAAAGCACATAACCACTACGTGGTCTAAATGAGACTGTCAGCATTTGGAGGAGCAGGCACAAGAAATACAGCTCCAGGGCTGGAGAAATGGCTCAGAGGTTGAGAGCACTGGCTGCTCTTCCAAAGGTCCTGAGTTCAATCCCCAGCAACCACATGGTGGATCATAACCATCCATGATTAGATCTGGTACCCTCTTCTGGCATGCAGGCACATATGCAGGCAGAACACTATATATGTAATAAATAGATAAATCTTTTAAAAGAAGAAGAAGAGGAAGAAGTACAGCTCCCCACTGCCACCGTCAACAGTGAGCATGTCTCCCCACCTCATAACACAATCAAGATAATGTCCAGAAACATCTTCAGAGGCCCATCCAATCCAAACTTTTCTTCATTGAAATGTCTTTCCCAGGGGATTCTAGAACTCTTCTAGCTGATAACAGCAACCCTCATAAATTCTGTGCCAGATACTACTGTATACCACAGGAACGAGAGCAGGCATGTTGGTTAATTTTTGTCACCATGACACAAGGAAAGTTAGCAGAAAAGGGATTGAGAAAATGCCACCATGAGATTAGCCAATAATCAACTGTGTGGGGTCTTTTCTTGATTAATGATTAACGTGGAAGGACTAACCCCACTGTGGGGAGTGCCATTTCTGGGTAGGTAGCACTGTATAAGAAAACAATCTAAGCAAGCTATGAGGAACAAGCCAGTAAGTGGCACTCCTTCATGGTCTCCACTTCAGTTCCTGCTTTGAGTTCCTGCCCTGACTTCATGATGTAAGTTGTAAGCTAAAATGAGCCCTTTCCTCTGTAAGTTGCTTTTGAGCACAGTGTTCAGTGTAGTAACAGAAAACAAACTAAGAAAGCAGATAAGGAAGGAAGGAAGGAAGGAAGGAAGGAAGGAAGGAAGGAAGGAAG
>NW_026585742.1:7562668-7568746 GCF_907164565.1 Psammomys obesus
GGAAGGAAGGAAGGAAGGAAGGAAGGAAGGAAGGAAGGAAGGAAGGAGGGAGGGAGGGAGGGAGGGAAGGAAAGGAGGGAGGGAAGGAGGGAAGTAAGTAGGGAAGGAGGAAGACAAAGATGACAGAGAAGAAACCAGAAATTTGAAATGGAAAGTAAAAGCAATCAATTGTTGAATCCTGATTGTTTTTGGGGGGAAGGGGGGCTAGGTTTCTCTGTGTAGCCTTGGCTGTCCTGGACTCACTTTGTAGAGTTCAGGCTGGCCTTGAACTCACAGATGTCTGTCTGCCTCTGCCTCCCCAAGTGCTGGGATTACAGGCATGCACCTGCCGAATTCTGATTTTTATCTCCTAAATAGCTCTTGCAAGAAGTCAAGTTGAAAATGGATGGATCTCTCTTAGTGATGCTAAGAGTGGACTGGAAAAGGTTAAGGGGGAAGATATTCCAAGGAGACAAAGCTGCATTGGTATCACTTTGTGTATTAGTTACTTTTGTTGTTCTGCTAGAAATTCCATAACCAGAAGCCACTTAAGGAAAGAAGAGCTCATTTTGGCTTATTGTTCAATAGGGGGAGTCCATAGTGACTGAGAGGGGTGATAGCAGGTGGATGTATGAGGACTTAAAATGAAATAGGCAATTGTGGAAGAGGTCAGAGAGAAAGAGATAAAACTCCCACATAAGCAGCTGAACTATAAAGAGAGATAATCCCAACTCTACAGATGGGATGTTTCTATAGCTAGGATGTTTCCTCTCTCGCCTTTGTTATCTCTGTGGACCAATGGCCATCTAGGTTGAGGAAAAGAAGTAATGAGGAGGGGAGGAAAAAGTTAAAAAAAATGTACAGATCAAAAAACGGGGAGAGTCCAGGTCCTATCAGAGAGTAGCCCAGCACCCACTTGACAGACTTCCAGCTCTGAGACAGCACCTTTCCCAACATGGTGCTTTCCGTCTCAATAAACACCCGTTTTCATCTTTTCCAAGTCTTTATTTCATTCCTGGGAATTCAAGAACAGGAACTCCTGGGCAGCTAACTCATGACCCTAACCTGTTTCTTCCCTTTCCTTTAAAACAGGTAATACAGAAAGCTAAGAAATCACATTTCCAGCCCCTCACAGAGAACAGAGAATAAAGCAGAAGTGGGGCAAGGTGATGAACTCCCAAAGCCCACTCCCAGTGACATGACTCCTCCAGCAAAGCAAACCTCCCAAAGGTTTCATAACTCAAACAGTACCACCAGCTGGAGACTAGGTATCCAAAGACATGGGCCTATGAGGCACACTTTGGTAGCAGAAGTAGCCACAAAAACAAATAAAGAAGGCCTGGCTTTTGGTTAGGAGTCTAGGAAGCATGGACTGGAACAAGAGAGGGGTATTTCAATTAGGGACACGTGAATGGACATGAGTGAAGCCTATGGTCATAGTGGCACATGCCTTTAATCCTAGCCCTCAGGGAGGCAGAAGCAGGCGGATCTCTGTGAGTTTGAGGCCAGCCTGGTCTACAAAGCGAGTCCAGGACAGCCAAGTCTACATGGAGAAACTCTGTCTATGGGGAGGAAGCAGTGAATAAAGCCTTCTGAGTCACATTTACATTCACCAGAAGCACCTGCACAGTTCAGATGGTAATGACCCCCAATTCACATTAACCAACCTCAGTCACTAGCTGTTCTGAAGCTCACATAAGATGCATCTAGGTTACAAAAATGGCAGAAATGGACCCAACAGTATCCGTGTGGCCTATTCCCATAACTTGAGTTTTTTCTTCATGTCTGAATTCTAGTGTCTTGTGACACATACACAAGACAGAGAGCATCAGAACTGTCACACAGATCCAGTGATTAATATACACTTAGAAATAACTGAGTAGGCAGGGTCTCAGACTGAAGTGCCTATAAGCACATGTGAGAATTACGGGCAGGCCACAGTTGCCTGGCATTTACATGGATGCTGCAAATAGAAACTCTGCCCCTCATACTTATGTGTGAAATGGAGGACAAACACCCAACTGTTCACATTACTCAGGAATAAAAACTTGGGTTTATAACACTAGGGAGGCCACTAAGGCCTGGCAAGATGATGGTGGAGGGGGACTGACATTGCCATCTATCTTGGGGCTTTGATTGGGCGCATTTTCTCCACCAGCTAAAGAATTAACAGGAAAACTTTTGTGCATGACACATAGCAGAAGAGAAAACCCCAAGCACAGCTGACAAAATCAGCTGATGAAGAGGTGATTTTTATTAGGGTGAGGAAATACTTGCACATATGGCCAGGGCACAGAGAAGTACCCAGATTTGGGAATCTGAAAATCCAGTCTCTCGAGAGGCAGAGGTTTGATAGCGCTCAAGAGGACTTCCTCTTCTGATTTAGTGTTGGTTGGTTTAAATAAAGACAGGCTGCTTGTAGAGTTGGCATGGCATAACAGAAGAACTCCGGGACACCCTATGGTAACAAGTCACAAAGCAATCTTAGATGTGATAAAAATATTCATTTTGACTGAAGCAGTATGTACAGATATGCATGCATGTTTACCAAAACTCAGCAAACTATACAAAAAATGGGATGTATATCAATGTCTTAGAGCTGTTTCTAAAGAGCAGTTCATTTTCTATTTTGGAAGACAAATGAGGTAACATATCCTATTTCCCTTTCCAAAACCCTTCTGATTTTATTCCCTTAAGAAACTCAAGTTTTCCTGGGGTCTGTTCCTATCTCTACAGACAGTGAGATTTCTAAAATAAAAGTGGTAATGGCACTCCTAAAATAACATCCTTTTCTTTTCACATGACTTAGTCAAGGTTCAGGCTGCAAAACAAACCCAGTAACAGAGAGGCGTCTATTTCATGGCTCAGGCTTTACACACCTGCAAGAAATGGAGTCTTCTGAGGTGCAGTTGTGGCCACTGGCTGCCTTCTGGTGCTGGGGTTTGAAACGCAGAACAGGTGCAGGGAACAGAAGACAACTGCGACGTTCCAGTAGTCAACCAGAAGCCACAGACATAAGAACTGAAACTTTGACTAGTTCCTGTTTTTTTATTTTGATGGCATGGGCAGGAGCTAGCTAGGGTCATTCAGTGTCATGAGGCCAAAGGCATACCTTTGCAGGATTCAGAACTCACAGAAGAAAAAGCAGTTACAGGCTCACCCACTGACTCACATTAGATTCGATAAAATCTTTCATTACATTCATAAAAAAATCTGTTAAGAAAAAAGAAATCTGTTATGACAAACCCTGAACAAAAAGCAGTGAATGCTGAGAAACAGTTCAGCCCAGCCCCATGGACACATTACGAATCTTCTTGTTGTTTTCTCATTTACTTATTTTATTCAGTTTACATCCTTGTAGCCACTTCCCTCCTCCCCTCCCAGTCCTACCTTTTCTCCCTCTCCCCACCCCTTTTCCTATCCACCTTAGGACTCAGCATGTGCACTTGCCCTGTGGCCTGGCAACACAATCCTGCCAGGGGAAAGTGATCTAAAAGCTAGCAAGTGAGTCCCTGTCCAATACAGTACCCCCTTCCCTTACTAAAGTACCCACTTGAAGCCTAATCTGCCCATCTGCTACACCTTTGTAGGGACCCTAAGTCCAGTTCCTGCATGGTCCTTGGTCGATGCTTCAGTCTCAGCAACGCTGTCTGGGCCTTGGTTAGTTGGCTCTGTAGTTTTCTTGTGGAACTCCTGTCACATGCAGGTCCTTTTCTCTTTCCTCTCACTATTTGCCAAGACTCCCTATGCATAGACCAATGTTTGACTGTGAATCTCAGCATTTGAGGTGCTGCTGGGTAGTCTCTCAGAGGTCAACTCTAACAGGCTCTTGTCTGCAGGCTTAGCAGAGTCTTAGCAGAGTATCGTTCACAGTGTCAGGGATTGGCCCTCTCAGATAGGGTAGGTCTCTGGTTGGGCCAGGCATTGGTCGGGTATTCCCTCAATATCAGCTTTATAAATCTCACTTGGAAGGGGATATTGAATTATCAGAGGTAGTGGCTGAAGAGAGGAAACAAGATAGGAGAGGGGGGTGTAGAGTTAAGAGAGTGGAGATCAGACCTGAGGAAAGTAAGGGCAAGAGGACAGGCCTGTAGAGAAAAGAGAAACTAAGAATGGGGACATTTTTGTGACAAGCTGGGAGAAAATGATGATTCAAGCAGAGACTCATAGTAGCAGAGGCTGTAGAGACCGAAGAGGACACCCTCTAACTAGACTAGTCTTCCAGTAAAGGATAGGGATACCAACCCATCCACAGAAAATTCAACCCAAAATTTACCCTGCCTATGAGATGTGCAGGAATAAAGACAGACCATTTCAAATCTTAAATACTTTCTTTCCCTCACTTCCTTAAAATTTGCAGGGTTCTGACTCAACAGCTAACTGATGACATTATCTCCCAATCTCCTACCTCAGAGTACATTGGATTTATGTTCAGAACAAGTGCGCTAACATCTAGAACTTTCTACATTGAATCCCTTCAGGCTGGAACATCCTTGCTCTCTCAACTTCCCCTTAACCTGAGATTTGTTGGAACAAATCAGCTTCCTTTAGCTCTTTTCTAACACATATTTTTTCCTCTGGTGACCATACAAAGCACCCAGTAAGTTCCCAGCTGAGTAAATACATGTTAAAAGTGATTACAGTGTTTGTGCATTAAAGGAGGGAGAACTAGTCAGTCAATGTAAATAGCCTGATAAAATTAATCAAAATTTATAATGCTTGTACTTGGGAGTTCACAGCCTGCTTGTTCTTCATGACAAATTTGAGGTCAGTTGGAACTACATAGAAAATTTGGAGCCAGCTTCTGCTGCAAAGTGAGACCCTATTTTTCTTCTTCTTCTTTTTTAAATTGAAAAACTAATCACCGAGATGGCTCAGTAAGAAAAGGTGCTGCCGTGTAAGCCTGAAGACATAGGTTTGATCTCTGGAACTGACATAAAAGTGCAAGGAGAAAACCACCTTGACCAAGTTGCCCTCTGACCACCACTGTGGGACATGCATCCACAGACATGCCCCCACTCTAATACACTCACACACAGATTTCAAAGAAAGTGAAAAGGACAGGGGCTGGAGAGATGACTCAGGAGGTAATAGACTTGCTGCTCCTGCAGAGGACCTGAGTTTGGTTCTAAAGACCAACACAGTGATTCACAACCATCCATAATTCCAGTTCCAAGAAATCTGGTGCCCTGCTCTGACCTTCCTGCACAGAAGGCACACACATGACGCACAAACATTTATATGCAGGGAAACACTCATATAGATTATTTTTAAAATCTAAAAAAATTAAAGAACTAAATGTTTTCATACTACTCATTTGTACAGAAAGGCATATAGCCATTTATCCTATCTTACTGTCTCATGTGTAAGCCACTGAGAAAGCGGAGCCCCAAAGGCAGCATTTGGCAGATGACTCAAGGGATGGGGATAACACCATGAACTCAGGACAGGGACAGAAAGCTGTTAATGGTGTTACTGAGTAGGGGAAATGCTGTGGGCAGCTGGATGAAGGCCTGTGGGTCTGCATGGAAATGAGGCACTTACTCAGCAAAGAGGTTAAAGCCCTGCCCACCAAATGCTTTCCTGGCTGGTTGTCACCCCTGGGGAATTGCTTCCTTGGCTTAAGAGAAATCCCTGAGGCAGGAAAGTAGAGGGTAGACTGACTCTGACAGTGGGAAGCGGGGAGGGCAGTCACAGCCACAAAATCAGAGGCAGACTGAGGGGAGGTGGCTTAATTTACCAAGAGTTTTTCAAAAGATCTTTATGTCCATTTACCATAGCAGAAATACAACCAGACTAAGAAATGCCAATAAGAAAAGCAGGGCTGTTGTATCATGCACTTTAATCCCAATACTTGGAGGGCAGACTCAGGTGGATCTCTGTGAGTTCAAGGCCAGCCAGGTCTACACAGTGAGTTTCAGAATTGCCAGGGCTACTTGAGAAACCCTGTCTCAAACAAAAAGGAAGGAACGAAGAAAGGAAGGAAGGGAGGGAAGGAAGGGGGAAGGAAGGGGGGAGGGAGGGAGGAATCGAGGAAGGAAGAAGGAAGGAAGAAGGAAGGAAGGAAGGAAGGAAGGAAGGAAGGAAGGAAGGAAGGAA
>NW_026585742.1:7568756-7586126 GCF_907164565.1 Psammomys obesus
AAGGAAGGAAGGAAGGAAGGAAGGAAGGAAGGAAGGAAGGAAGGAAGACAGAAATGCTAAACCAGTTTCTTTCTCTTTCAGAGAAATATAGGTTTGGGAGCTGAAGGAAATTCCATTAACAACACCTACAAAGACTAAGGGTACATAGGCATCACTGGCTAACCGCTGTCCTCAAAAGATGCTGACTGATGATGCACACTCCTACTTATATGGTATTCCTTCCTACATGCCATAGGAAAGTGGTACCCCTGAAGTTTCACTGTGCAGCAACACAGCCTGGATCGGAGGAATTACTCTCTAAATACATGGTTGAAAAGGACAGAAGTGGATGAAATAGCAAAAGTTATTTGATTCAGAGCATTAGGAAAACATAAATCAATAGTTCTGTGTGACAGTTATTTTTGTCCCCCAGAAAACATAAGGCAATGTCCAGAGACAACTCCAGTTGTCCCTAGTTGCCACTGAAATCTCACAGGAGACACCAAGATGCTGTAAAATACCCACAAAATACTGAACAGCCCCTTCACTAGCAAAGAATTACCCTACTACAAATGCCAATTGTGCTAAAAACATCTAGGTATTGATTTAAGACATGAATCACAGTTACGACAATTAAAAGCCAATGTTTACATGCCAGCAATACAGAGTGTTGCATTAGTACCACCAAACCCAAAGGAATTGGTGAGTCCAATACATCGACCCTCAGTTTTCCATTCCTGTGCTTCCAGTGGGACGTAATTGAGATCAAATTCTGGCTCTATACAGTCCAGGTTTAAAGTTGGTGGTAGTTTTTGATGGTAGCAAGCCAGTGCGGTAAAAGCTGCCTCAACTGCCCCTGCTGCCCCCAGCAGGTGCCCAGTGGCTCCCTTTGTGGAGGACACAGCAAGGGCACAGGCATGGTCTTTAAAGAGCCTCTTGATGGCTCTGTTCTCAGCGGCATCACCCAGAGGTGTGGAGGTGGCGTGTGCGTTGACATAAGATATCTGTTCGGGTAATACACGTGCGTCTTTTATAGCAGCAGCCATACATCTGGGTAAAAAACAAATTAAAAATATTAAATGAAGTTTAATTTTAACAGATTGTTCACCTGAGCAGCTGGTGTGAAATAAGGCTTCCAAGTACACTGGGGGGGGGGGGGGGGGGGGGGGCATCCCGAGTGTCATAGCTGATACCCTATGAGCCACAAAGCCAAAAATAGCTAGTATTTGTCCCTTAATAGAAAATCTTGCTAAACTCTTAGGGGATTTAACTGGATAAAACATAGTACGGTCTCAGCTAAAGTGTAGTCTTTAGAGTGGAGCTAGTTAGAAATGTAGATTCTCAAGGGTCAACCTGGACCCACAGTCAGAATGGGCATGTTAGCAATACCTCTGGGTGACTCAGAGCTGGCAAAGGCTGCTTTGAAAAGAACAGAAGCCACCAGACACATCTAGCAGGTCTGCTGTTATTTTCCAGCTCTGAGTCCAAAGGGAGACAAAGGAAGGGAGCACACTCAAGATTACAAAGCAGCAAGGGGGACATAGGAATCCAGAAAAGACATAACTCTATTGGCTTTGACTAAAGTGCACTCAATTTTTGTTTAAAGATTTTCAAATGTTTTTAAACATTTCAAGCAAAGAATTACAAAAAATACTTTTTGTCTAAGACAGAAAATATATACTATACATCAAGACTAGATAATTTTTTCAAATCTAAAGTTCCAGTAGTGTCTTACAATATCTTAACAGGAAAAAATACTTGCAGAACAACCGGGCTTTACCTTAAGGCACCTTCTCCTTCAGGATCAGGGGCAGTTATGTGATCAGCATCACCTGAGAGTCCATAACCCAAAACTTCTGCGTAGATCCGGGCTCCTCTCCGAATAGCATGCTCATGCTCTTCCAACACCAACACAGCGGCACCTTCACCCATGACAAAACCATCTCTCTTTGGATGAAATGGGCGGCAAGCCAGTTTAGGATCTGGGTTTGTGCTCAGAGCCCGGGCTCTGGAAAACCCAGCAAGAGATAATGGACTAATGCAAGAATCTGTGCCTCCAGCTACCATGACATCCGCATCACCGTGGGCTATAAATCTGAAGGAGTCTCCCACAGCGTGTGCACCGGTCGTGCAGGCTGTGGACACTGTGTGATTAGGGCCCTTCAGTTTATAACGAATGCTGACCTGCCCTGCAGCCATATTAACCAGAATCTTAGGGACAAAGAATGGGCTGACTTTATTATAGCCTTTGGTCTGAAACATCAAAGCAGTCTCGGAAATAACTTCAAGAGGAACCATGCCCATGCCAATGGCAACACCAGTAGCCACCTGATCTGCTTCTACCTTCGGATGCCAGCCAGAGTCTTTCAGGGCTAACTCTGCCGCCCCGATGGCCATGATGGTGGGAGACGACATGGACTTGGCGTCTGATTTGGACACAAAGTTTTGTTCATTAAACTGACCGTTATCAGAACCTCTGGGCACATAAGCAGCTACACTGCAAGGAATACTCTTGTACTCATTACCAACTACAGAAACAATTCCACTTTCTCCTCGGAGAAGCCGATCCCAAACTACTTGAGTCCCAACTCCAAGTGGTGTCACCAGTCCAATGCCGGTGATGACAACTCGCCTGCGCAACATGGCTGCTGGCATAGTTCCAGAAAACTTGCGTTTGCCTATTAACCAACAGCAGGACGCTGGAAATGGATGGGAGCGTGTGCCTTTTAGAAACTTTTGCAAGCAGTTTGACAACATGGCTGAAATTCAGAACACCAGAAACACATTCCTGAAACAGACCACAAGAGACAGCAAGTGTCCTTTAAACAACGGAAGGGTCTAATAAATACCCCAGGTATGCTTGGGTCATATGCTAAAGGCCACAAAGAAAGGCAACCCTCCCTTGGACTTTCATTTTTAAGCTATGGGGACCCTCGGATAGTCCACTGCTAACTAGCTCAGTAAGTTTTAAGAGACTTGGACAATGGAAGCCTCGAAGCCAACCCACCCTGCAGGAGACCTCCTTCGGGCTGACCAAGGATTACTGCATGGTGCGGACTGAGAGTCTACGTGGCATTTCTAAGGTCAATACACAGACGGTCTCATTCTGTGAAGTTCGCTCTATCTACTTCCGTGTAAGGCAGGAAACCTTTCCGGCGGCCCCGCCACGACCCAGCGCAGCCGCGGCAAGAAGGCCAATGTTACTTCCCCAGGTCAGCGTTAGGCGCTCTCAGGCCTCCACCTCCATGCCACGCCCTCCACCTCCACGCTAAAACCCGGGTGCACTCGGCCGCCAAAGCCGACTGTAGCCACTACCTGAAATAAGACTTGGCAGGCGCCGGCGTATGCGCATGCGCGCATCCGCCTATAGGGCGGTATTTCCGCCCGGAGACCGGTGCCTGGTGTCAGAGGTCAGACACGGGGGCAGGACTTCCGACGAGTTTGTAGGCTGTGAGTCCGCCGCTCTGTTCCCGGAACTTCTTTTGTTTGCTTGGCAAGTCTGAGGTTGGGCCGCAGCAATAATGCCCAGATATTCCGGTGTTGCCACAGAAGGGAGGCTCTCATTTCCTGCTGGACATACAGCTCTACAGGCATCCTCAAAATCAGGCCTCCCTGGTTATCTGTCTGGAAAGTATTGATAGAACTCTTCAGAATTCCACTCACCATGAAACCGAGATCATTTGGGAGAACATCCATATGTCACGCAGCCACTGAAAACAGTGCTACGGGTGAATAATTCTCATGTGCAAAGATGTTGACAATATGTTACGAGATTTTAAAGGTCTGCCAAGGAATTGGGCGAGATGTACATGTCCCCAGTTTCAGCACTTGGGAAGCAGAGGACCAGGAGCTCAGTCCTCAGCTCTGCAGTCCAAGAGCAAGGCCAGGCTGGGTTACCTACCTGAAGTCTATAGTAATGTGCAGTGGTTTAGGTTTCTCGCCTCCGTTTTCCCAGTACCCTTATTTACCATAGTAGACAAATAAAGTATACAACTGCTTCTGTGAAAATGAAATTTTTAATTGCTGACTCATGTCAGGAAGTGAACGGAATATGCCCAATATCTGAAGTGGAAACAATGAAAAAAAAAACACGTTTATTAATGAAATTATGAAAAGTGAACTTGCTCAGAACTGACTGAATCTGTAATGGGAAAGTATGAAAAGCACCAACACATCGAGGGGTTGTTTATTAACCAAATGTTCAGGGCTATCCCAGGTGCGAGCTTTCGTTTTTTGTTTTGTTTCTTTCAGACAAAGAATTGACTATGCCATCTGCATCAGAATCTTGTAGTAATGCTCTTGTCTCCTTGTGGGTGATACCTCTTAAGGCCATTGTTGCCAAGTATAACTACTGTTTTGTCTTTTCCAACTGTAGAAAGAATTTGGGTTAAGTTTAGCTTTTTCCTCATTAGTCCTGGATAGGATTTCTTTGGAAGTCTACTTTGTCTAAAATGTTTAGGGAAACCCAGTTTGTCCTTGATCCCAGACTTCTCCACTTACTTAGTATCATCTCCCAGCAGAGAAAATAGTGCAACTCCCGCCGGTACTTTCTGGCAATTTGTATGTAATATTGCTCCAGTTGCAAGCAGCCTCCGATCTCCCAAGGTGCTGGGGTATATAGACTGTGGAAGGTTAACTGAAAGAAGTCTACGCAGCCGCGGAGAAGTCATGTCATGCTGCTGCAGTGAAACTTTGGTGGTGCAGATATTTTGGGGTCTCCCCACACTCTTGTAAGCAACCCTTCACCCATTCTCTCAAGGTAAGCCGAATAAACTTAAGAGTTACTCCAAGCTGTACTTAGGGGATCTTGCTTTGATTTATTATAAGGAGGGTGGGTATTTCTTTACATCTTCCCAGGGAAATAATTTTCAAAACGATGCACACACACAGAAAAAGTGATATAACAAGACTGTAATTTATATTTCTGTTCTCTCTGTGATTATTTTACTGCCCTCTAGAAAGGGATAAAGTTTATAAAATCCTAATAGCTGTACTTGAGTTAGTACCATATTTCTTGCTACAGTATCATGGTGTATTCTTGAACACAGATCTTCAAATTGGTTATGCTTATCCAGCCTATTAAAATTTCTCTGGTTCAAAGATTTTTTCTAAATACAATTCCCAATTAAGTACACTTTCTATCTAACAAGTTGAACTTCTCACTGTAACATTACTGTAACGCACAGAAGCTGATGAGGTCAGTGCTACCCCATTAAGTCAGGAAGTGCTTCAAAGATGTGCATCTTGATTTCAATCTGTGACATGAGTGTGAATACGTGTGTAGTGAACTGGTGGAAACAGACATTGCAGCAGCCAGCAATGCAATAATGCAGAAAACACCAGGGCCATGTGGCCAGCGTCGAATTAGAGAAGTTGGACTCAGTAATTAAAGGTGCCTGCCACCAATAAAGTCACCTGCTTTATGACCTGAATTCCATTCCCAGAACACACCCTCTCTCTCTCTGTTTCTTTGTTTATTTGGTTTTTGGTTTGGCTTTGTTGTTTTGTTTAGGTTTTTCAAGAGAGGGTTTTACTGTGCAGTGCCAGCTGTCCTGGAATTCACTCTGTAGACCAGGCTGGCCTCGAACTCACAGAAATTTGCCTGTCTCTGCCTCCTCAAGTGCTGGGATTAAAAGGCGTGCACCACCACGACTCAGCCATTAAAGGCAAGGCTCACAACCATTTCCAAAACTCTCACATTGGAAGTAAAGTGCCAACTTTCAGAAGTTGTCCTCTGATATCCAAATGGCATGGTCAGGGCATTGTATGTATGTGTTTAAAACACACACACATAAAATTAAATTAAATTAAACATTTTCAAATAAAAAAATGAGGATCGAGCCAGGTGTTGAGGGGCACACCGTTAATCATAGCACTTGGGGAGGCAGAGGCAGAGGCAGACAGATCTCTGTGAGTTTGAGGCCAGCCTGGTCTACAAAGCGAGTCCATGACAGCTAAGTCTGCACAGAAAAATTCAATCTCAAAAACAAAACAAAACAAACAAACAAACAAAAAACCCACCAAAATCCGAGGGCTGGAGAAATGGCACAGAGGCAAAGGCCTTATAGTTCCAGAGAGTTGGTATCTATTATTGTAGAGAGAGCATGCCAGCAGGAAGCAAGCATGGTGGCTGGAACAGGAAGCTGAAATCTCACATCCTCTACCATAAGCATGAAGCCAAAAGAGCAAACAAAGTAGTTTGTTGAACTACTTTTAGTGATATACTTCTTCCAACAACGCTGTATCACCTAAATGTCCCCAGACTGTGCCACTGACTAGAAACTGGAGACTGTGGGAAACATTTTTCATTCAAACCACCACATCCCACTCTCTGGTCTTCTTAGGTTCCCGGCCATATAATGCAAGATGCATTTAGTGCAACTTAAAAAATCCCTGTAGTCTTTCCCAATCTTAATGCTGTTTAAGAGCCTAAAGTCTCTTCTAAGATGCAAAGCATTTCAGAATGTAACCTTATGTAAAATCAAAAGGAAAATCATGTATTTCCAACATACAGTACAGAATATGCATTACCATTCCAAAAGCGTGGAAGTGGAACATTATAAGAAAATACTGGACCAAAACATGATCAGAATCTAGCAGGACAAACACCAAATCCTGTAGCTCCATGTCTTCTGTGAAGGGCTTAGGTGGCTCTACCCCTTCAACTTTCCTGCCTGTAGCATATTCTCTCTATTGGGAGAATCTATATGCTGCTCTCCTTGGCAGATTTCTCATGGTGTTGACACCTCTAGCATCTTGTGGTCTCCGCTGCAACCCAAGCTTCCCTTTCACAGCTCCACACAATGGTCTCTCAGGGCCTTTTACTCTCTCAGGACCTTCATGCAGAGACTTCTTTGCCACATCCTGCCTGGCCTACGAGGAGCTCTGAAGCCACAGAAGGAATATCTATGACCCCCGCACTCTTGTATTCTTTATGTCTAAAGCTAGCATCACACAGCCACATGTGGCTACCAGCTGGTGATGGAGTCCCTTGAATCACTTTAGCAGCAATGCTTTTATTCAGATGGTTTCTGAGATCAGAAAATGCCTTAGGCTGTTTTTTACAAGCTGCAAGCTCGGCTGGGCGGGGACTCACCCAGAGAGTACTCTTTTCCTTTCTTCCAGTTAAGGTGAACTTCTCAACTAATCATCCTCTCTGCAGCACACGCCTTGGCTGTAATGTTAAGCTGCCTATAGCTCTTTTTCTCTACAAACTGTACATTTCATCACAGCAATGTCCTAATCTCTTAGTACCAATGTCTGTTAGTGCTAAGCTTTTCTATTGCTGTGATAAAATGCCACGACCAAGACAACTTATAAAACAGTTTATCTTGGCTTATGGTTCCAAAGACTGGAGTCCATATTGGCAGGACAGCATGGCCGCAGGCATAGCAGCCAGAGCAAGAAATTGATAGCTCACATTCTTTACAAGTGGTAAAGAATGAGTGGACTAGAGGGAGGGCTGGGGTATATGATCTCAAAACCTGCCTCTGGTGATGTACTTTTTCCAACAAGGCTGCACCACCCGGCCTGCCTGAACCTTTTACATACTGGGATTACAAATATCAGTCGGCACTCCCAGCACTCAGCCGGGAACATAGCACTCTTCGAAGTTGGACCACAAACGTGATTACTTCGTTATGAGCTAGAGAAAAGTTTCAAGTGGTTAGCCACTGGAATTTTTTTTTTTTTTTCTTTTTAGTTTTTCAAGACAGAGTTTCTCTGTGTAGCCTTGGCTGTCCTGGACTCCCTTTGTAGACTATGCTGGGCCGTGAACTCACAGAGATCTGCCTGCCGCTGCCTCCCTGAATGCAGGGATTACAGGCGTGCACCACTGTGCCTGGCTTCCACTGAAAGTTTTAAACAACAGCTAATAAGATAATCTCTGTTGAACATACTGTTCTCTTTTAAAAATTTGTTCTTTCACAGGCCCATAGATATATAATTTTCTTTGACCATGATCCATCCATTATTCTTGCATCCCCTTTGCCCTCCCCTTTAAACTCTTCTTCCCTAAGACTCCCTCCTAATTTCATGTCTTTTGGTGGTGGTGGTGGTGGCAGTGGTAGTGTGTATGTGTTGTATACGTTTAAAGGGTCTGGTGTAGCCCAGGCTGGCCTCAACCTCACTATGAAACCAAGGTTAACCTTGAACTTTTGATTCTCTTGCCTCTCCTTCCAAGTTCTGAGATTTGCCAACATGCCCAGCTGAACACTTTTTAAGTTGGCCCTCAAACCTAAATGCTAAAAGTTTGGGTATATTTGACAGGTGAATATTCAGAAGTTCTAGAATTCTCAGAACAATTGCCCAAAAATACTAGAAGATTTCAAATTTTAAAAAGCAACAGATTATAATGTGTCAAAAAAGAGGTCATATAAGGAAATATCTTTAAAACACAAGACCAAGAAACACTTGCTAGCCAGCCTAGTGGTTCATACATGTAGTTGAAGCTATTTGAGTATGGAAAGCTCCAGGTCTGACTGGGCTGTGGATAGAAGTCCACCCTTGGAAACACCTCAACATTAAAAAGTAATAAAGCCAGGTGGTAGAGGCCCAGCCTGTAATCCCAGTACTCAGGAGGCAGAGCTCAGACAGATCTCTGACTTTGAGGGCTGGCTTGGCCTACAGATTGAGTTCCAGGATAGCCACAGAGAAACCCTGTCTTGAAAAACAAAACAAAGTAATAATGTCTGAGTATGTAGGTCAGTGCTAGAGCGGCTGCCCAGCATGTAGAAAACTTCCAGGGTTCAAGGACCCTACGAGAACAATACATATTTGTTGAAGTCTGGAATTCCTGGGAGGGAAAAGTCATTGGTAAAGAGGTATCTAAGATAAAGGACACTGGTAGATGACAGGTCTGCATACGTCAAAAGATGCAGTGTGTGTATAAACTTTATTATCTTCTTTGTTCCTCATTTTATTCTATTACTGTATATGGGTTTTATGTGGGTTGCCACATGATAAACTGTGTCCCCAACTCCTTAAGGGCTGCAATATGCTATTTAAAAATGTTCCTTAGAAGCCGGGCGTGGCTGTTCATGCCTGTAATGCCAGCGTTCTGAGAGGCAGAGGCAGGCAGACCTCTGAAGTCGAGGCCAGCCTGGTCTACAAAGCCAGTCCAGGACAGCCAAGGCTACAGAGAGAAACTCTGACTCTAAAAAAACAAACAAACAAAAAAAAACAAAAACAAAAACAAAAAAAAAAACCGCTCCTTTTAGCAGAATCACACCTGTGAGCAAGGAATTTAGGTGATGTTCCTCAATATAATTCCGAAAGAATATATGCGTCAGAAACCCAGCAGAGTTCAGAGCCATGCTTTTTTTTTCTCCATGACCAAGGCAGTGTTTAATGCATTGAGTTTTAAAGCACAATGGTAGTATTTTGTGCTTGCCTATCAGTTGGTACCATTTACAGTTTAACACATACTCACTTTTACACAAAGATCCACATTGCATAGTTTGGGAACCTATGAAAGCTCTGAACTATACTCGCAGGTTTGTTCGATCATGGTACATCTGGTACGGATCACTGACAAACCAGCTGCGCCTCTTCCAGAAAGACGTCATTTTATCTAGGAGTTTACTCTGGGTCTTGTTGCAGAACACAAATTCCCTCAAGCGCTTCATTCTTGCAGTTGACTTTTTCCGTGCTTTTGTTTCTGAAGCCAGGCAGCTGTAATCATAGACTGGGCAGGGCTGCCACGAATTCAAGAATTTGAGGCATGGTAGGCAGTCGACCAGATCTATTTTTCTTCTTTTTTTTTTTTTTTTATTAATTAAATTCAATTTACATCTCGGTCATAGGCCCCTCCTTCCTCTCCTACCAGTACCCCACCCCCTCGTATCACTCCCCTCTATTATTCCTCAGGGGAGCCTCCCTACCCAGACACCCAAACTCTACTATTCACCGCGGACTGAGTTCCTCGTCCTCCCCTGGGGCTGTGTTGCCCGTTTTTGGTTTTTTTTTTTTTTTTTTTTTTTGATCACTTCCTCCTGAAAGGACTGTTCTACCTCGCCAGCCAGATCTTACTCCGCCTCTCCGCGCCTCGCCCCGCCCCCTGGAGCCGAGGCCCCGGCCCGCCCCGCCCCCTGGCTTCGGGCCTCCGTGGCGGCCCAGGCGCTTCAGCGCCTGCTCAGTCGGGCCGCGGCGCGCGTGGTGGCGAAGGCTGCCGCTCAGCCATGGCGTCGGCCGCTCTGGGCAGCTCGTCGAGCTCGGCGTCCCCGGCCGTGGCCGAGCTCTGCCAGAACACCCCGGAGACCTTTCTGGAGGCCTCCAAGCTGCTGCTCACCTACGCCGACAACATCCTGAGGTGCAGCCGGGGCCCTGGAGCTGAGGGCCGCAGGCGGGCGGGGCCGCCGGCGCTCGGCCTGAGGCGGGGCGGGCAGGGCGACGAGGGCTCGCCGGGCTGTCACCGCCTCTGACAGCCCGTCACAGCCGGATCCCGGCTCTGTGCCCCTGCCCGAGTGCGGCTTCAGTATTCACGCCGTGTTCGGTGGTTAAAACATTTGTAGTTCAGAGTTAGGAAGTTTGTTTTGATTTCTGGGCTTTACTTCAGCCTGACTCCTTAAGAGTTTTGAAGGAAAGCAGGCTGGAGAAGTCACCTTGATTCTGTGCAGCACTCTCCACAGCCGCTCCTCTCGGGGCCCAGTTGGAAGTTTGAGTCAGCACCCTCCTGTAGCCCTTTGGATCCGGTGGAGCTCCTTAGGGAAGGTGTGCTGGAGGGGCGGACGGTGGAGGCAGAGAGAGTTTGAGGGGTGACTTGATGTCTCCAGGCACTGGCTCTTACAAATACTCCGACACGAACTCTGTAGGAATTCCCAGCTTCAAGGCTGTACAATTCATGTGGCCCAGTTTTAGAGAATTAGTTGGGAAGGATTTGTGTTGCCCTGTAGACCAGGCTGGCATAGAACTTGCTCTGTAGCCCAGAACCCATGCCAGGCCTTCTGCCTCGACCTTCCAAGTGCTGAGGTTTGCGCCACCATAACCAAAACTGTTCATTTAGGTAACATTAGTGACTTTCAAAATAAATCGAGCGAGAACATATGTGATTCTGTGCCAGATGTTATGCAGCATTGGCCCTGCTCACAGGTACATAATTGTGACCTGTGTGACCATCACCTTCCTTCTTTGTGACACCTCAGCTTAACCTCTGTGGCCCAAGATTTTACAGCACCTCAGAGTGTGATTCCTGTGGAGTGTGAAAGAACTCATAAGCTTGATTTTCCAGAGCCCATGGCTGAGGTTTCCTCCTGAATTCTTTAAGTCCCACCCCCCAACTCCTTGTACAGAAAAGAGATGGATTTGTAAAGACATCTCAATTGTACTTTCAGTACACTGAAGGCAAAGATGCTAAGATACTTTGAAAGACAGCTTTCTATGCAGACAATGATTTGGGATTATAACCATCATTATGAATGTTTACTAAACTAAAAGAAGCTGTGGTTCATTCTACAGCCTTTACTGATCTTGAGTTTTTGTCTAAAAAGAAAATTATTCAGAGTGCTGTGAAAATATGTTTGTAGCTTGTTTTCAACAGCAGTGTCCTTGTGTTCTTAGAATTCAAGGTCTGGCTTGGTTGGGAGGTAGTATCCTTCATGTCCAAATCCAGTGACTTCCTAACTCTTAAGGAAATGCTCCACATGTCTTCCTGGTCCCTGGCCATACATTATAACTATACTTCTCTAATTTGAGTAAAGAGAAAGGGGTGTCTGATTCCACTGCTGTTTTCTTAATCTACTAGCAGCAGGGTAAAGACATTTCTGAAGGCATATTGTCCCACTATCTCTTCTGCCTCAGTCTCAGTTTATAGAGTGGATGTGCAAATAAAAATTCATTAGCATATTTTAAACTGATACTTGCTACTGTAATCTCCAGTGAAATAATACTTTTAAATTTCTGTTTGATGATGTTTATTGGATTTCCTAGCAATAAGTATAATTAAACCTAAGAAAGAAATGTGAGCTAATTTGTATGCAAAAGCTGTACCCAGTTTTAGACAAGATGAACTCAAAACTGTCAACTTTCTCAAAAGCAAAACAAGTAACTATGTTTTAGTTTCACTGACATCACAGGTGGGCTGTTTAGCTAATTTGATTCATGTATCAAAGTTTGGCCAGGAATTTGTCATGTATCTAAGAATAATCTTGAACTTCTTATCCTCTTACCTACACCTCTAGATTATAAGTGTAGGCTAACATACTTGCTGTTATGAGCTGCTGCAGATTGAGCCAGGTCTCCACAAATGCTGGGCAAGTGGTCTACCTCCTGAGTGTATCCCTAGCCCCTAATTTATTTATTCTTTAATATACTTATTTGATTGTCTACTATTTTGTTTACAGAGCACATGCAGTTATTGATTATTAACTGTTCTGGATGTTAATGAGAAGAATCAAGAATCAAATTTCTTTGTTCAAAGAATATAAATATATTTGGGAGAAGATGGGTCTGAAAAACAGCTATAGCATAACATCAAAGAACAATTCCAAGATATTGCTTATGCCTCTGTATTTATACTCTTATGTTGGGAGATAGCAGGAAGACCCAACATGAGATAATAAAGAATAGAGGTTTCCTAAGAGTAGAACCAGTTGGTGGAGTGACATTATGTGAAGTGCCATGCAAAAGGAACTCAGTTTCTGGAGTGGAGTTTCATGAGGAATAGCATTACAAGAAACTTAGGCAGTGATTGTGAAGCCATTGCATACTCATAACCATACATGCAGATGGAATGGAGAAAGATCATTTTCAATGGCAATGCAAGAAGTAATGGAAGACATAAATAATAAAACTGACTTCTAATTTTTTTTTTCATTTTGGTTTTTTTGACACAGGGTTTCTCTGTGTAGCCATGGCTGTCCTGGACTCACTTGAACTCACAGGGATCCTCTTGCCTCTGCCTCTCTGAGTGCTAGAATTCCAGGTGTTAACCACTGCAGCTGGCTCTGACTTCTGATTTTTAATGTAGGTTGCCACTGACACATAGAGAAATGGAGTATGAATAGTTGAGAATTGGTGAGTTTGTTAGCAGCTTATATGGTGAAATATGTGTAGACTTTATAAGCAAAGCAGTAAGTTTCAGTTCTAGTCAGATGTTTTTTAAGTGATCATAGGCAATATAATTTCCAAGTTTGAGTTTTCTTACTTATAAAAAGGAAGAAAAATATTCTAGGACTGCCACAACATAAAATGTAAATGCTTGTCTGGACTTCTCACTCTTTAAGTTAGTATCCATAATGCCATGTAAGAGTGCAACTGATATAGAATGTAAAAGAAATATATGCACACTCTTTAAAAAAGTTGCTATATATTACCAGTTGTATTATTTTTTTATCAGAAACCCAAATGATGAAAAATACAGATCCATCCGTATTGGGAACACAGCTTTTTCTACTAGACTCTTGCCTGTCAGAGGAGCTGTTGAATGTTTATTTGAAATGGGCTTTGAAGAGGTGAGTGTGTGTAAGGGCCTCCTCCCCACTATATATGTGTAAAGCAAATGGTGGTGTGAATGCTCGCTTGAATGAAATATTTGATCATTTTAGAAACGGGTAAAACTATTTTTTAACCTGTTATACATTTTTAAAGTATGAATTCAATTAATTTAAAAATGAAATCAAGATAAAATTTAACAAGTCTCTACAGGTAAGGATTCTTAAGTCTCAATGTTTAGAATAAAGAAGGTCAAATACAACCCAAGGATCAAATGTAGCCCTTCAGTCTTCCAGCTGCATACTCAATCTGTAAGTATGCATAAGATATCACCATTGTCTCCAGTAAGAAGTAGAATAAGTGAAATAAACACAGAAAATATGAAGTCAGTTGCCCACAGAATGTTTGTTTTTTTTTTCTGTGAAAGGAATCTCAAGGTGTTTTATCATTTTTATTGTACAAGAAATTTTTGTTGTTTCCATCCTCTCAAGCCTTGTGGCAGAGTTTACTATTATAGTAAATTAAATTCTAATACAGTAAATGTAATTATTAAAATTGTTAATTTTAGTGAGGCATGCTGTCTGCTATATACTTACTATCTGTCTACTTGGGAAGCTGAGGCTGGAAAACTTAAGTTCAGGGCAACCTGGATTACATAGTAAGACCCTTGTCTCTAAAAGACAGACAGACAATTTTGAATCTTCTGTGGATCCCTATTCCTAGTGTGTAGGATATTAAAAGAAGTTGAGTAGGACTACAGTTGCCAGTGGCAGTCTGAGTCAGCATTTGTAGATATTGTTAAAGAAATGGGATATAGTTTTTTTTCTCTCTGCCCTTCCTACTTAAATTCTATTGCACACCATGAGGGTGTAGCAGTGAAGTAAGTTAATACAATCCTATCTCACCCAGATCTTAGGCTCTAATAGGTTAGAAAACATGAAAGAGGCAACAGAAGTAAAGAAGAAAGCAAGGCACGGTACTGCACTCACAGCTGTTAGAGTTGCAGGCACTGTAGCAGTGAGGGAACTATGGAAGGTAGTTACCTGAGTAGGTAAAGGTAAGACCTGAGTGGCAGGAAACTACATGCAGAGGATTGGCATGTGCAACAGCTTCTAGCTGCAGTAGCGCTGACACAGGCATAGACAGAAACCAGGCCATATCAAGGTAAAGACAGATTTTTAAATGAGATAGGAAGCTGTGGTAGTTAATCTTGAATATCAGTTTGATTCAATTGATAAACACCTGGGAGGTTAGCAAAACACACTTCTAATCCATGAGACTATTTCTAGAGACCAAAGCAAGGAGGTCCATGACTAAAAGAATGAATCTCTTGAGGGATTCAAACTTTGAGTAGATTATTTAGGAGTAGAATTATGAAGGTGGGGCCTCAGCGGAGGAAAGAGGTCTCTAGGGACATGTCTTTGGATACTTATCCTGGTCTCTTCCTGTTACTCCTCTGCTGTACTTCTGTCTGCCTAGACATGTCACCTCCTCCACATGATCTTACTGCCATGATATTCTGCCTGGCCATGGGCCCAGAAACATGTTGCGAAGTGACTAAGGACTGAACCCTCTGAACCTGAGCCAAAATAAACCCTCCTTTATATTGTTTGTGTCAGAGACAAGAAAAAGAACTAATATTGTGGCCATTGGAAAGGTTGAGGCAGGGAAGAATATTTTCAAATATTATGTTACTGTAAAGAGAATATTCTGGGAGAGGGCTACAGCTGGGATACAAGTGAATGTATAAAATTATTTAAAAATAAAAAATATTAAAAAACAAAGTAAATAACCTGTGATTAATATAAAAAATAAATTAATAAAAAAGAATATTCTGTATAATCTGGAGTGCAGGCAAGGAAGGGGTGATGGTACAGGGAAAGAAATTTAGCTTGTTAACTGCTATAAGAAGGTTTGACAATAGTTATGTAAATTTTGGAAGAGCCTGTGTCTATTTGCTTTTAGTGGTCCTAGCTCCTAGAATTTTGCGATTATAGCAGATAGTAGGCTATAAACAGTTGCTGAATTTAAGCACTGATGGCAGAGAAACAAGAACTAGATGGATTCAGGAATAGTATGTGTGTATGTGTGTAGAGGAACCAATAGGTCTTGATTAATTAAACATTTTGTACAGGGGAAAGGAAGAAATTGGGGACATCTAGGTTTAGGTTTCAGATACTAAGTAGATAGGAGTACCACTAATTGAGATGAAAAAATCTTGGAAAGTGGCAGTTTTTTGTTTGTTTGTTTGTTTGTTTGTTTTGTTTTTACAGGAAAAAAGCACTGCCTTGCTTTTGGGCAGTTTTGACTACTTTGCTGTTAAATACTGTAAAATTACTTAAAAATATTGATTAGTCACTTGAATAAAATAAGGTCAAAAATCAGAAGAGATCTGGCCAGAAATATAAAGCATGGTGTCATTTGATTACAGGTTATATATAAACATCTGAATATAGAGAATTTCAAACCTATAGTTTGAAAGAGGGGGAAAAATGAGAGCATTGCTGAATCTGCAAGGAAATGAAAACTTAAAATTAGGCAGGAATACATAGTTATTGACATTTCCAAGCTGAATCAGTTTCTCATTGTTGAAGTCACAAGTTCAAGGGAATCATATGCATCTATTACTTCACAAATGTTTATGTGTTAGGTAGGGTAAACCCTCTGACCTAATTTGCTAAGAAAATGCCCCAGTGTCAGGCATTTGCCATGGTTGGTCTCCTCCATGCCAGATAACAAACTTCTGAAACTTGGAATAGTTTTTGATGTAACTGGAGTCACAGTGTTCTGATAAAACAAAATTTATTTGCTTTCTGGCAAAATATAATCTGTCTTTAGATTCCACCCTTCAAGACAGATTTGAAGTAACTTTCATCAGTGTGATTAAGTTGTATGATTGACTGATATATCTGAAAATGTACTGGGAATTTTGATTGGCTTTTAAGTTGAAAGGTACATCTAATATTTACCCTGAAATTTGCAAATGTATATTAAAATTTGAAAATTATGAGTGAGGTTGAGGAAAACTGGGATCCAAATGTCTTTGTGACCGTGCGGTTTAGTATAGCAGGACAGTTCTCAGCCAGGGGCCAGGCACTTAGTTGTCATGGATTAAATTTGCTAAACATCCTGCAGAGAGAATTGCCTTAGAAAAAAATGTTTTGATAGGCAGGGTTGTTGAATTTTAGAATCCTTGATTTTTTAAAAATGTTTTTGGATCTATTACCTTTAGCCTGTAATTTTGACCTTTTATGAAAATGTGGTGCTTTGGATTTTTTAGTATGAACATGTTAGCCATACTTACCACTTTTAGGAGTCATTAGAGGGGAAAGTAAGGCATGAGCGACAGCTGTCCTCTTGGGGCTCTGAGGTGTAGACTGACATGTAGATCCAGATACCTAGGTGCTGTTTTGCATACTTAAATCCATGTCACTTCCATTTTGGTAACAGAGTTCAATTGCAGTTCCATTCCCTCTACAAACTATCTCCTGCTTTTTCAGTGCTGCTTCACTAATATCAAGTTACTAGATGGCTCCATTAGTGCAAATCAGACAGTATATATAGATGTGAAGTGTCAAAGACCAGTTTCAACAGGTCAGAAAATGCTGAGAAAGTAAGTGTAGAGTTGGCAGGGGCCAAAGCTGATGGCTCCTGGCAACTGGGAGCCAGTCTGCTTGTAACTGGCGACTGGGACCACTATTGTCCCAGTCTGAACTCTAGGGGCTGGCCAGTGATAAGGAAAAAAGAAAAGGAACGAAGGCATCATATATACACACTTAGTGGATGAAACAAAATAAGCTCCAGTAAGCAAGTTCCAACAAGCTTCAACAACTTCAAACATATAGACAGACAGAAAGGTATATACACATTTGCACATTGGTTAGATGGAGCAAAGCTTCAACAAGCTCTAACCATTGTGTGTGTGTGTGTGTGTGTGTGTGTGTGTGTGTGTGTGTGTGTGTG
>NW_026585742.1:7586136-7661304 GCF_907164565.1 Psammomys obesus
GTGTGTGTGTGTGTGTGTGTGTGTGTGTGTGTGTGTGTGTGTGTGTGAACATATGGACAACTGGTGGATGGTGCAAACTCCAAAGAGCAAGCTCCAACCATTTTACATACATACACTTATACACACCTACATATTGGGTGGATGGAGCAAACTCAAAAGAGCTAGCTGCAACAACTATCTTTTCTCCTACAGCTTATATATTCCAGCAAAATCAAACAGTATAAAAGTCACAATGTGGTTTCATTCCATGTTTCTTTAAGTGAGGAATTATAATGAGTATAAGTAGCAAAACATCATGTTTTCCAATACCATCACATGATCAGATGTTTTACGTATTATGGGTGAAAAACAAATGTGAAAAACAAATTATTCCCAAGAGCCCACATACATTTGTGACTAAGCAACTTGTTATAGATTAACAAAATATAAGCAAGTGAGGTAATTTCTTTTCCAGCCAGTCTTTCTTTACTGGCAGGCTTAATTTGCAGCTAAAAAGAAAGAATTATCTTAAAAAGTAGTCTTAAAAAATCTTAAAGGAATCACAAGTCTAAACTTTTATATAAAATCAATCAGCCATTTTTACTTTAAATCCTAAAGTGCACATCTACTCATTAACAGTTTTAATTAAAATCATATCAGGAACCTGAGGGTACAAGAAATTAATCATCACCATACCAACTTGAGAGAATCACATCAGCCAGTGCCATTTGGGGTACTGTTTTGCTCGCCAACCTCAAAAACTTTTCTAAACCTCAAATTGTTCCTCAAGATTTTCTACATCAGAGCCACTGACAAAAACATCTTAACCTAACTTTCTAAAGCTATTTAAATCAAATCAGAAATTCTGTGAAATCATTAATTCATCTAAACAATATTATTTTATGAAAGTTTATCTTCATATTGATATGCAGGAAAGTTGCCCAAATGAGTAGTCAGTCACCCAGGAAACAATCACAATCAGACTATAGGCAGTGAGGGTCTCCTTACGACTGATCACGCCATGCCAAAAATATGTGAAAGACAGCAGTAACAAACACGAGAAGGCACAGCAGCGCTAAGAAGCAAGCCAGAGACAAAGCTCTTGGGGCTGGGCCTTTTGAAAAGTTCTCCAATCCCAGCCATGAGAAACTGTAGTCTTCCCCAGGGAGCTCACCTGCCCACAACAGCTCCTCCTACATGGTATCTGCCATTTCTACCTTTTAAATTAGTTAATTGAAGCGTGTGGATTTTTTTTCTGGGCAGAACACACAGCAGATCCTAGATGTTTAAAGATGACTGGAAGCAGAAACAGACAAAATAATCCTATCATAATTTGTAAGTTTATAAGGAAATTCCATAAGGAATTATTTTCAACAAAACTCCTAACTGAATTAGAAAAATTACTGGCCAGTTTTTTTTTTTTTTTTTCTGAGAGACCTGCAACCTACAATGACTGACAGCACTAACATATAATTAAAACGGTAATTATTATGTTACAGAATTATATATCATACATTTATATAGCAGAGGACCTGAGTTTGGTTCTCATCACCCACATGTAGTGGCTCACAAAGGTCTGTAACTCCAGCTCCAGGAGATCCAGTGCCCTGTAAGAGTTTTGTGAGTGCCCACGTTCATATGCACATAGCCAAACACAGACACATAAAGATAATTTTCTTTAAAAAGTATATCTTTAAGAAAATAATCTATAGCAGTAGGCATAGTGGTATATTCTTTCAGTCAAGAGGCTGAGGTAGGCAAATCTTTGTGAATTTGACGCCCACCCAGTCTACATAATACATTATAGACAGCCAGAGCTATCCAGTAAATGAATTTAAAAATGAAAGACAGAAATCAGTCTATAGTTTGGGACTAATGGTATCACTCGATGGTAGAGGACTTGCCTTCATTGATCTTGGAATTCTACTGCTTAGCATCCTGAATAGCTGGGATTACAGGCCTTGGCCTCTTGATTCAGGCCTTTTGTATGGCAGTATTTCTACTATCATTACTTTGTATGAAATTTAATAGAAAAAATAGTATTTTATTTTATTGCAGAGAATATAGGAATATATGTATTTGTCACTCTTATGATCTACTCTTTTCTATCCTAGTGTATGCAAGACTCCTAGGACCACAAAACATTACATCCATATTTTCAAATGATATAGTTATATAATATATATTATAAATATAATTATATTTTCAAATTATATAAATCAGTATATATTTTTAACTGTACTGGGAAAATGGTAGACCCAAAACACACTTCTGATCATATAACAGTTTTCTAAAAACTTGAGTTTAAAATTGTCATATAACTTTTATCAAAAATGTTTTAGTTAAAACTGTACACATCTATTATTATTATTATTATATATAATTTACTAAACCAGGTCAAAGTAACGGATATATATATCACCTCAGACATACATCGTTTCTTTGAGAATATCAATAATGCTCTTAACTATTTTAAGACAGTCAAGTAATTGTTGTCAACCATATTTTATTTCAGAGAATATAGGACTACATATTTTGCTATTTTTATGATCTATTCTAAAATGTTACAGTTTTCTAACCCTCTCCTAAAGCTAGAAATGTGGTTCAGTAGATAGAGTACTGCTTGTCAATCATGCACAAAGCCACAGGTTCAAGTGCTGTCACTATAGAGACTGGACTTGGTGGCACATGTCTATAACCTGAGCTCTTAGGAAGTGGAGGGAGGGGGGACAAGAAGTTCAAGGTTGTCCTCAGCTGGAGAACAAAGTTAAGGCTGGCTTGGAATATAGAATACCTGTCTCAAACAACAAAAATAAATAAATAAAGGTCCCTTGAACTACATTAAATATATACCACGCTATATGTAATGGCAAAAACCCACATTTTCTTAATTTTGTTTAAAAGCTAGTATATTTGTTGAGCTATGTTACATTCAGAGCTGGAGAGATGGCAGCATGGTTAAGAGTTCTGTCTGCTTTTCAAGAGGACTGGAGTTTGATTCCCAACACCACACGACAGCTCAAAAACATCTGCAACACCAATTCCAGTGGAGCAGACACTCCTCAGGCCTCCTTGGCACCAGGCACACACACAGTGTACAAGACATAGGTATGTAGGCAAAACATATAAAAAAAATATTTTTTAAAAAAGATATGATGCATTCAATAGTATCAACTTCACTGTGTATAAAGAATGACTGTTGGTTTAAAGCAGAAATTAAGATTTTTCTCTATTCTGTAAATTCCAGGGAGAAACACATCTTATATTTCCTAAAAAAGCTTCAGTGGAACAGCTGCAGAAAATCCGTGACCTGATTGCCATAGAGAGAAGCAGCAGATTGAGTAGATCAAATAAGAAGGTGGAATTTTCTCAGCAACCTGCTGTCGTCAGGCCTCCTCCAGAGCAGTCTGAAGATCCTACTAGGTTAACACAGCACTCAGGAAACCAAGCAGGGCAGCTACCAACTGTGCCTTCTGCTCCGATGGTAGTATTAAATTCCAACATTCATTTTTTTCTGTCAGTGTTGAAACAGCAAAAAATAATTATTCCTGAAGTCATTTCTCAAATGTTCAAATGTTCTTTGTTTTAGAAACTCTGACTCCTCAAATTTGTTAAGCATTTTGAAAAGTTTCAGAGTTACAGCAAATGTGGGGGAAGTGTCCACCTTTTCTTTTCCTTCTTCTTTCAGTTCCTTCAGACAGTTTAGACAGTTTCTTGCTTTGTAGCTCAGGTTTACCTTTGACTCATTAGTCCTCATACTTCATCCTCTTGAGTGCTGGGATCGTAGTTGTGTACAGTCATGCCAGCCTGTGTATATTATGGTGATTAGTTGACTGCCTCTATTTTATTTATACTTAGACATAAACAATGTCTGTATACCTCAGATAGTTCTCTAGCAGCAGTCTAAGAAAATGAGTCCATCCAAGTCCAGCTGGGTGAACTAATGAGTGTATTGGGCTTATGAATGATGCCTAATCAGCTGTGTCACTGAAAAGTTCCACTCAGCATGAGTCATGGGTGAGCTGCTCCCAGAAGTTGTACAAAAGGAATCTATTCTTCAGTTAGTTTTCCGGCGATCATTTACTCTGGTCATTCCTGGCAGCACTTGTAGCAGGTTAGGGCATAAGAGGGAGAGAAGGTAGAATCTCAGGTAATAGTCTGTATTTGTTACAGACCCTTACTATAAAGGCAGCTTTATAGAAAAGGGGGTTTTTGTCGAGCTTCTGGGTAAAGAGTCTTAGGGTCCATGATAACAAATAACAAGATTGCAGCAGGTGAGAGACAAAGGCTGTGACAGGTCACCTCTTAAGCTATACACAAGAAGCAGAAACCTCCAAGCTTGCCCCCAGTGACACACTTCCTCCTGCAAGGCCACACCTTCTAAACCTCCAATAGTGCCAACAGCTAGGCTCAAATATTCAATATCAAGACTTATGGGTGACAACATCACATTCCAACCACCACAGAGCCAGGCAGTGGTGGCACACACCTTTAATCCCAGCACTGGGGAGTCAGAGGCAGGAGTATATTTGAGTTTGGGGCCAGCCTGGACCACAGAGCAAGTTTCAGGACAGCCAGTGCTATGCAGAGAAACTCTGTATCAAAAAACTTTCTCTGTATCAAAAAACAAAACAAAACAACCAAACAAATAAACCCAGCACATGTTCTAATGCCCTTTGTACACTTTTCTTCTGTGGAGAACTGGCCCAGTCTTTTGGAGGTCTCCTGAGTGCTGGTCATCACAGCTTCTGTGATAGTAGTGGCCATGTCATGCCTGGAAGACAATATTTTGTAACAACAGGAAATACCTGGTTTGCAAAAATTCCTTTTACTAGAGGTTATTGAATATTTTCAGTTTTTGCTGTCAGAAATGTTGTGATAATTTCCATAGTAATTTTATGAATAATGAGTTTATAAACTTTTATTTACGTATTTTAATTTTAGCAGAATACCTTGTCTCTAGCCTCCATACAGTAGACCTTCACATGATCGATTTTTAAATCCACCCATCATCTTCTCAAATTGGCTAATTCTGGACCATTTAAGCTCTTCTTTCCTTGGCAGGAAAAAGATTGAGAGTCTTTTCTTTGTCTCCTCCTGGAAGACCCCAAGCTGCTCCTTTGAATAAAGGTAGTAGGTTCTGCCCAGCTAAAAGACAGATGCACTCTGTTCTCTCTTGTAACCCCTACTGAGTAGTTTTCTCATTCATTCATTCATTCATTCATTCATTCATTCATTCATTCATTCATTTTTGTTGAAAGATTTAACTCCTTGGTCTTCTACAGAAAATTTAATTCCTCTAGCCTTTCTCATTTTTTTTGTCCTTCAATTTATGAAACCTGTAAGTCCTTAAAGTACTTGTTTCTCTTATCTTCATACATGTCATTGGTTTATAGTAATAAACCTAGCCAGTGCTTATGAATGGTTCATAGAATGGTGACTGTTGGATCATCGAAGGTACCAGGAACTAGCATATGTGAAAGCCTTGTAAACTCTGGAGCTCTCAGAGGTTTTCTTAATGAAACGATTATTCTTTATCTAAAGTTTCAGATCTTTAGTACAAAATTTTGACTGGAAGACTAGTAACTCCATTTTTTTGAGACAAGGCCTCACTTCAGCCTGGATTGGCCTTGGACTCACTATCTTCTTATCTCCAACCACAAACTGCTGAGGTTATATGCATAGGCCACCTTGCCTGGCCCCTACATTCATTTTTTAGTGTGCATTTTACCTGTAATACAATGTTGACTACAGAATCCAACGGCTGCCTATTTCTACATTATATGTTTCTATAATAATATTTCATATACGGATCTTGTAAAAATGAAGGGGTAAACTGAGCATAAATGTAAAAGCCCCCATGAACTCTTATGTCTTCTCCATGTGTGTAAGCAGTCCACTGAGTAACAACTTAGGTCTATCAGTTTCTAGAGATGTAGGTACAGATACAGAGCCTCACTTAACACCTTTCTTTGATTTTGTTTTTTTTTTTTTTTTTGTTTTGTTTTGTTTTGTTTTGTTTGTTTTTCAGTACAGTTTCTTTGTGTAGCCCTGGCTGTCCTAGAACTCACTTTGAAGATCAGGATGTGTGTGACTTCAGAGGTTTGCCTGCCTCTGCCTCCCGAGTGCTGGGATTAAAGGCATGCACCACCACTGCTGGCCTTTCTTTGATTTATAGCTTTGAAGTTTTCTAATTATAGTGTCAGAATGTATCTTTTTAAGATTTCCTACTGTCTTTTGTTTAATTAGTATTAAAAGTTTAAAATGCTCAGTGCTAACCATTCTTACAAAAAAGCTTGAAAATATTTATATGTACTCCTGAACTAAGTACTTCTTTAGTGTTATAGCTCAGGCTATCTCTTCTTACTCCTGTTCATAACTGTGCAGTTCAGGCATTATGTAAGACATAAATAATGACAGCTTTAAGATGCTCTCAGTCAAAACAAAATGTAATTATTACCAACAAAAATTATACAGCTAAATACTATTAGTGGGATAGTATTTATCAACTCCTCCTTGGTTTTTATTTTGTTATGAACAGCTCTTGGTTGTCCATGAATTACTATAATACACTTTTTCTTGTATTGACCTCACACTTGGTTGACCTCAAATTTGGTATACAGCTCTTCTTATCCTTCTGTTCCCACACCCCAAGTGTTGAGATTACAGACATGCATCTGGAGTACACTTCTTAAAAAAAAGATTTATTTACCTATTTTTATGTATGTGAGCCTGCATGAGTTTATGTTCTCCACATGTATACAGGGGCCAGAGAAGCCAGAAGAGTGTATCAGGGCCCCTGAAACTGGAGTTACAGACATCTGTGAGTTGCCATGTGGGTGCTGGACCTGAATCCAGATCCTCTGCAAAAGCAGTAAGCACATTTTACCACTCAGCTTTCTCTCTAGGCCCTGGAATACACTTGCCCTTTAAATATCATTTCATTTAAACTTTTAATGATCAGATTTTTTTTTTTCTGTAGGAGAACTTAGCAATTATTTTTACTATCATCATTTGAGTGGTAAGACCAATAGAAATTTATAATGAACTAACATCAAGGCATAAGAGACATACTTTTAAAAAAATTTAACTTCCATAGAAGCTAAATAAATTCTAGTAAACTTTGCAACTATTATTTTAGCTATTTCAAGTAAGTTTTTAAAGTTTCAATCAAGATGCATATAAAATTGTTAAGAATTTTTCATAAATTCTTTCCCTCTAGAAATTACTATCTGTTTTATATAAGGATATATTTTAAAATAATTGTTATAATTTGTGATTATTCCATTAAAATTATTAAATTATACAATAATGACAAAATCGCACACACACACACACACACACACACACACATATATATATATATATATTTTTTTTTTTTACAGTGTTAGGTTGGCAGCCAAGGTAAACAGATGTTACACTACTGAGTCGTAGACTCTCTGAATTCATTAATTTTTAAATCTGTCTATCTCATGAACCAACAATAAGGCAACTTCTTAGTCTGGATCTATTTAATAAGAGAACTACTCTATTTGGGTATAAGAATTTTAATATTCAGTAAGTTGCTGATCTGCCACTCATAAATGTCAAACATACATTTACATCTAGAAATCACAAATATGAAGGATGGTATTAAAGTGGAAGAGAGCTGGTGGGCTTGGAAATTGTTGGTTCTTTGCTAGAGGACTGAGGGCGCTCTGCCTGCGTCACTGATTTGACTGAATTGCGAGCTTTGCACTTTCTTTATAGAATCCTAAATATTTCACATCAGAAAACCAAAATAATTGGAAGTATGAATAGTGAAGAAAAAGCCTTTTTGGTTTCAAACAGATTTCACATTTTAAACTTCCATTTATACTCCAAATAACTTTTCCTCTGTCAGGCAATTAGCTGCTGTCTCATGTAGCATTAGTACATGGTTACCCAGCTGCCATAGTTGCCCTGCAATCAACGGCCTTCTATTTTTATGGCTTAAGCCCCCCTTCTTGGGCCAATGAGTATGTAACAAAATAAGGCAAGAAAATAAACTTTATTATTCAAGATCATTTGAATGCCATTAAAACTACAATGAATGAGGTAATTTCCAGATAGAAAGGAAATAAAATGAAAATAAAAATACTCTAAATGAATCCTTACCCTCTCAGTGAATGAAAATCTGCATTTAAGAGAAAGTACTTTTAGTATTTTAATAAACCACTTTAAGTATTTTATTTTAATAAGAATCCTTTCAAATAAAAATGGAGGATTTTGTTTTTGCTTTTATATCAGTTTTGCTTTGTAACAATTTCTGTTTATGTTGGTCAGCATGTTCTCCGTGTTGACTTTACTACTGCTTCATTACATCCCCATCCTTCTTTGGTACTTAAGAATCAACTGTGAGCCAGGTGTGGTGGCACACGCCTGTGATCACAGTGTAAGTCCAGGAGAGCCGAGGCTACACAAAGAAACCCTATTTTGAAAAAACAAAACCAAACAAACAAGCGAATGAATGAATGAATAAATAGTGTGACTTACTGTTACATTCCTAGTCAGTAGAGGATCAGTAAACATTGATGGAAGTAAACAATTGGATCCCTGTGTACACGTAGACTACTTGATCCTTCAGGGAAGTAGCCTTGTTTGTGTCAGTCTCAGTTATTTTTCCAGTGTCTGATTCATTCACAGACAGATACTTGATTCACTGTGGTGGATCTATGAATATGTGATTCATTCTTTTCTTGTCCTTCCTTTGTTCCTTCATTTTCCCTTTCTTCATTTTCTCTTCCTCTTTTTTCTCATCTTCTTGTGTGTGTGTGTTTGTATGTGTATGATACTGAAGATTATACATACGTAGGCCTCATGCATGCTAGGCAAGTGCTGTATCACTGTCCTCAAATCTTTTTACCTTTTAAAAATGTTAAGACAGGGACCCACTTAGTTGCCCATTCTGGCCTTGACCCTAAAAATTCTCTGACCTGAACCTCTGCAGTAGCTGGGATGCAGGCCTAGTCCACTGAGCTTAGCTACTGTTTCTTTCTTGTACAAATATCCCAGTGCTTAATGCAATGCCTGGCATAGTATATTTGGTAATGAATTGCTAATCTTGTTAGATGTACCGTGATTGTTCTTGGAACTTTTGTCTTTTTTTTCCTTTTATGTTTGTGGTAGGGTCTTGGTAAGTAGCATCTGCCTCCTGATTAATGGTTTCTGTGTTATGATATTTTATAAAGTATATTAATTTTACCCTTCTACAGGATTAGTTTGGTTGGGTATAAGTTCCTTGTACCTAATTTTTCATCAGGATTTCAAAACGTGTGCTTGATGTGTTTTCGGTGAGATGTTTGATACCTGACTCTCCACCTTCCACCTCATACACATTTAATTTTTCTTACTACTTAAAGGCCTTTATGGTTTTATTTTTTAAGCCCGCTGGTATGCAGTGTTGTAGTCTAGTTATTTTTGTTTTTCGTGCATCCTAGCTCTTCAGCTATGTGAAATTTGCTTTGTTATTTCTTTGAGATGTTTCTGTTTTCCATTGTTTGTATTCTTTTCTAGAATTCCTCCTAGATTTGGAAACTTTGTTTTATTCTAAGTGTCTCTCTTTTTATGTCTTATCTTTTGATTGGTATTTTATTTATTTATTTTTTATATTTTATTTATTTATATTCATTTTACACCCTGATCTTAGCCCCTCCCTCCTCTACTCCCAGTCCCAACCTCCCTCCTTCTCCCTTCGTACTCCCCTATTCCATAGAGAAGGGGAACCTCCCCATTAATCCACCCTAGCTCATCAAGTTGCATCAGAATTGAATGAGTCCTCTTCTCCTGTGGCCTGGCAAGGCAGCCCCTCCAAAGGGAAGTGATGAAAAAGCAGGCAACAGAGTTCACGTCAGAGACAGCCCCTACTCTCCATACCAGGGAGTCCACATGAAGTCTCAGCTGCCCATTGGCTACCTGTGTAGGAGCCTAGGTCCAGAGCATGCAGGGTTCTTGGTTGGTGCTTCAGTCTCCACAACCTTCTCTGGGCCCTGGTTAGTTGGCTCTGTTGGAGTTCCTGTTACTTCTGGGTCCTTCTACCCCCCCACCCCCACCCCACACTTTTCACAAGACACCCTACACTTCATCTCATGTTTGGCTGTTGGTCTCAGCATCTGTGTCAATCTGCTGCTGGGTGAAACCTCTGAAGACAGCTTTGCTAGGGTCTGTCTTTGAGCATAGCAGAGTATCATTAATAGTGTCAGGGGTTGGCTCATTCTTATGGAGTAGGTCTCCTATTGGGCCAGGCATTGGATGGACATACCCTCAATCTCTGCTCTGTCTTTTTCCCTGTATATCTTGTGGGCAGGTTAAGTTTTGGGTTGAAGTTTTTTATCTTTCTTTTATACAATTATTCTATTGTTTGATCATACCAGGGCCTTCTTTATTTCAGTGTTTAAATTTTTATTCCTTAGATCTGTATTAGAGCTTTTTGAATACAGATGGTTCCCACTTTAAAGTGTTCAACTTACAAGTTTGATATGAATTTTCTACTTTACAGTAATATGAAAGAAATTCAGTACATATCCAGTAGAAACCATTTCTAGAATTGAAGTGTGTTCAGTGTTTTCCTGGACTAGAGATACATAGCAGATACTCTAGCAGTGATGGACATGGCCAGTGAGCTGCAGCTCCACCAGTCTCAGCATCCTGAGGTCCAGTGTACCATGTCACTAAGCTGTGATACAATAGGGAGACTAAATCCCTTTTCACTCAAGATATTACTAACTTGTAATAGGTTTTCCAGGATATTACCCATTGAAGGAATATCTGTATGATATGTGCTCTCATATTTGAAGCATACTTCTTTTCAGTCTCAGCTGTGTTTTCCATTGTTACTGTAGGATTTGCTTTTCTGATACTAATTATAACACATCTTTTCCCTGGTAGCTCATGCCAGTTTTGTAGACCCTTCCACACCTGGCAGAGCTTACAAGCCTGTCAGCTACATTCACTTCCAGCATCTGTAGTGAGGACAAAACATGCTACCTTTGGAGTATACCAGAAGACCCTGGTATGGACTTGATGGCTAATGTTAGACAGGGGCTCTAAGCATGCAGTGTCACTGCTAAGGGGCAGGCTTCTGTGGTAATGAAAAGGGGGAAGAAACACTGTTTCTCTTGTGGACTGTGCCCATCCATTTTCCTTCCTGCTGCACAGTCCTTTGGCTCCTCAGACCTTACAATTATTTTGGAAACTTTTTCACTTTCTGTCAACACTTGGCAGGTGGGCATTCTGTCTTGCTTTTTTTCTTTAGTCCATACATATGCCTTTCCTGTTGTAGGTATGTACTGACATTCTTGATTTATGATCTCATAAAAATCATGTCTTCTTTGTAATGCTGTATGTTACAAGGGTTTGGAGTTGAAAGATGCACTGCTCCGAGCACTATCTTGATCAGAGCATATGATTAGGAATTCAACAGCGAATGTATATCCTTAGTAGGACGTACATACATACACAGTGGAAAATAGACAAGCACAGATGTAGCTAATACTAATATTGTAAAGGTATCCACATAATTGTTTTTGTTGAATCCATATTGTATCTATGAAATCATAGAGCCACAGCATTTTTAGTATATTACTTTTGTAGCATTATAAAAAGCTAACTTTAGTTTTTTTTCTTCTTAGGTTGTTGGTGATTCAACCATCTTAAAAGTTCTTCAGTCCAACATTCAACATGTGCAGCTCTATGAAAATCCTGTCCTTCAGGAGAAAGCATTGACTTGTATCCCAGTCAATGAACTAAAAAGAAAATCTCAAGAAAAGTTATTCAGAGCTAGAAAGTTAGATAAAGGTAGTGGCTTCCGTAATGATTTATTGTTAATTGTGCCATCATTGCTAAATAGTAGTGCCTTTAGCTATGTGTGTACAATATAAATAGATAACCTATATATGTATGGATTTTTAAGAAGTATAACAATAATGGACACATATTTGCTTTTTAAAAAATATGTTGTGGTAACAGTAATGTAAAAAATTTCGTATACTACCCCTTTCAGCATTCAGTTCCTTGCAATTGAGAACTTTTATTCTGTTACATAACCCTTATCGCCGTCCTTTCTTTTTGTCGTATAAAATGGAAAGTCTACCCACTAAATGGTTATGTTCTGCCCTTTGCTACCCCCAGCTACTAGCAATCAGTGTTCTACTCTCTGTCTCTGATCTTGACTGCTCTATTGCATATAAGTATTTTGTGGTTGGCTTATTTGGTTTAGTGAAAGTTACCCAGGACTTATTCATATTAAAACATACCACAGAGTTGTCTTCTGTTGTGAAGATGGATGATCCATGGTGGACCTGTGTTGCTTTCATGTTTAGGTCTTGTGATACTGTGAACGTGGACGAACAGATATCTCTTTGAGACCTGGTTTTAGTTATTTGGTGTTTTAACTTGAAAGTGCTAATATGTTAATTCTAATTTTAATATTTTTGAGGAATTACCAAATTTTCCACAGTGGCTGTACCGTTTTTGCCCTACCCATCAGCAATGCACAGAATTTCAATTTGTTCTCATCTTCACCATCAGATGCTTTTTTCATACGTAATAACCATGTTAGTAGAGGTGAGATAGCATCTCATTTTAGTTTTAATTTGCTAATGATGTTGAACATCTTTTAATGGAAGTTTGTGTATCTTTCTTGAAAAAAATGTCTATTTAACATTTCTCTTAAAGGTATTTTTAACCTGAATATGCATTTTTATTTTAATATTGGTATATGTATGGATGTGGGACTTTATGGAATATACAGCAAGTATTAAATGGTATTTTGATGAATGTCTTTTTACTATGCTCAGACTGAACCTATTGTCTTACATATGTTAGACAAGTGGTCTACCACAGTCTTTAGTGTTTAAAGTAAGGTCCCAATAGCTTCTTGATCTTGCTGCCTCTGCCTCCCAAGTCCTGGGATTGCAGGCATGTTCCATCATGTCTGGCTTTAGTGAGTGTAACAGAATTTAATCCTAAAAGGTAGGCAGGTTCACTTTTGTTTATTAGATATTATTTATTGGTGCAGAATAATTTCGCTACAGTTGTCTTTGTATAATCTCAGGGTTGCTACTTAAACCAAACAACCTCTTTGCCTCTGTTTCTTCATTTGGAAATAAAAATAATTAAAAGAACAAATGAGGTGGTACATTTAAACAGCCCCCCCAAAATAATTTGACCCTTATGATCATTTGTTAACATTAATGGTCTCAGGATTTTAGTTGTTAATTTTTGCAACTGTAGGGCTGTTGCTTTTTTGTGTAATTGATATTTATCCAATTATCTAACTGTTTGGAACTATTTTTTTAGGAACTATTTTGGAGAAAGTGGTTGTCCTTTCTCCTTTATAATGAGCATTTTTAGTAATCTGTCTTCAAAGTAGTACTCATTTACATACACTGCAGACACCTTTTCAAATGGTTTCATTTCTTCTGTCCATAGTGATAGTGTTATCTTTCATTTCACTTTTCTATATATTGTGATTACTTAACGTATTGCTGTTATTTTTTTTTTAGATCAAAAACAGGAAAAGTAATGTTCTTTTTTAGCCTTAATGTGTTCTTTCCATGATGCTCTTCATTTCTTCATGTACGTTTCTAATCTGTATCATTTTCTTTTTTCCTGTTCTAAGATGAGAAATATATTGAAGGATTTTGAATAACATCCTATTTTTGAATAACTATACCCCTTATCTCCATAGTACCCCCCAGACTAAGGCTAGAAGGGCTCCAGCAAGCTGGACAAATTGACTACACTACACCTCAGACAAAGCTGAGAAAGATGTTGACAACTCTCAGTTTTGTTGTAAATTAAACATAAAACAGATGTGGGGCTATATAATGTTTATTATTAGTCCTAAATTTATCATGGCACTAATATCTATCAAAAATAATAAGACACAGACACCTGTTAATTTTATAATTGCCTTATTTACCTTGGTCCTAGCAAATATTCCTACCTACACTGTCTAAATCACCTCACCATCCATATCCCAGCCCCCATCCAATGCTATTCTCCTTAACCATCTTATCTTCCATCCATAATTTTTTAAATACTTGCTTTTTTTTTTTTTCTTCATCTGGGCCTTTTCAGGCCATTATTGGAGTCCTTCCTCCCAGCCCCACTAAGTTTCTTCTCTAGGCTAACCCATCATGGCATCCTCCTTCTTCCTCTCTTCCCGACTGTCTCCCGATTCTCATGATTCTCTCAGCCTCAAAACTTAAGGAACATTAGCCACACCTACCCCATTCTTCCCTACCCAAGTATAGGCCATTTAATGAACCAGTCAGGTATAATGTTTTAGGCAGGTTTACACAAACAAGGATAGGTGTATCTTACATGCAGTAACCAGATCTTGAGCACCAGCAATTAGCATTAGACCAACTTCCAACACAGTTTATTTTTAATGTGACTATGCCATGAGCATTGTACTGGAAAACTTATACATTATTGAGGAAAAGTAAGATGCTCTCTCAGTCAGTCCTTGTTCCCTCCATATAGTGTAGTTCTTCAAAATTCGTTCTATAAAAAAGTAATTAATTTGTGTGGCATTTATAAAAATGTATTGCCTCATATATATTCAGTTCCTTAATAGTTTTCATTTATATATCAGGGACATCTTGTTAGGTCTCTATAAAACACTGTAGTACATGTATATTGAAATGCTGTAGTATATATATATATATATTTAATCTCTACAGTTACCTATGGATGGGCACTGGGATTGTTGACTGCTTCGTGTGTGTGTGTGTGTGTGTGTGTGTGTGTGTGTGTCTGTGTCTGTGCACGCGCGCTGAATGCTACCTGGTGAAATGCTAATGAAACTTGCCTCCTTGTCATTGAAGAAATTTCCTCTTGCCAATGGCCTATGGTCTTCTTTCATAGAAGGGCAGAGTATTTGTACTTCTGATACTGATGTTACTTTAACGGGGTGGTCAGTCATCACTTATTTGTGAGGAGGTTTTATGTGTTCTAGATTGATTCTATTCTTTGCTAGACACATTAGAATTTTGCTACCCCTGACCTCAATGTTCTTTATTAGTTCATTTGGTGTATCTTCTGAAACCAGGACTTTTAAGTGACTTAATTTTCCATTACTGGCTTTATATTATTGGTTGTATCTTTCTTTTAAGAAAGCCTTCTCAACCTGAGGAAATGGCTTGAGAGTAAATTGCTTGCCACACATGAATGAATTCCTGAGTTTGAATTCCCAGAATTCACACAAGACTGATGTAGTAGCATCTATCTATAAGCGGAACACCTATAGGAAGATGATTGATGGAAACGGGAATACTAGAAGCTCAGAGTAACAGAAAAGAGATGCTGACTCAAACAGTGTGGAAGGCTAGGATCCACACCTGAGCTTGTCTTCTGTGCACCATGACACATGCATGCATAAATGTGGATCACACGCAAGCCTGTGTGTACTTGCAAGGCCTTCTCTAATCCAGTTATAAACACACTGCCTGATAACTCTTTTTGTAGTACTCTGGAGAAAGGCTGACTTCTTTAATAAATGCATTTAATAAAGGCTTTAACAGTATCAGATATCCAGGTAGCTACTTGTCTCAATTTAATGGCTGGCCCATTCTCTTAGCATTTTCATGTGTTTGTTATTGGTTTTGAGATACTGTTTTCCTGTGTATCTAGACTGGCCTGGAGTGCTTCTTGCCTTAGCCTCCTGAGGGCTTGGGATTACAGGCCTGCACCATCACATGCAGTGCCAACTTTATCAAATACTGTTGATTCACTTTAAAACTTTTTTTACTGATACAAAGGACCTGGCTTAAAAAGAATAAAGAGGTTTGTCTATAAGTACTCTTTCTTGTTTCATTGATATATTTTATAGTAATGAAATATTTATTCAAAATTGTAATTAAATTTACCTTAAAAATTTTTCACAATGCACTAAAAAAAAACTAGGCTATTTCATAAATATGCACATCATCACTAATTAGAGTGGTCTTTGGGTAAATGACAAGTAACCCTGTACTGTGTAGATAATATACACAGTGCTGATTACCTTGTCAACCACTGAACAAGCACTTATTGCCATTGTGGTTCTTGATGAGAACTGTACTAGCTGTTTTTGTGTTGTTGTGTTGTGTTTTTGGTTTTTTTTGTTTTTTTGCAGTGCTGAGGTGAAACCCAGTGCCTTGCACATATCAAGCAAGTGTTACCTGTTTGAGCTAAGTTGCCAGACTCTGTTGCATTTTTAGTGCATCTTCTTTTTCATGTGAATTCTGTAGTACATAGAATTTTGTGGGGGGAAAAAAAAAACCTTTTATAATTTTAATTGGGGTTCTATTTAATTTCAAATTAATTTGTGGAGAATTAACAAATTTAAAAGCAACAAGTTTTCCCATCAGAGAACACTGTGTATTGCTGATTTTTGAAATATATCAAACAAAGCTATGAGAGAATACAGTACAGTTGACCCTTGGTCAACATGAGTTTGAACTATACATGTTCATTTATAAGTGGATATATAAATTAAGAAAATGTTTCATATGTCACATGCATGTACATGTATATCATAGTTCATTTTACCATTGGTTCTGTTTTTCTGTACACATAAATACAGTGTTAAAAGTTAAACTTAGTTTGGGTTGTGGTTCAGTATTTACTTAGCATGTATGAGACCCTAAGTTCCATCCTTATCAGTAAAATTTTAAAGTGTAATCCATCAAAAGTTAATTCATACAAGCAGACTACAATGATGCCAATCATACTTGAGAAATTCAAGCAAATATAAAGATGCAGTACTGTAACTGCCTAATGTTAGCCATAGTGTCAGTGTCAAGTGTCCCAGCTTTTTATACGGAGCAGTAATGGGATGGCATTGACAGCCAAGTGCAGCAAACAGAACCTTTTTGTTGTACCTATAAAGGCCTCTTTCAGCAATGACAGTGTGTTTCTTTTTAAAGTCTTGTTTTTTATATGCCTTTGAAGATTTTTAAATTACTTCACATGCTGAGATTTTTAAGAACTTAATGTAAATTTACTACTTGATTTTAAAAGATTAAGTACATTGCAAATACCTGTTAATAAAGGGCTTAGATGACTTTTAAAAAGTTTTGCAGGAGCTAGAGAGGTGGCTCAGTGGTTAAGAGCACACTGGCTTTTCTTCCAAAGGATCTGGGTTCAATTCCCAGCACCCAAATGGCAGCTCATAATTGTCTGGAGCTACATGAAATAAAAATATTTAAAAAGAAAAACAAGCCAGGTGTCCTCTGGTGTGTGCCTTTAATCCCAGTACTTGGGAGGTGGATCTCTGTGAATTTGAGGCCAGCCTGGTCTACAAAGCAAGTCCAGCCAGTCAAGGGTACACTGAGAAACCCTGTCTTGAAAAACAAAACAAGACATAAAATAAAACCAACAAATATCAGCACTCCTAGTGTTAAGGAATAATATTTCAAACACCTGTGACTAACATCATATGGTTTAGATTTTAACATTATACTATGTTTTCTTCATTAATATTTTTACTTATTTTAATAACAAAACATTAAATGTAGAGATAAGTGTAGCCAACATTAGCTACTTTATGAGTTCTTTCTTCCACTCTTCTCCAACCCTTTCAACCTCCTAACACTAGATGAGAGGCCAAAACAGAATCGAAAGGAAAGAGATTCCTGAGTAAAGTCAGAAGTCAGAAAGGGGACATCATTATCATTAGACTACTTCCTGCTAAGTAGGGCTGTTGAATTCCTTGGAACAAGTTTCATCTTCGAAGTCAGGATATCTAATTTTCTTTTGTTTCTTCGTTGCACACCACTTAAACTGTGACCAATGGCAACCAACCTACAACACACCCCACTTCTCAGGGCCCTAGCATTTATATACCCTCAGAAAAGTCCCCAGAATTCCAGATACCACACAATCACAGAAACTATCTGCAGTTGGCAAAATGACGACCCCGCCAGAGCAAGAGGTAAATCATCATCAGCTTCTGCGAAGCAGCCCATATCCCCACACCTAGATTCAAAGGCAAATAAGTAGCCCCAGATCCCCACACCCAGGATTAAAATAAAAACATATTCTTATATTTCTGTGTCTTTTAAAGAATCCAAAATTTTCACTGCAGATGAGGGCTCACAAGATGGCCCAGTGGGTAAAGGTGTTTGCCTCCAGTCTGATGACCTGGGTTCAGTTACCAGAAGCCACTTGATAGGAGGAAAGCTCTAATTTCTGAGAATTGTTCTTTCACCTCCAGATGGATGCAAAGCCACTCCCACCTCCAAGCAAATAGATGTAAAGCTTATACACACAGGACAGGAGAGCCTCTTGTGTTGTGCCTCCCTGATTTTGAGAAAAGCAATGGTCTTTAGTATGGTCAGAGGGGCTGACAAGATACCTTAGCAAGTTAAGCCACTTGCCACCAGTCCTAACAAGTTGAGTATTTTCTCTGAGGACCCACATATTAGGAGGGAACCAATTTTTACAAGTTGTCCTCTGACCTTCTGAGTGTGTTGTGGCACACAGTGCCACGCATACACACACACACACACACACACACACACACAAGTAAATGTAATTTTTAAAATAGATATGATAGGAAATGGTGCTTTATTGATAAATTGGGCAAAATATTTTGTGTCATGCTTACTTGTTGGGGCTATTTTGTATATTCTAGATATGCTTGTGTGTTTATGTCTTTTGGGATGCTTGTATATTGCACAGTTGAAACACTCTTCCTTGCATGTTTTGTTTTGTTTTTGTTTTTAGATACAGGGTTTCTCAGTGTAGCCTTAGCTGTCCTGGACTCAGTTTGTAGACCAAGCTGGCCTTGAACTCACAGAGATCCAATTACCTCTGCCTCCTGAGTGCTTGGGATCAGAGGCATGTTCTACCACGCCCAGCTTCCTTGCATGTTCTTTGTGAAAGCTTTTACCATCTTGCATTTTCATATATTTCTACTCCCAATTTGAGCATAAAATATATAGAAGTTTTGGATTTTGTGGGCTTGAAACCTTAACTGGTTCTCTCCTAACTTCCAAGGTACTAATATAAGCGATGAGGACTTCCTTCTACTGGAGCTCCTGCACTGGTTTAAAGAGGAGTTTTTTCACTGGGTGAATAACATCGTGTGCACCAAATGTGGTGGAGAAACTAGGTCTAGAGATGAAGCATTGCTGCCCAATGAAGATGAGCTGAAATGGGGTGCAAGCAATGTGGAGGATCATTACTGTGATGCCTGCCAGTTGAGCAATCGCTTCCCAAGGTGGGTATCTGCAAAGTGAGGTTATGGGGCTAGCTAAGTGGGGTGGTTAATAGGGATTTATTATTAAATTAGGATTTTATTCTCTATCTTAACTGGACTTGATAATTCTTTAGGACAGAGGTCTACACAGTAGACCAGCAGACTAGACCCAGCTATATTCACAGTCTCTGGCTTGTTGGAACACAGCCACAATGACTTAGTTACTGCTTCTGTGACAGTTTTCAGGATACAGCAGAATTTTTGAACACTGATGACTATAAGATCTAAGACCAAAATATTTATTGTCTCCTTTTCTGTCTTTTCTGTCTGTCTCTTCATTGTGTGTGTATATCTTTGTGTCTGTGTTTTGTGCAGCCTTGGCTGTCCTGGAACTTTGATCTTCCTGCCTCTATCTGTTGAGTGCTGAGATTGCAGACATGTGTCACAGTGCAGTTTATCCAGTGTTGGGGACTAAACCCATAGCTTTATGGATGCTAGGTAGATGCTTTACCAGCTGAGCTAATCTCCAGCCCTTACTGTCCCCTTTTATGCAAAGTTTGTTGACTCCTATTCTAAAGTATAAAATTTTAAACATATTTATACCATTTAAATTCTGAAAGTATTGTGGTATACGGAGACAATATTAATAATAGTGATATCATTATGATAGTAAACACAGTATTGTCTTTATGTTGTTTTTAATTATCAGATATGGGGGTAAAAGTAACTTATAAAGGCGGAAAGTTATCTTAATTAGGACTTTCTCTGTCCCAGCCTTTCATATCTAGCTCAGTCTCTGCATTTTGTTTTTCTTGTTTGGTTGATTGATTTCTTTTTAATTTTTTTTTCTTGTTGTTTTTTTCTTTTTTGTTGTTGTTTGGTTGGTTAGTTTGTTGGTTGGTTTGGTTTTCTGAGACTGAGTCTTGCTGTGTAGCTCAAACCATTATCATCTTACATGCTATAGTCACATGTATGTGCCACTGAGCTTGAATAATTATATCTCCATTTTAAACTTGGGAAATTAGAAATTTTCAACTTACTTTCTCCAACTTTTAGCTTATAAGCCTCTTGTTAGATTTTCTTAAGAGGCAACACTTAGGAAGTTTAATTCTGTTGCCCAGGAGGAGAAGATGCAGTGTGTTTGAAAAGCCTGTTCTGTAGGACTTTAGGACTCAGTCCTGTCCTAATTTGGAACCAACCCTATTTTATACATGAAAGAATGTATAATACCCAGTGGTTATCTAAAACCAGCTTTGTTTTGTTTTTCTTCGGCATACATTTACACACCACAATTAAATTAGCAATATAGTACAGAGTTGTGGTACTGGCTAGTGTATTTATGCATAGTATAGTGTATTTTCTAATCATTTACCTGATATACTTGTGGTTGTTTCTTGTACAAATTTGGAATAAACAAGTTTTGGGGTTTTGTTATATTTTTTAGTGCCAAAGCAGAACTTGAGACCTCAGTGTTGCTGGTACAATGCTTCACCACTGAGCTATCACTCTTGGTCTAGTCCATTTGACTTGACCCAAGACCAGAATGCTCCAATTCTTTGTTATGTCTTAATGTAAACTTATATCTCTTTTAGAGTACTAAATTCATTTAATTTAGCTTAAACTAAGGGTCTGCTCAGAAGATTTGTCTTTGCAGAGACAGTTCATTCCTGGCACTACTTCTTTTTTTCCCAGGTCTAGAGCTAGCTTTTTTCTTCAGCATAAGCAATGGACACATACCAGTCTTTCTCATTGCAGAGTGAAAATCTGAGTGCCCTCCATTCTTCTGATAAGATTGTACTTGAAATAACTTTTGGGAGGATGCTGCAGATATCATGCTTGTAAATTAGAAAGCATCTTTAAGTGTGTCCAAAGAATTCATAAAAATCATTATTAAAAAGAAAACTGGAATTTATACTAAATTAAAATCTGCGTATGGGTGAGGAGTTCAGGTGTGTGTATATGCACAGATGTGTTTACAAGTACACAATGAAAACCAGGGAGAATGTCAGAAGTTCTGTTTAATCATTCTCTGCCTCATTCCCTTAAGATGGGCTTTCTCACTGAAACTGGAGCTAGGCTGGTGTCCTCCTGTCTTCATCACCCACAGAACTAGCTTACAAGTATGCATGGTCTCACCCAGCTTTTTACATCAGTACTGGATCCAAACTCTGCAGCAAGCATTCTTAACCCCGGAGCCATCTCTCCAACTGCTAATCCCCACAGCCCTGGTTTGGGTTTGGGTTTTTGGAGGCAGGGTCTCAGGTAGCACAGGCTGGGCTGGAGCTCTGAATGCAACCAAGAATGACTTGAATTTCTAATCCTCCTCCTCCCCCCATATACTACTTTATATGGGGTTGAGCGAACCAAGAGTTCATTCATGACAGTTGAGTATTTTACCACCTTAGCAAAATCCTTGCCCCTGCCTCAAGCTAAATTATGTTGAGCAGCTTTTAAAGCTAATTACCTTTTGAACACAGTAAGCTAATTTGATTGCAAGAGAACCATTGAATGTCTTAATCACATTTCTTAGAAAGCCTGTCCATCTAAAATAAATCTTATTTTTTGAAACCAATCAAGATGAAGACTCTCTTACTATTTCCCACTTCTTACATAAAATTCCATTCATTCTGCCCGTCAGTTGGCCATCAGGCTCAGCATCTGCTTTGACAGTCTTCACGGCAGAGGCTTTCAGAGGCCTTCTGTGGCAGGTTCCGAGGTTGTTTCCTGTTTTCTTCTTCTGGCTTTCACAGGCCCTCTGTAGCAGGTTCCTAGGTTGTTTCCTGTTTTCTTTTTCTTCTGATGTCCATCCTCTTTGCCTTTCAGGATGGGGATTGAGTATTTTTAGTTAGGGTCCTCTCTTTTGCTTAGTTTGTTTAGATGTACAGATTTTAGTGGGTTTATTCTATGTTGTATGTTTATATGGGTGAGTGTATACCGTGTGGTGTGTCTTTTTGCTTCTGGGACAACTCACTCAGAATGATCCTTTCCAGGTCCCACCATTTGCCTGCAAATTTCATGATTTCCTTATTTTTCATTGCTGAGTAATACTCCATTGTATAGATGTACCACAGTTTCTGCATCCATTCTTTAGTTGAGGGGCATCTGGGCTGTTTCCAGCTTTTGGCTATTACAAATAAAGCTGCTACAAACATGGTTGAGCAAATGTCCTTTTTGTGTACTTGAGCCTCTTTTGGGTATATGCCTATAGAGCTGGAAAGGACAGGAACTCCACAAGGAGAGCAACAAAACAAGAAAATTTGAACACAGGGAACTTCCCAGAGACTCATACTCCAACCAAGGACTATCCGTGGAGATAACCTAGAACCCTGACAATGCAGCCACTTCTGATGAGAACTGATAGATTAAAATCAGAAAGAAGGAGAGGAGGACCTCCCCATCAGTGGACTTGGGGAGGGGCATGCATGCAGAAAGGGGGGGAGGGTGGGACCAGGAGGGGGCTTATGGGGGGATACAAAATGAATAAAGTGTAATTAATAAAAGTTAAAAAAAAAGATGAAGACTCTCCTCTGCAGCTGTTACATGGCTTGTATTACTGATACTGAGTATGATGATTTGGATATGCTAATCAGTGCACTTACCTTCTTTGAAGTGATAGCACCTATTTTTAATTAATACTAAAACTGAGTGGTACAGTGAACTATACTCAATAAAGACAGTTCCGCTGTTTAAGCATGTTTCATATAGACTAGCCTTGTTTAGGCTAGGTACTTTAATATTTTAAAATAACATACTAAGAATCATGATTTGTGTTTACAAGTGATATAAATTCTTTAAAAATTGGATTTTAATCATGAATTACAGATGTTGTCTTTGTTATTGTTTTAAACCAGATATAACAACCCTGAGAAACTTTTGGAAACAAGATGTGGACGCTGTGGCGAGTGGGCCAATTGTTTTACACTGTGCTGCCGTGCATTAGGGTTTGAAGCTCGCTATGTGTGGGATTACTCAGGTACAGCATGGGTCAGAGAGAGGAAGGGAGAGCAGAAGAAGGGAGAGAGGACAGGATAGGCTTGGAGTTGAGGTTTACAGCCTAAATCCCTCTTTTTCTTTCTACCACCTGAGTTTTCTGTTTACCTTCTAGAACAGCAGTAATAGCCTCGTAGGCATTTTTAAAGCACTATAAGATTTGTAGCACAGCTACTCTGTTCTTGCTTCTATTCATGACATTCACAGTAGCCCTGTTCCATGTAGCTAGGAATGTGTAATAATGTGCTGTAGAGATCATTTTTAGAGGGGTTGCTGTAGTTGACATAGTAAGCCTATATGCATTCCACACAAGCACTCTTGGAAGCCTTGGTATTTGATATTTCTACATTTAGAAATGACTCATGCTATGTCCATGTTGAATGTTTCTTTCCCTGTTCCAGAGTTTACCTAGTGTTTCCACTGTTATTTTAGGATTAGTTAAAACCTTCAGTTTAATAGTCTTTTCTCAGAATCAAATATTTAGCCTTAAGCAGGGCATGGTGGCACATACCTGAAGTCCTAGCACTGGAGAGAGGTTGAGGCAGGAAGATTGAAACCAGCCTGGGTATCCATTTACCTATTGATGAGACTCCATTTCAAAACCAAATCTAGACCATGAATAACCAGATAGCCTGTTAGGCCTCCTTCTGGGTCCAGAGAAAGGTTGTCATCTCAGAAGTTACAGCTTCTCATTCCTTCACAGCTTAGTAGTTTTCATGCTCTTAAAGCTTTGCCTGCCTCTTTGACCTCCCCACCCCCCAAGGGAGGAGCAGTCCTGTTAGGCCACAGAGGAGGACTTTGCAGCAGTCCTGAAGATACCTGATAAAACAGGGTCAGATGAAAGGGGAGGAGGTCCTCCTCAATCAGTGGACTTGGAAAGGGGCAGGGAGGAGCTGAGGGAGGGAGGGTGGGATTGGGAGGCCACAAAATTCTCCTGCTAATTAACTAAAACTTAAATATTAAAAATTAGTTTATTATGTGATTCTTAGAGGATTACACACAGTTACCGGAAGATATTCTTGCGCTTTAAACTTAATTTGTGTTTTCCTTTTCTTTCTCTTATTGCACTCGAGTAGACCATGTTTGGACGGAAGTCTATTCTCCAGCTCAGCAGCGGTGGCTGCACTGTGATGCATGTGAAGACGTCTGTGACAAACCTCTCCTGTATGAAATAGGATGGGGAAAGAAGCTTTCCTATATCATAGCATTCTCTAAAGATGAGGTAGGACATAAGAGGAAAAAAGATCCAAAGATAAAATACACATCTTTTAAAGTGTATTTGACCTAAGGATCATATACATTTGTAGTCTGCTGTTTACTATGTGTCATTTGTATACCCCATAAACTCATTGTAATCAGTGTTTAACTCTGTGGTTTCACCAAGAGATGTTTGTATCCATTTATCTATAGATGGATATTGGGTGAGTTCAGTTTTTAATATTTTAAGTTAAGTTGCTACAAACATTCAGTTATATGCATGTTTTTTTCCTCTCTTTTTGTTTTTTGCCTAGAAATGGAATGGTTCCATCTTTGTCCAATAAATTTTGCAAGAGATTAGCATCATTTTATTTTCTTTCCAGCAGTACATGAGACTTCTTGGTTTCTGCATATTACTTTTTAAATTTGGCCCTGTCAGTGAGACCACAGTTGTGCTTCCCCAATGACAACAGTGTGTTGGAACATGTGCTAAGTTTCACTTTCCAAACCTGTGTCCGCTTTGCCACTTTGTCCATTGTGTGCTTTCTTCTCTTCTGAGTTTGAAGTTTCTTTTTATATACTTAAGTTGTTTTTTAGAATTGTGAGCTGCAAAAATTTGCTTGATATGTGCTAAAGAAAAAAATCAGAATTCAAGTTTAGAATGTTCTGGTACAGATTTTACTTTTCATGTATCTAAGAAAGTTTTGCCTGCCTCATGACAATGATTTTCCCATTTTCTTTTGAGAGCTTTACAGTTTTAGTCTGTTGAAGTTATTTTGAGTATCTAGATAATGAGCTGTTCTGGCGTGGTCGGCAGGGAAGATTGGACTTGTGTCCTCTCTGCCAGAAGTCAGTTCTGTAATAATATAGTAATGAGGGTAAAGTTTTGTTTGATTAATTCTTCAGTGGCAGCAGCTTTAACCTATGAAAACCAAATATTCTGAAGACTTATTTATCAGTACTGTGTTAAAAAAAAACTAAAATGTATTCTTTTCAATGTCTTTCACATTCATTTTGTTTTACTGTGATAGTTGAGGTTGGCCTTGAAGTCCTGGATCTACTTCAGCCTCCTGAGTGCTGTGTTAGGGTTGTAATCTATCATGCTCAGTTTTTTTTTTTTTCTAATTGTGTAATATTCTCAACTCTGGTTTTTAAATTTTAACAAAAGGTGATATTTTTCTGAGTTACATGTAAGTTTCTTGTATTGTAGCTATTTATAAAAAATAAAGGACCAGTGTTATTTTGTTAAATAGTTGTGTTTTGTAATTATTTCCAGGTAGTTGACGTCACCTGGAGATACTCTTGTAAACATGATGAGGTGATATCCAGGAGGACCAAGGTTAAAGAAGAGTTGCTTCGAGAAACTATTAATAGACTTAATAAGCAGGTATGTGGTGGCTGTCATTTTCAAGAGGACATTTGAAATCTTAGTATAATCGGGAATAGCCAGTTTTAATTCTGAATTTACTTACTGAGACAAGGTTTCAAGGTAACCTTGACCTCAAGTGCTAGAATAATATGTGCAACACCACACCTAGGTTTTAAAAATTACTTTTATTCTTTCAGAATTTTATATAGTGTATTTTGATCACATTCACCATTCTACAACTATTCCTAGAGCCACCCTACTCAACTTCGTAGCCTCTTTTTTATTTTTTATTTTTTTATTTTTTTTTTGTCTTAATTTATTCTGACTAAATACTTTTGGATATCAAAGGCCAGCTTTGACATCACAGGGTTAAACTGAGGCAGGTCATAGAGTCGGTGACTGATCACCCACTTTCTTTGGAACTGCTTGTTGCTGCTGAGGGGCCTTGTAGCCATCAAAGAGAAAAAGGGAAGAAAGTAGGGAAAAGAATCATACACATACATATACACACATACACACACCCATACACATTCACAAATTGGGTAGATGGAATAAACTCAAAAGAGCAATCTCCAATCAACTTTACATACATACACATATGCACACATACATACTGAGTGGATGGAGCAAACTCTGAAGAGTGAGCTACATCAACTTTATTTTTTTCTCCCACAGTTATATATATCCCAGCAAAGTCTTTCAAGCAGTACAAAAATCACAATGAAGTTTCATTCTATTTTTCTTTAGGTGAACAATTATAATGAGTAGACATAGAAAAAAACATGCTCTCCAATACCCTCACCTGATCAAATGCTCTACGTAGTATGGGTGAAAAACAAATTATTCCCAAGAACCCACATACATTTGTAACTAAGCAACTTGTTATAGATTAACAAAGTGTAAGCAAACAAGGTAATTTTCTCAGCCAGTTTGTCTTACTGGCAGGCTGCAATTTGCAGTTGCAAAGAAAGACTAAATCATTTTATTATTTATCTTAAAAAGTATAGATTTATATACTTAAAGATTTATAAAAATCTTTAAAGAATCACAAATCTAAACTTTATATAAAAAATAGCCACTTCTTTAAATCTTCACAGTGCATATCTACTCATTAACAATTTTTATTAAATCCTATCAGGAATCTGAGCACAAAAATTAATCATCACCTTGATCAGCAGTCCAGCTTGAGAGAGTCATGTCAGCCTGTGGTAATGTGGGCTATTATTCTTACTCACCCATTTCAAAAAGTCCCTAGCTCAACTATTAAGAGTGTAATTTTCTGAACTTCAAATTATGCCTCAAGATTTTCTACGTCAGGGCCACTGAAAAAAACATCTTAAGCTAACTTTCTAAAACTATTTAAATCAAGTCAGGAATTCTGTAAAATCATTAATTCATCTAAACAATATTATTTTATGGAAGTTTATCTTCATATTGATCTGCAGGAAAGTTGCCCAAATGAGTGGGCAATCACCCAGGAAACAGTCACACCAGACTATTGGCTGACTATAGGTCTCCCTACACCCGATCACACCATGCCAGAAATATGTGAAAGACAGCAGTGACAAACACAAAAAGGCACAGCAGCAGTAAGAAGCAATCCAGAGACAAAGCTACTGGGGCCAGGCCTCTCCAAAGTACACCCATTGCAGGCATGAGAAACAGTGGTCATCCCCTGGGTGCTCACCTGCCACAGCAGCTTCGCCTGCATGGCATCCACCATGTGGGTATGAGGCCTGTCCTTGGAGCTTGATCTATACCAGGAACCACACCCTTAAGGAAAATGGACTTTCTTTGTCCCAGCAACTGTCAGTTACCAATAGCTCCTTAGCTAGTGGTGGGACTTCATGCCCACATCCCTGCCTCCATGCTGGCATGTTGCCAGTCTTGACTTTGTACTGCAGGTCTTGTGCATACTGTCATTACTCTGAGTTTTATATGTGCAGCTTCCCTCCTGTGTCTGGAAAACACTGTTTATAGTCAACACCTCTATAATTGTCTCTTACAACTTTTCTACCCCCTCTTCTTCAGTGATCCCCAAGATAGATGTCCCATTGAGTGCTGAGAACTCTGCAGTCTCTTATTCTCTCTGTGGATTATGTAGTGCACAGGATGGAACCCAGGGCCTTAGGGATCCTAGGCAAACAGTTTACCAACTGAGCTACATACTCAGCTACCAATGAAATTCCTAAAGTTGTAGCATCTTTCTAGAGAGGCTACCTTAATAAGCTAGTGTCTTTTTATTCATGGAAAGTTTGGATAGTTCATTAAAGTATTACAGGATATTTTATGTTAAATGTCAAATTCCTTCTCAAAATTCAGTAAAATAGCATTTCATTTTTTTGGTTTGTTTGGTTTTAATTTTGGATTTTTGGGTCTCTCTGTGTAGCCTTGACTGTCTGGAATTCACTCTGTAGATCAGACTGGCCTTGAACTCACAGAGACCTGCCAGCCTCTGCCTTCCAAGTGCTGAGATTAAAGGAGATTAAAGGTAGTGACCACCTAGCTACTAAAACAACATTTCAATATTTGTAGCATTTTCATAAGAAGTATGTGTTTGTAGGCTTGGGACATAGCTCAGTAAATAAAGTACTTTCACCATAAACATGAAGATCTAAGTTCAGATCTCCAGAACCCATGTAAACTACAAATGTGGTAGCTTGCACCTGTAATCCCAGCACTTAGCAGTTTTACACAGGTAGAACCCATGCCCTTTATGGCCAACTAGTCTGGGTACCAGATGATTGAAATATCAGAATGCATTAATGGAAAAATAGAGTTATATTATATACATGAAGGTTTATTTGAAGTGCCTCTCATGCCATTCAGGGAGGTGGCAGGGAGGGAGAGAAAGGGAAGCATGTACAGAAAGAGGAAAGGAAAATAAAGGGGAGAAGAGGAGGAAAAATATAGAAAGAGAAAGGAGAGAAGAGGAGAGAAGGGGGGAACCAAAATGTCTGGATTATGTAGTGAAGGGCCTCTGGGAGAGGGGAAGCCCTGCCCCTGGGCTAAGGAATTCGGGGTAGAGGGCAGAATATGCCAGCCACACCCTGCAGCAGGTAGGGGCCCAGGATGAGATTTGTATTAAAGATCCTGTCTCAAAAGTAAGATGGAAAAAAAAAATAGAGGAAGAGAAGTGATGTTGACTTCTGGCTTCTATGCATGCACACATGATAGGCGCATGTGCATACACACACACACACACAATGTGTGAGAGTGCTCAAGAATGCATGCATGCACATGCTGAACACACACATGTGCACACACTATGTCATTACTGGCCTGTTAGTGGATGCTTGTAATCCTAGCAGTCCTAGCCAGTGAGAGGCTGACTGAAGCAGGAGGATAGTGAATTTCAGGCCAACCTCAACTACCTACATAGTGAGACCTCATCTGAAGAAACAAAAAGTGTCTTGTTTAATGTTCTAACTGTATCTTGAACATAATGATGCTCTTGTGTTTGTGTACAGTCATGTATATATGAAAGTACCCACATGTTCCTTGTGAAAATGTCTAAAATAGGCATGGAATGGTTATAGGAGAAAAAGAGCTAGGGGCCTGGGATGGAAAGAAAGATTATTTTATAACCCTCTGGTAGTATTTTGTGTATATATGCAGTTTTTGTGGTATTCTTAAAAACACCTAATTTAGTTCTGCCAGGCAACCAAAATGAAGCCAGTCATCTTAACCTGACTCTTGATTGATATGTGTGGTGAGGTCTCAGTCTACAGACTCACTTTTAAGTCCTATGAGGAGCTTTTTAGAGACCCTGGACTGGAAATCTAGAGAACACGGCTGGAGCATTTTGTATTTGATTTGGTTTCTCTGCCTTCGAGTCTGCTAGGAATTCTGTGTTGCTTCTCAGAGATTAAGCCCACAGTTTGTTCCTAGTGCTCAGCCTCTTCTCATATTGTTTACTAATTGGCAAGTCCCTGGGAGGGGACAGGGGTTCAGAATACTCCTCCACGTTAGTTCATTTTCCCCTTGGAATCCTCTCAGATCCTGTCTTCTTGGTAGCTTCCAGTTTTCTGCACTGAGTCAGTAACCCCAGCTCTCTGTGTGCGTGTGTGCACGTGTGCAAACATCTTCAGAGCTTTTCTTAGCAAAGCCCCTGGCGTGGCACAAGTTAGTACATCACAACCAGGAAGGAAGGTGCTCCCCACCTTAAAACTCCAGCAGTGCAGTCCATAGAGAGGTGAAAATGGTGCTACGAGATTCCTCAAATAAAGTACATAAAATTACATTAATCATAGTTTTGAATTCTCTAAGTAGTGTGGAAATAAACATGATCACTTCTTTCAAGACCTCTGAAAATATCAGTTATTATTTTGCTTAGAGATAGACTCCTGTGCTGTCCTAAACCCTGATTTTAAACATTAATTACAGAGACAGCTGTCATTGTCAGAGAACAGAAGAAAAGAGCTTCTCCAGAGGAAAATTGTGGAGCTCGTTGAATTTATATCTCCCAAAACCCCTCAACCCGGACAACTTGGTGGAAGGGTGTCTGGGTCACTGGCTTGGAGAGTGGCCCGAGGTGAGATGGGTCTAGAGGTATGTGTTCTAGTGAGCAAGCTGGCTTACACTGTGCACTTCCTGAAATCTGAGCTGACAGGAGATCAGAACAACTCTCTTCCTTGATGAGTGGGATATAGGGACAGATTTACTGTATGAAACAAGATTTAAAGCTCTTTTTTTCTTCCAACTAAGTAAAACTAAACACATTTCTAATAATCTGCTGCTTTTGTGGTTATAGCTTTCAAAATCTTCTTTATTTGCTCTGCAAGAATTCTTATGTAGCTCTTCCTGTTAGAACCTACCTATATCTGTAGATGTGAGGGAGGCCAAAGCAGGGAAGTTGCAAGTTCAGTGTGGCCATGTATTTAAACTTATCAAAATGAAAGGGGGAAAAGAAGGATGAGAGTGAAGTTCAGCAGTAAAGCACTTGCCAAGCCTGTGTGAGGCCCTAGGTTCAGTCTTCAGTACTGAAGGCAATGCTGTTATCATGTGTTTAGTCTGGAAATTGAGTGACTAATACTAATACTGGAACTGACCTGTGTGGCTTCACTCACCAGTCGGGACCAGGGGAAAGCTGGTGGGCAGTGCTCTGTTTTGAGCATTGGGGCATAGAATACTGAATCACCTCTGCCTGGGGAGCCTCAAGTAGCACTGCTGGTTCACTCAGCAGACATATAACCTAGGAAGCTACATCATGAAAAGTGCTTGAAAGGAAAATGCCCCATCACATGTTATCACCAGGCAGCTCAGCAATTCTGAACACTTTATCCAAATACCCCATTGTTGTCACCCATTTTTCATATGTCCCAAAAGAGGATTATCCCCAATAAATTTTGTATTTGCTTTTTAGTTTATCCCATCATCTGTGACAGGCTGTTTAGTCATGTTGGTTTAGCTACAGCCAAGTGCAACAAATAGTCCCAATCATTACTGACACTGTGCAAGTTAGGAATCTGAGTCTAGATGAAGCCATTAAAGAGAGCTCATTTAACTCACAGCTGTGCTCAGCTGAAAGCATGGACAATATTTAGGTCTTCGGTTTCTTTTCTTTGGAGTAAGTGTGCTTCCTCTTACATGGGTGTGTATACTGATTAAACTGTAAAGCTATGAACTGGGTCGTAGAATGAGCTTATTTTCCTCTTTTGAAAACTTTGAAAATTTCTCAGTTGTGGAGATCATCTTAGTGCCATGGATTTAAACAGAAACCACTGACTCCCGCTTTACAAATGGGTGTTCTAAAACTGAGCATCAGGGAATGTTAACCCTAAAAATATTTGGATCTTAATCTGGGTCACTTGAAGCCGGAAGAAAATATTGCTGATATTGTTTATAGAAATGGAAGTTTTATCTTAACAGCATTATATGCAGGCTAGGAATGATGGCACATGCCTGTAGTTCCAGCCCTAAGCAGACTGAGATGGGAGGATCTCAAGTTGGAGACCAGCCTGATCTCAATTTTTTTAATGAAATATTAATCTTATTACATGTTGTCTTGCTTCTTTGCATACAAGCTATATTCAAGAATGTGCATATTTTTTTCATTCTGACAATTAGTCATCCTTTAATAGTAGAGAATAGGTAATCATTTCAAATATTTTCCTTCGGTTTATGTTAGTATTTTGAAATAGCTTTGATAAAATAGAGAAGAGAATGTGGGGTTGTAGAAATTTATGCCTCATATTCTCAAGGGCTGGGTCCCCAGTACTACAGAAAGTAGTAGTTCCCTCCACATCCCTCCTTCCCTCCCTCTTTTGCTAATTTTCTTGCAGTCTATTCAGATTGGCCCCAAACTTGATTTCCTCCTGCATCAATTTGCTCCACAACATACCACTTAGTGCTATTGTTTTAAAACATTGACAGTGACACACACACACACGCACACTAGTGTTAGATATTTTTATAGTGTTCATTGTTTCTTGTACATAGGTAGTTTTGATACTTTTTAATATCAAGAGCCTAAAGTTTAATGCAAAATTATACCTCACTATCTTGATGGAGTAATAAATCATTTATCAAGAAATTGACACAGAGCTAGGTGAGGTAATGCATACCTGTAATTCTAGCACTTGGGAAAGCAGAGGCCTCTGTGAGTTCAAGGCCAGAGTGGTCTACAAAGCGAGTCCAGGACAGCCAAGGCTAAAAAACAAAATAAGATATTGACACATACTGCTAATTCTCACCAGTGGGTGTTTTTGCCTTCTGATGGCCCTTGGCAATACATGGAGACAGTTCAGTTGTCACACTTTTTACTTCATGCTTTGAGATCACTGTTGTCTGTGTAGAGCACAGATAGAAAAGGTGAGAGTGCAAATCTGGTAATGACCTTTAGTGTCAGAATCACACATGAAGGTAGAAAAATTGACATGAAGAAAAAATGAGCAAGTTTAGGTAGATATGTTAATAAACCATCATGACCAATATAACTTACAGAAGGAAGGATTTGTTTGGACTTTCAGAAGGAAGGGAGTCTACCACCATTAGGGAAGGGAGCATGGTAGCAGGCAGGCAGATAGGCATTGCAGTGAAACAGCAGCTGAGAGCTCACATCTTGATTCACAAACAGGAAGCAGAGAGCTGTATGAGGACCATAAGAGGCTTTGAAGACTCAAAGCCTAATCCCATGACACACCGTCTCTAACAAGGCTAATCTTTCCCAAATAGTTTCACCAAAAGAGATCGAGTATTCAAACATATGAGTCTGTGGGAGCCATTCTCATTCAAACCACCACAGTAGATAATGAAAATTAATCCTCAAATCATGCTTCTTTTCTAGCAATGCCTTGTGTTGTATCCGTATTACATGCTGTAACATGTTTTCTGATTTTTTTCCTGGGGCAATCCATTTTTCCTTTTCAGTCTGAATGGGTCACGTTACTATACAGAGCATCTCTTCTTTTTTATTTCATGTCTTCATAATGTTGAATATTTGATTTTTTTTATTTTTTAAGAGAAAAGAAACTCTGTTCAACCCTTCTGAAAATGAGAAGATTTCTAAGCAGTTTCATCTCTGTTATGATATTGTGAAGGACCATTATATCCGAGTCTCAGATAACAATGCAAACATTTCTGGATGGGAGAATGGTGTGTGGAAAATGGAATCCATATTCAGAAAAGTCGAGACAGACTGGAACATGGTAATTTAATACATGAAACCGTTTAAAATTTTTGTCATTGTTTAAACAAATATAAAGTATCTTCATTTTCCAGCTGTATATAATGTGAAACTGATCTAATTGTTTTGGGTAGTTCTTTTAAGTGGCAACAGAAAATCATCTTCTCAATATTTAATAAAAAATGCACTAGAGACTCATGCACTATGTCATGTGAACATCCACTTTCTTTGGGGTTCAAATGTAATAACTTTTTAAATGTTTTATTAGACTCATATTAGACTTATTAATTTTATTTCCATGTATGTGTTTTGCTTGCATATATGTATGTATACCATGTGCATACTTGATACCCATGGAGGTCAGAAGAAGGTATCTGCTCAGCTGAAACTAGAGTTATGGATAGTAGTGAACCACAAAGTGGATGTGGGAACCCCAGTCCTCTGCAGAGCAACAAGTGTTTTGGTTTTTTTTGTTTTTTTGTTTTTTTTCCTTAAAGAAGATTCATTTATTTATTTTGGATCAAAATGTTCTGTCTGCATGTACACCTGCAGGGCAGAAGAGGGCACCAGATCTCATCAGAGATGGTTGTGAATCACGGTGTGGTTGCTGGGAATTAAACTCAGAACCTTTGGAAGAACAGCCGGTGCTCTTAACCTCTGAGCCATCTCTCCAGCCCACAACAAGTGTTCTTAATCACTACTTGAATTTAATTATTTTTTTAAATTTCTTAGTCCATTTATTTTTTAATTGTATTTTATTAATTACACTTTATTTACTTTGTATCCCCCATAAACCCCTCCCTCCTCCCCTCCCAGTCCACCCTCCCTCCCCCTTCTTCACGCATGCCCCTCCCCAAGTCCACTGATAAGGGAAGTCCTCCTCTCCTTCCTTCTGATCTTACAGGAACTCCACAAGAAGAGCAACAGAACCAGAAAATTTGAACACAGGGGTCTTCCCAGAGACTCATACTCCAACCAAGTACCAGGCATGGAGATAACCTAGAACCCCTACACAGATGTAGCCCATGGCAGTTTAGTGTCCAAGTAGGTTACATAGTAATGGGAACAGGGACTGCCTCTGACATAATCTGATTGGCCTGCTCTTTGATCACCTCCCCCTGAGGGGGGAGCAGCCTTACCAGGCCACAGAAGATGACAATGCAGCCACTCCTGGTGTGATCTGATAGACTAAGATCAGAATTTAATTCTTTTATAAGAAAAAGTAATCAAGTAACCAACAGCTCGCATGAACGTTACTGCATAACTATGTGAGAGTGCTACCATTTAATTCCTTTGCAGTCATGTATTGCCAGCCTACTAAATGGTGCTGGGAAGCCCAATGTTCAGAAAGCAACTATCTTACAAATATAATTAGGAGGTTCAGTTTAAATCATATCAAATGGGGGCTGGAGAGGTGGCTCAGAAGTTAAGAGCATTTGATATGCAATCATGATCTCAGCACCCATGAAACAAGTGGGGCATCCCACATATACCTGTAACTCCAGCTTTGAGCTGGGCAGAAATGGAAGCATATTTCTAGGGCTTTCTGGTTTCTAGTATAAATGAGAAGTAATGAGCCCAGGTTCAGGGAAAGACCTTGCTCAAAAGAAATAGAGCATGAAAGAAGAGGCTAGCCACACTCATGCACAGGTACCTGCACTCATGCAGACATATACACACATAAACAATCTTTAAAAATAAACAAATAATTGCATTTAATGACAAAGTGAGGATCATTTTTACTGAAACAAGAATAGGCTATGGGATTATTAAACTTGTAATTTTGAAAATATTTTTACTTAGCTAAGAAATGCATAAAAACAACACAATAAAACATAATTTCTCTGGGTGATGGTAGTGCACACCTTTAATCCCAGAATTCAGGAGACCGAGGCATTCGGATCTCTGTGAGTTCGAGGCCAGTCTGGTCTACAGAGTGAGTTCCAGAACATCCAAACCTACACAAAGAAACCCTGTCTCGAAAAAAAAAAAAAAAAAAAAAAAAAAAACCTTAAAATTTTACCATGTGTATGTAAATAATGATTCTGTAGTTGGTAGAAGATAGACATCTTCTGAAAGACTGTCTTTAGTCTAAAAATTCTGAGGCAGAAAGAATGGAATAGAAATTTTCCCTACTCAGGAGCTAGTTTGTACTAGCTAAACTGAAAAAAAGCTCGTTTCTCCCTAGCCAGCTATGTTGCTAAGAATAATAATAAAGGAAATGGTGATGTATGCCATAGGTGCAGTGTGCTGAGAAGCACAGCAACTCTGGCACAGTTGTCCTTTGTCTTCTACACTCATGTGCTCATCTGTAGACATTTGCTGAGTGCCTGTTAGATCCAGGTCTGTTCTCAGCTACGTAAATGAATACAAGTCCTTTCTCTTACTGTCTAAAAGGGAAAACATATAAACAGCCATCTTAATTACCATGCAGAGTGCTATAATAAGGGTATCAGTGCATTGCTATGGAAACGCGGAGGTAATTAGCTCTGGCTGTGGGAGTTGGGCAGATCTCCACAGAACAGGCAGTATTTGAGCTGGACACTGAAAGATGAGTAGGTGTTCATCAAAACAACAGGCATACATGCCCCGTTTTGATACATGGATCAAAATAGAACATTGTAGTCAGAAAGGGTACATTATATGAGGAGTTAAATGATGTGAATGAATTGCAGAGGCCATTAAACAGAAAGCAGATATGCCTGTTTGAGACTTGGTTTGCTTTAATGTAGAATTGGGCACAATACTTTATCAAGTGAATCTTTTTCTAGCTATAGGATTTAGTGTTAAATCAATAAAAATACTAGAATCTTGGAGAGAGGAGAAGGGTAGAGATGGAGCGGAGAGGAGAGGAAAGGAGAAGAGAAGAGAGGACAGGAAAGGAAAGGAGAGGGGAAAATAAGAGTAGCAATTGTCATTAAACTGTCTTTTTCATTTAGAAACAGCAGCCGTCTTTAGTTGTTTGCCAGCTCTGTTCAAGTACATGACATCCCACACAGCAAATAACAAACAACCTGTTCTCACAGTATTAGAGACTCTTACCTCTCAAGGCCATACAGACTTACTAAGGTTTCTAGTTTCCAGATACATTATTCAGTAATGCCTGAACTGAAAAGAACATAAAAGCCAAATCAGGAAGACCAGTACACTCTTTGGAAGGCAAGTGATAGCACCTCTCTTTGAAATCAAGGTGAATGGATGCCTAAATCATCTCCCCATTGTGTGGTCCCTAGAATAAGCATGTACTCTATTCTATGCCGGAGCAATGTTTTCTACATCAGTTGCTCCTGAATTGGGTGTTCTTCTAGAAGTCACCCTAGCTGTTGGTCCAGCCTCTTTGTTCTCTGTGCTCTCTGCTCTCTTTGCAACTACTGAAGAGAGGGAACAAGGTAGGAGAGGGGGTATAGAGAGTTAAGAGAGTAGAGATCAGACCTGGGAAGAGCAAGGGCAAGAGGACAGAAGGCCTGTAGAGAAAAGAGAAACTGAGGGTGGGGATGTCTCTGTGACTAGCTGGAGACCTAAGTCAGGGTAGGCTTCTGGGAGAATATGAGGGGGACTCAAGCAATGACTCCTAGTAGCGGGGTTACAGAGACTGAAGAGGACATTCGCTAACTAGACTAACCTCCTAGTAGAGGGAGAAGAATACCAGAAGAATACAAAAACTTGAATTGCAAACTTACCCTGCCTACAAGATGTGCGGGGATAAAGATAGAGCAGATGGAGCAGAGATTGAGGGATGCCCAATCTCAGTGCCATCCACAGCCAAGACCTACACTATCCCACAGCTTTTTAACAGAAGAATTTATCTAGCAGTCATATTTTTCATACAATGAACTTAAATTGCTTAAAAAAAGAGGAAAAGAAAAAAAGTGAATTGCTTTTCTGCTTTCCAGATGAGATGTGGTTAAGGCCAGAGGTCTTCCTCAATATTAATTTTTTCTAGTATTTTAATTTTTTTCTAGTATTCTAGTATTTTTTTTAACGACAGGCACTGTGTTTACATATGCTGGTTTCAGTTCTACCATATTTCTAACCATTGATAACCTGGTACTAAGGCTGATCCTATAGGGAGTTTTGTATTCACCATATCCCAGTCATTCCTCGTCTACAACATGCCCTGAATGCAGCTTCATTTTTCCAGATTCTTTGTTGCAGAATAAAATTTTCATCATTAGCCACAGCTCCATTGTATGTTTTCATTTAGTGTTCTTGAATTTTTTTTCTATAAACACAGTTTTAATAATACCATCTCATCTTATACTCAGCAGCATTACCTACTGGTAAGTTACTGTTTTCAGCCCCTTGCATATTAATGTAAACTTTAATTATATTGTTGAATATCAACTAAGAGCTATAGAATCATGTGTTTTTCTTTATATTCTACTTTATTCTGCCATTTGAAGTATTCTGGAAGGATAATTTTCTCAGTTAAGATTCCCTCTTCCCAAATATATCTAAGTTTGAGTCAGGTTAACAAAAACAAGTCCACAAAAGAAAAATAGATTAGAATGACTGGAATGCTAGTAGTGGTTATTTTTACCTGATGATAGAAACTGGAATACAAAATAACATATACAGTAAGATATTTCCATGGTGCATGTGTTTCATAGGGCCCTTTCAACCATTTGTTCCACATCTAAAGAGTGCCAGTTGTCTCTCTAAATGAGCCGCTCTAATTTGAGTATCTATGCATTTGTGTGTATTATATAATTATGTACTTTGAATGCTTAGTAACTTCATGTTTATTAGAAACACCCTCTCATCAATCCACATACTGTACCCCCAGAATTCTTTTGATGTGGTTACGTTAAACAAACATACAAGAAATAATTACATTGAAGCAAGGAAAGTTTGGGAAGTTCAGGCATGATGCAATTTTGAAGGACCTTGGAAGCTTACAGATTTAAGACAAGAACGTGATCTCTGAGGTACATAATAGACCAGGCAGATGCCATTGAGGAAGTGCGACATAAAAACTCAAGTCTGTTGAGAATGGCTATGATAGAGCAGTGTCAAGCAGGGCAGCGAGAGCAAACATTACACTCCATAGCTAGTACACAATAGTGAGGAAGGGCTCTTTTTCAGAGCATTTCTTTCTCTCATACAGACACACAGAGGGCTTGCAAGAGTACGGACGGGTGGATAACGGAGTGAGACTCTTAGGGTCAGGCCCGAGTGAGGAGTTAGCCTACAGGGCTCTCGGGTACATTTTAGAGGTTTCATGACACATAGAGAGCTGGCTGGGACAGGGATACACTAGAAACAGCCAGTAGACTTGGGCAGGCAGGAGAGGGATGCACTGGGAAGGAGGCCTGTGCATCATTGCTGCCGCGCTTGGTGGTGGCAGAGCTGTGCTGTGCTCATTGACAGGCTGTGGCTCGGCAGGAGGAAGTGTGTGTGAAAACCCTGACTGATGTTGATGGTCAGCATTGCTCCTCCCAATGCTTGCCCTAAAGTAGTGTACTTCTGAACAGACGCACGCACTGCAAAAACTGTCTACACACAAAAAGATGCCACAGGGAATACTGCAAGAAAAAGTGACAGCAGGAATGAATCTATCATTCTTAGTGGAGAAAATTTCACTTTTAGTTACTGTTGGCTCAAAGTATCCTGCAATGACAAGACTCTTTAGTTTTCTACATCGTTTGATTTCTTCTGAAAATTTCTCCCAATTGCTGGGACTTTCTAGGTGTATTTGGCCCGAAAAGAAGGATCATCTTTTGCCTATATTTCCTGGAAGATTGAGTGTGGGTCAGCTGGCCTAAAAATAGATACCATCTCCATCAGAACAAGTAGCCAAACCTTTGAGACTGGATCAGTGAGTTGGAGACTGCGGTCTGACACAGCTCAGGTCAAACTGCAGGGAGGTAGGTGCCAGCCAGAGCATTCATCAGGAAGTGCCTGTTTGCCTGCCATGCAGGCTGCATGCATTTAATTGAGATGTACCAAAAAGTTATTAATATAATTGGTAAAAATATTTTATTTAATCTCATTTTTATTAGGCTGATGGTGTGTGTGTGTGTGTTTGTACATGAGTGCACGTTTGTGTGTGTACATGTGTGTATGATATAACAACTAAAGAATGAAAAATAATTTCTTTTTTCCAAAGGATATTTTCCATAAAGAAAAATGTCTGTTTTTTAAGGGTTCATTTTAAATTGTGTCAGTCCTAAAAGAGTTACATTTGAAATTTCTCAGTAATTTTCAGATTACCAAAACTCAAGTGTAAATTCTTTTTTCCCTCCAACAGATAAAAGTCTTCATTCCTATAATGATTTTTCTGGAGCCACAGAAGTTACATTGGAAGCAGAGTTAAGCAGAGGAGATGGAGATGCTGCTTGGCAACATACCCAGCTATTTAGACAAAGTTTAAATGACTGTGGAGAAAATGGCTTGGAGATAATTATAAATTTTAGTGACCTCTGAAAGCCTGAACTTGAGGGCAGAGCTGGCCACAATCAAGGACCTGCCATGCCATGTATTAGCTCAGTGTGTGTCTACTTGGCAGTTTAGCACCCTACCCAACAGGTTTTTTTTTGCTGGCTACCCATCATGTAATCCTCATTAAAATATATCTTCATAGTGTGAACCATAACAACTTTTCAATTAAATACTCACTTTTTCTGTGACTATAATTTGGCATAAGATATTTGGCATAAAATAACCATATGAAATTATAATCTGAGCAGTAGGGTTGTAAAAGAAAATGATGGTGTTCATGATTAAATGCTGCTCATGACTGGGGCTACTAGTTACTTAACATTTTCTGATTAGATTTTCTTAACACTTAATTTTTAAAAACTATCAAAGTCAAGTATCCTTTAGGTTATATGATGCATGAGGCTGTTATGATTGTAAATATATGACGGTTAAAAAATAAAACAGATTATTTTGCTTTACACCTTTTCAGTGCTTATCTTGCCTAAAAACAGGCTTTCCTGGGTATGATGAACATTGAAAACTACCTCAGTATATACAGGTTGTGAAAACAGTTATCACTAACTGCTTAAAGTCAAAGACACATTGCAAATTCCATAATGTATGGGAACTTGATATTCTTTACCTTTGAGTTATAAGCTATCTTGTTGAATAAAATATTCTTGGCTTTGAAACTGTATTATATAAGAAAGTTAAGTGATGTGAATGAGCTCGGAAGCCATTAAGCACACATGCCTTGATATACTGTGGAGTAGGCCACCGTTTAAGTTGCATGGATCTGTTTCTAGTTATAGGATTTAATACCAAATCAATAAAAATATTAGAGCCTTATAGAGTGAAAGACTAGCAATTGTCATTAAACCTCATCTCTCCCATCTAAATCAGCACCTTTAGCTGTTTACCAGCTCTTAAACGGTAGGCTAAGTTTTGAGAGTACTCCCTTGCTAAAAAGTTGTTTCTCTTTTTCTCATAATAAACTGAAAAGAGGAGAATCAAGAACTTTGTATGAGACCCTGTCTCAAAAATAAATAATCTGCCTTGTTTAATTTTTAAGTAGCTTATTGATCTGAACTTGTTGCTGTGTCTTGAATATTAATTTTCTGAACCTCTCAGACACAAAGCCAGATAGACACCATCTCATGGCTTAGTGAGAGAATCTGCTCAGTTGGGAGTCATTGATCAACCCTGAGTTTGAGGAAACCTCAAGATTTGTAGTAGTTCTGTCAGAAAGATGGTACTAGGCCTGTTGAAACAACTGCTTCAATTTCATCTTCAGAGAGAACACAGTTTAGTTTTTACTGAGTCCTTACATAGGAAAACGAGGAGAAAGGGTAGTTGGGCATTTGGAGATTAAACCCAGGGCCTTGCAAACTCTAGGGAAGTGCTTTAGCATTGAGCTGCACTCAAGGTTCCAGACTTAAATGTTTCCCATGAGAGTTTTAGTGTGGATAGTCTAGTAAATGGTATAAACATTTAAAAGTGGAGGGATGGTATAGAAGTCTGAGAAAACTCATGACAGTGTGTGAAGGTTCAAAGAAACTATAAAGAAACTGGTAAGGTAGGTAGGTAGGAAGACAGTACAGCCTAGCTGACAGCCAGGCACGGTGCTGCACACCTCATGGAGTAACTGAGCTCTCACTTTCGAACTCTGTGTGGCTACAGAATGTCCAGGAGGATATCAGGAATAACACCAGGCCAGGCCCTGTTCCGTGCTTTTGATAGCTTAGACACAGGCCCCATCCTCATTGTCATGATTTGCCCTGTAATTCCCTTATCACCCCCCAACCAGTTCTACTGACACACTTCTGCTACAGCATTGTTTAGTGTTGGTGTTTTGTTAAAGATGGCGTCCTCAAGGCAAGTGGGATGTCTGGTACTTTGATCAGTTTACAAGGAAAAAGTGCCTATGACTGATACATCTAGGGGACATTCTGTAACTTTAAATTAGCTAATATTTATACCAATAAAAACACGGGAGGTGTAAACTGAGGTAAAAACCTGTTAGCTCAGCGAAGTAACTTTTTTTTGAACTATATACAAAATACCTATTTACAAGCCTGAATCTACAACTAAACTGCTAGCTCTTTAGAAATCTCTATCTAGCTAGTCTACCTTTCTCTTGAGCAACTCCAAACCCAAGAGAGCTCCTTAGTTCTCTTTCACAGAATTCTGTCTTTCCTGTGTCCTGCCGATGGCTTCTCTGTTGTTCCTGCAAGCCCTTATCATTTACCTGGAGCTCCTCTATCTTCAAAGCCAGAGAGAGAGTGAGGTCCAATCACTTGTAAAAGAAGTCTCTAGCTCTTCCCCTATACCCTTCTCATTTTTCACACACACACACACACACACACACACACACACACACACACACATCTCAAGAGCAAAGAAATTAAGTAAATGGCAATACAGGCAAGATTCTGTCCCAGCCCCTTCTTCCTGAAGTGTAAGGCTATAGACTCAGAAGTTTGTGGGTACCATTTTATAGATGTTCTAGGATACGTGAACAATAGTGTTCTTATAACCAAGGAGTTCTCTATGAGCTATTCCAGATTCTGAGGGTCTATAATAATAGAACTTGTGGTGTTGTGGTTTTATTTGTGTTCTGAGAAAGTCTCATAAACTTAAGAGATTCAAGCATGCCTTCCTTAAATGCTTTTGAGAGAAATGAAGACTAAGCCAATACAAATTCCAGCTGATTTACTACAAATAGATGTTTTCTCTAGATTTGCCATAACTGCTTCATTTTGATCACACTAGATGGTAGGGAGTGTCTTATTCCCAATGTATAGGTAGCAAAATAAAAAGCTAAATGGAAGGTAACTGCAACAAGTGAGACCCTCTTTCTTGACTTGCCTTTGTTGTTTTGAGACAGGGTCTCTGTAGCCTCAAACTTAGGACAGATCTCCTGCTTCAGCTGCTCAAGTGCTAGGATTACAGGACAAACAACCATATCTGGCCTCATAGTTTTCTCAAGATGTGTTTAGAAATCTGCAAACTTTAATTTACAAGAAATACATAAGTAAGCCAGAGGAGTTCAGAAAAGCTAAATAGCTACTGTAAGGGCTAGCAGGGTATGACACTTAAATATACTGGAGTTTGCTACTCAAGCTAACATCAGTTTTCAAACACTTACCTCGTTAAAGTTACTTTAGCTAAAAAATTCAAACAAGATAGTCCTGGAAATCAAACATGCTGCCTTCACCCCCAACTCTACACTATTACCAGAAGTGACTGACAAGATTCCTGATATGTCATTCTCAGTATTTCCTGTGGGTCTTCACCTGTGTGCACACAGATCAGTTTTCACATGTTTGTTTTTTTTTTAATCTAAAATGCATGTGCATCAGCTTTTTGCTAGCTTTCTTAACATCGTTCTAGAAATCTATTTCCAGTCATTAATCTCATTTTACAGCATATTATTGTAATTTATGCATGTCCCTTTACCTAAGGATTTTTGTTTTCCTTTTTTTATTGCTAGTGTTACTATGTAGAACATCCTCATATATATTTCACATGAAATATATGCAAAGATATGTACATTTAATATTTTGGTGGCTACACACTTAGCAATGTTGTTAAAGAACAGCTATGTCCTCCCTTTCTTGCAAAAGCTAAATTGCAGTGGTGGCAGCCAGCCAGTGTTCCCCGCCTCCTCAGTCTTGTGCCCTTTCTTCTTTCTTTTCCACACAAAATTAGAGCTGGCTCTGTGTCCAGTCAGCTGATGAAAATACGCCTGTAGCCTTCTGAGGTTTGTGCCTTCGCTGTCTTGGATTGCGGACTCTGGAAAAGCTCATCTCTGTGGCACTGGCATAATCTGGCCAGCTCAAGAAGAGCAGGGAAGCCTCGCTCCAACAGCCAGCACCAACTAGCTATTTCAGAGTGGCACTGAGACAGCAGCTTCTGGGAGCATGCTGCACAGGTCTAAGCTGCCCTGCCCAGGACGAGGACTTCTGCGTTTCTAGCATGTGCCAGAGCCTCAAGAATCAGTGACTTTAAGGCACATGGAGGGAGTTTGTTATGAAGCCATCGATAACAAATAGCAGTGCTATTTTTACAATTCTGGAGTATGAAAATATCTAGTTTTAATTTACATTTCCACCTTGACTTTGTGAGATTGATTTTTAGATGCCATCCAGTGCAGTATCATGCTCATATGTCATTCTCTTTAGCTACTTTTGCTTTCTGCTTAATTTCCTGTCTACCCTTGTTCCTTAATAAGATTAGATGTTAATATTAACAGTGCGTTAGTGTTTTAAAATAATGTGTGGACTCTCCCGTGTGCACACTTACATCTTCACCTCTTGTGTTGCAAGTTCATTGCTTGGATGTTTGTGTTTAGCATCTGGCTCCTCACGGTTACTTTCCTGCTTGTTGTCCTGTCACCTTGTAATGGTGATACCTTCTCTGCCCTTGAAAATAGAAACTGGGGCTTCCTAGTGCTCTCTCTCCTCTCACAGAGTTACTTCTGGTTCTGTATCCCAGTGCTTTGTTCATCTCCATTCTCTCCTACATTACTGGTTTTTCTTTAAATATTTGCTGTATTTATGGTTGGGGAGCAAGTTGATCATATCAGTAGCTAGCTGGGACTCACAACTCTTTCTGTAGACTTTCTTAGCACTCCTTCCCAAGAGGATGGTGGGCTGTGGACAGTGTAAGTGGGGGACACAGTATTCAGCTTGAGCTTTTCCAAAGGGTGCACTATCAGTAAGCAGGCAGCGACCACTGAAGACTCCCTGTCTCACTCACCTCCGTGAAGGTTCATTATCTCCAGAAAGTTCTTTCTTCCCCTGGAGTAGTTATCTTCTTGCATAAAACATGTAAATAGTTCCAAAATTGTCCAGGTGGATGCCCAGAAGCTTGCTTCTCTGCCAGTGCCTTCGCACCTCCCCACCTCCCTGGGTAGCCACATGTGTCCCTTTGAGTTTCTTCCATTTGTATTTTTGCTTTTGAAAATGTAAGCAAGAACCACTTTCTTCTTGATTCACCACAGCTATTATAAAATACTATAAGAACTTCACTTTTGCCTTTCTGTTTTGCTTCGATGGGTTTGAGACAGTATCTCAATGGTAACCCAGAATAGCCTTGAACTCTTGACCCTCCTTTGGAAGTTTCAGGATTTTTTGTCACTCTGTGCCAGCACTCCCAACTTTCTATTTTTCCCCCATTAAAGAGCTTCTTCCTTTTTTCTAGCTTGGTGTACAATTCACAATGGTGATTTGTCTCCAATCTTTCTCAAGTGAAACTTTTAAATGAAGATATTTAACATAAAAATATGGATTTTGGGTGCATATTGAGAAGTGACCTGTGGAGAGCACAGTTATCTGTATAGATTTATGCTTCCTACCTGGCAAAGCCCCCAGACCTCAGTCCCCTCCCAGCTTCAGTGATATCTCCTGCCACCGGTGTCTCACTAATATGTTTGCAGCTATGTTCTTTTGTGTTTGGTTGGTTTTATTTTGTTTTTGGGTTTTGAACTTTAAACAAAATTTTACTACACAAAGGTTGTCACATAATTAGATATTTCTCTACTTTGTACACAATTATTCTCACTCTCCACAGAAAGCCTGCTTCTGAGTTTCTCATATGGTGACACAGCACTATGGTCCTGAAGGTAACAGAACAGTAGAATTGCCTTGGTGATTTAAGTTGAAAGAATGACACTGGCATATGGCTCTTGCATCCAGTATCAGGAATGTACAAATGTCTTTATTCAAAGATACAAAATAAATTATCTTGGGCATGGACAATGACAGCAGTAAACCATTATATATTGTCATGGACACCAGTAACTGATGGTTACAGTAATCAGCCTTCTCTTCAGTCATTTTCTTCAGGTGAATTCTCTGAAGTTATTGGTGAGGAACCTGCCTTGAGCTTCTCTCCACAGTTCATTGATAAGCAGAAAGCACTATTCTAGGAGTTAGAACACACCACATCCCTTACCCCTTCCCACTTCACCCATTGTGCCCATTCCAGGGCCTTTCTTTTCTTAACAAGTGGTGTGACTACAGCTTCGGGTGTAGTTAGCAAGGAGGCCACCCCAGCAGTATCCAGAAAAGCAGCTCTTAGAAGCTTTGTTGGAGCAGTCATCCCCTTTTCCATCATGTTCAGAGAATCTCCCAGCATGCATTATAACCAAGCTCTGGGGAACTTTCTCAGGTATCAAAGATCCTTCAATACCTGTACTCTTAGCCATAGTCATTGCAGGAATTTTGAGTGCTCTTTTAATAATTTTTATATCTATTTTCTGGTCATCATTAGCAGGCTTTCATGAATCCAAGGCTGGGATGCATCCAAGCAGAAAGCAGCCCCCTCCTCAACAATGCCTTCTTCAACACCTGCTCTCCCTAGCATCGAGAGCATTAGTAACTAGTCTTTCTTCCCACTCACTTCAGTGTCACTTGTCCCTCCAACCTTCAGCACAGCTACTCCACCTAAAAGTTTAGCAAGTCGCTCGCTCGGCTTTTCCTTTTCATACTTGCTAGTTATGATGTCTAGCTGCTCAGTGATTTCTTAAATATGTTTTCAATTTGAGCTTTGTGCCCTTTTCCTTTCAAAAGCATGGCATCATCTTTGGTGACAATGACCTGCTCAACTTTTCCTAAGTCATGAGCTTGAACACCTTCAAAATTTAGATTCAACCCCTCTTCTCCAAATAGCGCACCAGCCATATCTTCATGCTGGTCTCCCTATTGTCCCCAAACCTGCAGCTTTCGGTGCTACAAACTGAAGACCAACTTTTAGCCTGTTCAAAACCAGTGTGCTTAGAGCTTCGTCAGTGTCTTCAGCAATTACGACCAAGGGCTTTTGATGAGCATTGGCAATTTCAAGAACAGGTACAATGGACTGGACACTAGGAATCTTCAGAACTCTTCACTCAACAGATCATAGGCATCTTGGAATTCACATTTTTGGCCTTTTGATGTGTTAATAACATATGGGGAAATATATTCTCTATCAAACTTCATGCCTTCAATACATTCTAATTCAGTAGTTTTCTGTCATTCACTGTGATGACACCCTTTCTTCCAGCCTTTTTCATTGCATCAGAAATGTTTCCAATGTTTTTGTTTCCATTTGCAGAAACTGTAGCAACCTGAGCAATTTCTTCAGGGGTTTTCATGACTTTAGATTTTTTTTAAGTTCAGCAATCACAGCATCAACAGCCAACATCACACCTTTCCAGATTTGCAACTGAATTAGCCCCCTTTTGCTGATCATCTTAAACGAGAACTGTAGCAGTGGTCATTGGCAACATCCTGAACCAGTTTAGCTCCGATATTTTTGTATTTATCCTTTAAATCAATTGACTTTGCAACAATGACTCCATCTTTTGTTACTTTGGTACTTCCCCAACTCTGTTCAATACTCACTGTTCTTCCCTTTGGCCCCATTGTGACAGCCGCAGCATCAGTGAAAAGCTCTACACCTTGAAGCCTTAAGGCTTCAGCATCTGCACCAAATTTTACGTCTTTGTCATAGGCCAGAGTGAGATGAGGAGCCAGTGTCTGAGATGCTGATCTCATCTGGGGAAGGACTGTGGTTAGTTGAAGCATTTCTGCCAGTGGCAGAGAGGTAGGCTGGCAGTGGCGAACAAGGGGCACCTATGTTCTTAAATAATCTGATTCCATGCAGATCAATGGAACCTAAACCAATGCATTTCACAGTTTTTTAATCATTGATTTTTGTGTATAGTTCCATATAAAAGTTACCTGATTAGGAGTGTTCTGCCCTTCAGGGATAGTCACTTTAGGATATGTGTTTATATTTCAGCCATTTAATGTAATTGCTTTAAAATACAAGTTGCTTAAAGCAAGATAGTTTGACATTCTGGGTAGCTTTAAAAGGCAGAAATCCTTGGCATTGTGATGCTTAGGATCCATGAATAGTTTGCTTAAGCTTCTGGCAATCATTATTCTTATCAATACCAAAAATGTAGGCTGTACATTAATTCCTCAACTTCCTTCAATTGCTCATGAAACAAATATACTTGGGTTTTGTTGCTGTCTTTGAATTCAAACTGAGTGGCTTAGAATGTTTTGAAAAGAGTATTGCCATTGCATTCCAAGAAACCATCTCTGCTGTGCTGGCCAGCCCTCTAGAACACTCTTAATTAAAATAACATAACAAAATAAAATAAAACAAAATAAATCATCATTAGGAGTTGGCCATGGTGATACATACTTGTAATTGCAGTACTCAGGAACTTAGGAAGCTGAAACAGGACTGAGAGGTCCGAACCAGTCTAACTACATTAAAAAAAATAATTTAAAAAACCCATTTATTTATTTATTTATTTCTAAAGAGTCGTCTGCACCTTGATTCTTTCTTTCAACTTTGATGTGACTGTGAGGAAACACCACAAAGTGGAAGCTATCCTCTATAAAGTCTGCTCAGGAAAATGACCACCTTCTACTCCTTTCTTAGTGCTGAAGCCATTGCAACTAGGAAAGGAACCTAGTGGGAAAGAAGCAAAGCAGCCTGGAAGCGATGAAGAACAGTCTGCTGAAGGCTGCCCTTAAACACCACCAAGAGCTGGATGTCGTGTGTTACTGCACTGAGTTACAATTTGGAAAATATTTAGGCTTCGGAGAAGCAAATGTTTGGAACCAAAAACATTTTTTCTCACACTGAATTCCTGAGTGGAGAAACACTGTCGTCTGAAGTGGTGTAGTATCCCTTGCACATGTAAGACTTAAAAAGCAAAGAGGGCCTTTGATCTCCTCTTAACAAACACAGCCAGCAAGAATCTCACACTTCTTGTAAACCCAAATTTGAAACATTAAATGCTGAAGGGAAATGGTAATGGAGAGCGTTGTAACATGAATCATGAGGCAGTGCATGTGGGATCTTTATTGCTGAGGAAATGAAGCTGCAGTTTTGCCTGGTTTTAGTCCATGTCATGGTACAGACCGTGGAGTGCCTGTCCTCTGTGGCCAGGGATGGTCCAGCATTTCCTTCACACATTGTCTTCTGAAAACACCAAGTAGCACAAGAACTGCCCAAAGACACAGTGAAAGCCTAACCAGATGTCTGCCCTCTTTGGGGGGATGGGTTGGGATGGGGTTGCTCTGTAGCCTTGTTGGGCCTGGCCCAATTCTCTTGCCTCAGCCTCCCAACCCCTGGGAGTGGTGTGCCACCATGTTCTACTCTAAACACCAGATTTCTGCTCTCCAAATGGGTGGGTTGGAGGAGCTGAGCCCCTGGTGCATCATCACCCTTAACTGGCTCTCCCACCACAGTCCATGGAGCCCTGTGGTGGTCACAGTTTCCTGCAAAGGAAGCATGGCTCTTACAACTAGAAACCTACATTTGACTCCTCAAACTCCTCACAGCATTTTCAAACTTTATTCATTTATGGAAACTTCAGTTTGCTTTGTGAGTGTAATATAATCATTTTTCTCAGATTGATGCAGAGTTGTGTTTAAAACCTTGTTTTCTGTTAAAAGTACAATTTTTATTTCACTCATTGCAGAATGAGAGCTATACAGAGTAAATTATACTGTTTGTGAAATAATTCCTTCTATGAACTGCTGGTGGATGTTTTACAGCAGGAATTCATAAGCAGAATCAGGAAGAAAAGAGCTTACAGAGTGTACATTTGCTATTTCTGTTATTTTTTTTTTCCTGGAGCCTAGAGCCTGGCTATTTAGGCACATCAGCTCAATCAGCCCATAGACAGAGGATCAGGACTGCTCTCACCACAGAATGAGGGCTGCATCTCGCCAGAAGAAGGAGGCATTGAAAAGGTAGACCTCCAGGCCACACAGGTGATTTTGTGTAAAAACTCCTGGACTCAGGCTAGCGAATTTCATTCATTTATTAAGTCTCTGATTGGTGAGTGTGTGTGTGTGAGTGTGTGTGTGCATGTGGGGGGGGAGGAGAGGGAGAGGAAAGGTGCATGGGTACCACAATACACAACATGGAGATCAGAGAACAACCTCAGTTCCTGGTCCTTGCCTTCCACTTGTTTTGAGTTTGAATCTCTCTTGAATGGCCCTGCATACACCAGGCTATGTGACCTACAAGCTTCTGGGAAAAGTGTCCCTGCCTCCTATCTTGCTTCGGGAGTGCTGTCTTTGCAGATGTGTAGCTGCATGCAAACTTATGTGTGTTCTGAATATTCAGACTCAGGTTTTCAGACCTGCATGGCCGGCACTGGGTCCACTTCCAGCCTCATGGTCCTTTCTTTTTGGACAGGCTCTCATTCTGTAGCCCAGGCTGCCTGGAACTCAGTATGCACCAATACTCCTGTTTTTGAGTGCTGGGTTTACAGATGTGAGCTACTATGTGTTAGTATTTATTTTTAAAATGATGCCATGCACACAACAGATATTATATGAAAGAGATTTATTGTGTGGAGATGGCGAGAGAGAGAGAAGGAGAGAACAAGACATGATTGGGGGAGGGAAGAAGGAGCCCTGACAGAGAAAGAAGAGAGCAAGAGAGAGGAAGAGCAAGTGAAACAAGAGCAAGAGAGAGACAAAGTGGCAGGTTGGTCCTTTTATAGCTTGTGCTGAACTGAGTCTGCCACACACCTGGTGGGTAGACACAAGATGACATCATAGGTTACTAGGCAACTGAGAAGCTGGTTGCCTCAATGCTAACACCATGCCCTGGCTCTAGCACATTTTTCAAGGAAGAAGTTATGCTGTAAGCCCTAACCATAACAAACTAGCCATTTTCTGTACTAATAGCTAATATTTGCGAGATTACAATGGTTACAGTAGAGGAATTTTAATTCAGAACATGGCTGCTTTGGCAAGAGATAACATCTAAAGACTTTCTAGGTCTGTGTGATCCAGCTGGAATTCAAACATGCCTTTAATACCAGGAGAGAGAGGCAAACAGATCTCTAATCTCCAGGACAGCCTGGGATAGAGGAAGTTTCAGGTAAAGAAGAGCTTACTTAGGTCCAGGCGTGGTGGTATATGCTTTTAATCCTAACAGTTAGGAGACAAAGGCATGCAGATCTCTTGAGTTCTAGTCAGTGCTGTTCAAGCATATATATATATATATATATATATATATATATATATATATATATATATAAATTAACCAGAAGAATTTAACAGAAACAGGTTGAAAACAGAACAAGCTAGACAGAGGTGAAGAAAAAATGAACCAGAGAATGAGAAGGAGCCAGAAGATTACAACAGATTGCTAGAGTTAGTGTGCGGCCAAGCAGAGCATTTCAGCAAGAAACTGAGGGAAGCCGGGTTGAATCAGTCATCTTGGAGAGGAGTTTGTGTTAGTATTTAGGCAGCCTGCTTCTGGACTGCCTAGCAACCTATGATGTCATCATGTGTCACCTGGCAGGTGTGGTTCAGTTGCTCCATAAAAGGATCAACCCGCCAAGACCAAGCTTGTATTTCCAATGAAAGCAGCTGGGGCTTTTGAATGCAATGAGCACAGGGATGCCCTTTACCTTTGAATCTCAAGTTTATAACCTCACCTAAATACCAAACAAGTGGCATTCTAGTTCTCTTTCTTCCCATCACCACTGTCTATTCTATGTGGTGTAAAGATGAATGAAGAAATACCTTGAGAGTTGGAACTGACTTCTCTTGTGTGTGGCACATATGCTTGGCATTGCCCCGTGGCTGTGATTTTGCAAGGACGTGACTGTAACCTCAGGGCTAAGTGCAGTGGTGCTCCCTGTGCCGCAGTACGCTGTATGAAAATGCAGCTGTAGAGACTTCATTCTTCAGAGCTCAGAGAGCCTCAACAGACTGAAAGGCGGTGACTGACTGAGCACTGTGCAAGACGAGTGAGCTCTAACTCCCGTCTCTTGCCAGTGGAGGCACACTTACACGTGGCAACTGTACATTGATCAGATCTAGATGACCTTGCCTAGGAACCTGAGGTTTAAAGACATTGCTAAATCCCAGCTTTCTATAACAGATATTATACCTGGCTAGTCATAATTAGCAGGAGCTAAGTGTGTTAATTAAGAGATTGTTCCTATTAGTCTTATCTAATAAAATCCTAGTAGACATTGTGAGGGGGAAAAAACCCATAACCAGATGAGTGACCACCAGGAAGGCATCCCACCGCAACTCCAAGGCTAACCTGAGGTAGAATCCCCAATTTCCTTCCCTTCACTAATACTTTATGCCCTGAAACCTCCTCAGTTCCCATGTGGTCTTCCTTAAAACATTCTATCTTCCTCCCCTTCCATTCCAATTCTGCAGCCCAGAAATAAGCCCTCATACTTCCTCTTTTGGTTTCTGTAGCTGGTGTCTCTCTTTAAAACATTCCACATAGGACTGCAAAACACTTGATTTTTTACAATGTCTACTGAAGCTGGGCACTCCGGAGGCAGAGGCAGAGGCAGTCAGATCTCTGTGAGTGAAGAGCTTAAGATAGCCTGAATATAACTCCATTTTGAAATAAAGATCTTGACTGGGAACTGAATTCAGGTACCAGGAAATATCACAGAATGTACACCTGGCAGAAAACAAAGTTAACTCTCCTAGCAACAGCCTCCAGGAAATATAACAGAATAAATGCTTCATGGAAAATAGAGACAAACGCCCTGGCAATAATCAATGGGAATCGGTTGAGAATCGGGTGGGAAAATTCTCCCCAATGTTTCAGATATGGTTTAGAAAAATAGCCATTGTGATTATATGCCTTAGCCATTGTGATTATGTGCCTCAGAAAAGGTTACCCCGCCCTGCTAAACTTCACCCAATTCTTTAATGCCAAGGCTTGTGCCCCCCTGCTTGCTGCCATGGAAACCCCTGTCTCACAGACTTTCCCTTTAAAAATCCTGTTCACTCAGAGCTCAGGGTCCCACTTCTCTACTGCTGCGCCAGTGAGACTTGGGTCCCGAGTTCGATCGCTCTCGTAATAAAGCTCTCTTGCAATTGCATCGAGTCATCTCCTGGTGGTCTCTGAGGGTCCCGTGAACCTGGCATAACATGACGTCAGCCTGATCTCAGAGCTAGTTCCAGGACAGCCAGGGCTACACAAAGAAACTCTGTCTCAAAAACAAAAAACAACAGAAACTCTACAGAATCGTAGCACTTCCTCTGTTCTTCACACTTCAAGTCCTGATTCCATTCCTGACACAGTTTTCCCCAAATGGTGAATGCTGCCTGGACCAGCTCATAGACAGGTTTCCAACTGTGACACTCTTGATTCCTTTTAGCTTGTGCCTGTGAGTCCTAAAGATCAACTTTTAACTATGGAAGCTTAACGTCATTAAAAGTACTGTGGCCTCTATGGTATGAGCACTGACAAGTAAAGGCATTAGCGTTTTAAGTACACTTCCTCCTAGTGAAGTATTGGGAGTCACAAACCCATTGAATCATTGATCATTGCAGGAGTATCATTTAAATGGAGGTGCTGGTTTCAACAATCCTCACTTGAAAGACACATGTTCTGCTTTCCTCCCTATGCAGACTCAATCCATCTCATTGTTTTTATTTTTTATGTGCCTGACCTCTGTTACACTTGCTGAGTTTGGACTACTGGGTCGATATTTGCAAATCAACTGAATATGGGAGCCTGGGATTTTAAACATTGTATCAGTTACTTTCTCACAGTTGAAACAAAAGTAGTTTAAGAAGGGAAGAGTTTCTCTGGGCTCACCATCTGAGGGGATCCAGTTTATCGTGGTGGGAAGAGCATGAGGTGGCTGGTTACGTTGTATGCACAGTCAAAACACAGAGAGATGCATGCTCATGTTAGCTGGCTTGTTCCTTTTTTTCCCTTTTTATTTCCTGTGGGACAAAGCCGATGAAATAGTACCAGCCATATTCAAGTCCCTTATAGATATGACCTTGGCTAAATGATAAGGAAGATGAACCATCGTGTGATGGTGAATGGCTCCCATAGGCTCAAATGTTTGAATAGTTGGTGGAACTGTTTGAGAATTAGGCTTTGTTGGAAAAGGTGTGACACTGGAGGTGGGCTTTGAGGTTTCAAAAGCCTACACCATCCTCATACAAGTGAGTTCTTAGTTACTGCTCCAGTGCCATGTTCACTTCCTGCTGCTATGCTATCATCAAGATGGCCATGGACTCACCCTCTAAAACTGTAAGGTTCAAATAAATGCTCTTTCTCTAAGTTGCCTTCGTCATGGTGTCTTACCACCGTAATGGAAAAGTAGATAAGCTGCATCACAACTGCTTTAGAGTAAGGAGAAATCTAAGCCCAATGTAGAAGTCTGCATTGAGATGTCCATCGGCCCATTAGTATTTTTCAAAGTTGAGACAAAGAACTTTAGAATAATTATTTAACCCAGATTAAAATGGTACATATTGGGGCTGGAGAGATAGCTCAGTGGTTAAAAGCACTGTCTTCCCTTCCAGAGGATCCAGGTTCAATTCCCAGCACCCACATGGCAGGTTACAACTGTCTGTAACTCCAGAGATTTAACATCTTTACATTAATGCACATAAAATAAAAGTAAATAAATATTTTTTTAAATGGTACATATTATAAAAACTTGCAAGTTGGGCAGAATTTGTGAATTGGTTGAAACAGTTCCTAGAGGACTGTTCTCTTTGCTACCTTCGCTGATTCCCCACTGTCCTAAAAGGCAGAGTAGGAGATCAGAGGCCTAAATGTTAGCTGACAATGCAGCTCTATTTTTATGTCTTCCTAGACAACACTGATCAGTCACTAAAAACAAGGGCAATGAAACTGATTCAATGATTCCGGCTAATAGTAAATGACTCTAGGTCAGTGATTCTCAATGTGTGTGCTGTGATAGACAGATAGGCAAACCTCTCTCCAAAAACTGCTTATATTATGATTCATAACAGTATCAAAATTACAGTTATGAAGTAGCAACAAAAATAATTTTGTGGTTGGCGTCATCACAACATGGGGAAATATATCAAAGGGTCACAGCATTAGGAAGGTTGAGATCCATTGCTCTAGGTAATTCATTCCTGACCAATTGACTGTAATATGCATAATTGATTCCTCATTTAGAACTCTTTCAGTTTTTCTAATTTCAAATGGTGTACTTTTTGTTTTTTTCCTTTTTTTTTTTTTGTTTGTTTTGTTTTGTTGAGACAGGGTTTCTCTGTGTAGCCTTGGCTGTCCTGGAACTCATTCTCTAGGCCAGGCTTCCCTGGAACTCACAGAGATTGGCTTGTTTCTCTCATTCTTCTCCTGCCTTGGGGCTGCCTCTGAGCAGACCACAAAGTCAGGAGACAAGAACCCTACAGGGTTCACACACCCCAGGGAACAGCTGATGGCTAGTTCAACTTTACTTCCAGAGAACAAAGAATATATACCCCTAGGGGAGTGGTTAGGGGGCTCCAAGAATAGGTGTCATAATTGGTTGAAACTAGGCACTTCAAGGATGCTTGATTTGCATTATGCAGCACGCTCTAATCATAAGAGTAGAATGTTAGTGCTTGATTAACATATAGATAAGTGCAGCGAGGGGAGCGCTAGCAGGGAGCTGTGTCAGAGGCCATTTATCAAGTGTGGCTAGGGGAATCTGTAATAAAGAGGCACTCTCCAAATGAAGTCAGGCAGAGAGCAGGGGACCCCGCTGACAGGAGGGAGCTCCGGATGGCTATCCAGTCCAGGCAAGAACTGCAACCTCAACCAGCAGGATACCACCAACAGGTCTCTGCCTCCTGAGTGCTGGGATTAAAGAAGGGTATGCACTACCACTGACCAGGACAATATATTTTCTAATTGTAGGGTTAGTGTTAAATTGCCCATATGCCAAGCACTGAGGAAGATGTGGAATGCCAGGTTCTGCTTCAGAGTTATTTTAAAGCACTCTTAATTCTTTAGAGCTGGCTTGTAAGCCAAGTGTAACATTTCTCTCACTGGGCTAGTGTGGCCCTGTTACTATATAAACTCCCATTGTGTTGTTGGAACACTGGAGAGCAATTATATGTGTAGATGGCTGCAAGCCAAATTTGACTTGCTTTTCAAGAGTTCTGCCTCCAGCCACTGTGATGATACTAGACAGTCTTGTTCTTCAGTACAAGACAATACCTGTGGTGGAATCTGCTAAGGCCCCACAATAGCAACAGAACAAGTTTTTCACGCCCTAGTGCAATCAGCAGAATCTGTGAGGCAATACCTTGAAGCAGGCACTTCTAATGCCTGACAGTGGGAACTATTTTTTTAAAGCTTATCTTTTTAATTTATTTTATATAATTTATTCACTTTACATCCGAATTGTAACTCCCTCCCTTGTCTCCTCCCAGTTTCACCCTCTTTTCCTCTCCCCCCCTCCATTCTCCTCTCCTAGTCCTCAGAAAGGGGGAGCTCTCCTCCCCTACCATTTTACACCTGCCTATTAAGTCTCATCAGGACTGCCTGTATCCTCTTCCTCTGTGGCCTGACAAGGCCCCCCCTATCAGGAAGAAGTGATCAAAGAGCAGGCAACAGACTCCATGCCAGAGACAGCCCCTACTTCCCTCACTGGGACACCCATATGGAGGCTGAGCTGCTTATTGGCTACATCTGAGCAGGGGGTCTAGGTTCTCTTCATGCATGGTCCTTGGTTGGTGCATCAGTCTCTGTATGCATCATGGGACTAGATTTGTTGGTTCTGTTGGTCTCCTTGTGATGCTCCTGTCCATTCTGGGTCTTTCTATCCCTCCCACTCTTCCATAAGACTACCTGCATTCTATTCAAAGTTTGGCTGAGTCTTAACTTCTGCTTTGATCCCCTGCTGGTGGAGTCTTTCAGGGGACATTTTTGGTAGGCTTCCATCTTATTCCTTCTCTTCAACCAATTCTGATGTTTATTTTATTTGCCCTTCTGAATGAGAATTAAGTATCCTCCCTAGGGTCCTTCTTGTTTAGCTTCTTTAGGATTGTAGATTGTAGCATAGTTATCTGGCATTACATAGCTAATATCCACTTATAAGTGAGTATATACCATGTGTGTCTTTATGGTTCTGGGTTACCTCACTCAGGATGATCTTTACTAGTTCCATCCATTTGCCTGCAAATTTCATGATTTCCTTGTTTTTGATACCTGAGTAGTATTCCATTTTGTAAATGTACCACAATTTCTGTATCCATTCTTTGGTTGAAGGACATCTAGGTTGTTTCCAGCTTCTGGCTATTGTGAATAAAGCTGCTATGAACATGCTTGAGCAGATGTCCTTGTTGAATGTGGAGCATCTTTCTGGTAGATGCCCAGGAGTGGTGTAGCTGGGTCTTGAGGCAGTGCTATTCCCAACCATCTGAGAAAGAGACTAATTGATTTCTAAAGTGGTTGCACAAGTTTGGACTCCCAAAAGCAATGGAGGAGGGTTTCCTTTTTTCCATCATCCTCACCAGCATGTGCTGTCACAGGCCTTCTCTCAGGGCCCATGTGTTAGGATTGTGCAGCAAATGATGATGGTGGGTTCACAAATCATGCCACGTGCCTGGTTCCAAGTGGGACTGGTTTATCAAGGGAAGAGGAAAGGGGTCACAGAGACCACCTCTGAGCAGGGTAGGAGAGAGAGAGAGCGAGGAGGGGCTATGAGTTTTCTTATAAGGTGACCCAGAGCATGTGTAGGTGGTTTCAGGTGGTCCGTAGAGGGCTTCACAGATGCCTGATATCCTGTTTGTCAGGTCCCTTGGGGCTGGCCATAGAGATGCCTGCTTACAGATCCAAACACCATGCCTACTTAGCAGAGGGAGAAGCCAAGGCACAAGCTGAATTACATGCTTAGTATTGCATGATAAACTCACAGCAGGATAAAAGTGAATGTAGTTCATTAACTATGGGAACATCTGCTAAGTACATAGCAACCCTGGGGTTTGAAGATCCACAGCCCACCATTCCCACCTGCCAGTGCCACCCACAGCCATTGCCTCTGTTTGAGGATTTCAAAAGTCCTCTCTGTTGTGCCAATATGGAACAGGATGCTTTTGGCAACCCAGAGACAAGTGTTGCCCTGCTGTGCCCGTGAAGAGACCTCTGGGGTAGGGCTATGGGTTCTCTTCCTGCCCACCAGGAGCTCCCGGAAGTTTCTAGATCCAGAGGGATTTTCTCTGAGATTTCCACAGAAAGCTGGGCTAGCTTACACAACCATCTTGGTTAATGGCATCATAGTTGGTAGCTAAAACAAATGCTATCACCCTGGTATCCTTGGTAGTGTGGCAGACACTAAAGCATGTTTCCAGGGTTCAGTGATAGTCTGTAGTGATTTCTCTCTTACATAAGAGTCCATACAGCAGCCTTTGCAGCCTAGGTCTGAAGGCTCCAGCAGTTGAAACAACAGAGACAAGGCATTGGCATCATGGTGATGGTAGATGCTGGGGTGCTGCAGATCCAGAGGCTGTCTTTACTCCTTACACTAGCCATTTTCCAGTTTCTCCTTCTGACCTAATCTAACTTTGTGACTATCCTTTTGAAATGTAATAGCTTAGAACACTAGTTTTCACTAACCCCAACTTAGGATATGGTCTCAGAGCCTCTGAAACGTACTGCTTTACTGTAACCTCTGTAATCAAGAGCCTTGATTTATGACTTTGTTTTGCTCTGTGGCAATGGAATCTTTCTACATTGGGACATTTTTGGGGAGTTACCTGAGTTTGTGCTCCCAGGCCATAGCCATTCATATCTGGCTTCAGAATGGCCCCTTCCCAGTGAGATGAGAGCTGTTTTACACTGACAATGTGAACTGGTGCATAGGGTTTAGGAGCAGGAAGCACAGCTCATCTCTTCTCATCCTTACAGATTTCACAGTGTTTTAAGAACAGAGTGAGCAATAAGCTGGACATGGTAATTTGACACATGAAATCTCAGCACACTGGAGGCTGAGGCAGGAGGATTGCTTCAAGTTCAAGCCAGCCTGGACTACAATATGAGTCTTTATTCAATGATTGGGGGAGGGGGAGTGAAAAGGGGGAAGGGAGCCACAGGAAGCAAAGAACAGAGCCTATGAATACATAAAATAAAGTTGAGATTTTAAAAACTCGGATCATGAATGAGTTTTATTACTTTTCTTCAAACCTTAATAAATTACTGGGTTTCTCTCCCAATATCTAAACAGCTAATAGCTTTGTCAAATAGTGTTCTCTCCAAAAGGAAATTCTAATTAGCTGGAGCACTTGATCCAACCTCGGGGATTTATAGACGGGGCTGTGCTCCATTGGTCTCAGTTTTCCTGACGTCCTTTGTTGGCCTCATAAAAACTCACTGGGTATGAATCTTCCTGGAGCTCAGTTCCGCTCTGTTTTGCATTCCTGCTTGTCCCTGGGGAATGTTCCAGCTTGGCTCTGGTCGGTCTGGCGTGCAGCTGGAAGAGGAATGTGGCTTCTGGGAGGAGGGGCTTGTCTGCATTTCTCCGCTGTCTGAAGGCCGTGTTCCATACTACCTAGGGTTTTGTGCAGGTCTTAGGGTTAATGTGTTCCTTGATGGTTCTCAAAGGAGTCTATCGAAGCTGGATTTGTGAAGAGCTTATTTTGTTCAGAGGTTACAAAGCCAACCCATTTCAGGAATACTTTCCACCTCTTTCTTCTCTACTGTTTTCCAGAGGCCTCGTCTCCAAATGGAGTGTTAGTTTAGCTAAAAGATGTATGTTACCATCTTAGTTAATGCATCTTCCAGACAGCTTCCCTGTCGCCCCAAAAGGCAGAAGCTGGAGCCCCTGTCAGGGACTACAGAGGATGCTGCATTTTGAATGGAACACACCTACGACCTGTAACCACACCACAGCCAGGGCTTGGCTTCTTCTTGGCCTGGACTCAAAAATCTTCTAGTCTTACCTGGCCCTGTGCTGCCTGCCAGTCAGGCCCCCAGTTTCTGGTGGAAAGCCGGGTGAGGCCTCTTTTCCTGTAGGTCCACTCTACTGTGTTAGTGGGAAGCCCTTTCTTTGCTTGAGTTGCAAGCTGCCTCCTCCCCACCTTCACAATTTCTGCCCTGAATTCCAGATCCAGCTCCTCCTGTTTAATGGAATCCTGAGTGCAGATGCCCTGGAGTAAAATTCCTCTAGTCTTTTCCCAAGTCTTTGTTTCCTTGTGCCTTCAAGAACCCAAGACCCTTGCTGTGGGAACTCAAAAGGGAAAAACTGGCAGGCAGTCTGGTCTCTTGCTCTTTCCTAGCTTCCAAGTTTCTTAAAGCCCAGAGCAGCCTAGCTTCCAAAGGCAGCCCTGTGCCTTGTGCTTTGACCAGCAGCATCGTGGTCTGCCCAGCGGGGTCAGAAAGGAAGGTTTCAGGATGGAACACGTTCCTTCGTTTTTAGACAACATTAAGATCTCAAAGTTCTTCAGGTAGATAATGCCTGGGTGTGCTATTTTCTTTACATGCACTGGGGTATTTTAAAGTTTCCAGAATAACCAGTTTCCCTGAAGGACAAACAGGCCTAAATTTCCCAAACCTTACACACACACACACACACACCTACCACACATACACACCAGGTGAACAAATTCCAGTCATTAAGGTATTAATTATCCAGAATGCATACTTTTGAAAAGGAGCCTGTAAGAAATCATTGATTTGCATTGCAACTGATATAAACTAGGAAGAGAACTGTTCACTTCCCTCAGTGGAGGGGGAGGGGTCACTAGCTCTGCCTGCTTGGGCACTTTGACACCTACCTCAGCCGGTGCAGGGCAGTGGAGTACGCAAGGCCCACACCAGGTGAACCTGCAAGTCTTGCCATTTTCTCTATAAAATGACAGTGGTGGGGTGATTTTGCCTATCAGTAAGTCATCAGAAACCATAGGCGTACTTGCTTCAGCCTGGGAGACAGAAGATTCCTACAAGCTATGGCCAATGTACCTTAAGACCTCTGGTACCTGGATTCTAATAAAATTCGAAACATTGTCATTGTTATCTGAATTTAGAAATCTCATTTTAAAACTATGATTTTAGCACTGTACACTGTCAGCGACTGTCCTTTAAGGATAGTGACATTGGCCCAGCACAATGGCGCAGGGTGAAACAGGATTCAAGTTCAAGGCCAGCCTGGGCCACACAGTGAGACCTTTTCTCAAAACAAAACAAAAACCAACAAGACAACAGAAGCAAAATATAAAAATCCCAATAGAAAATTTAAAGAATAACTTTTTAAACGTAACAAGAATTGTCAGGGTGACGGGTACAAAGGACTTTTAGGTAAGTTGGGGACACAGGCTGGAACACCAAGTCAGAGCATGTCTCTTGCTCAAAACTCAGGTGCTCCAGTACTAGCTGTAAAACCAGTTCCTCAGAGAACATGGGCCTTCACAGCTGGCATCTGCTGGCCCCCAGGCCTCACCTCCCGCCATCTCTAATACTCTGGGTTGCTGCCCATGTTTCCGGGACCATCACTGCAGGCTCCTGCTTGGTCTTGTTTGTTCTTTCCTCATCCTGGAATCCCCAATCCTCCCACCTCATTAATCCCCCTTCTCCTCCAGGGCCTTACTCAAGTGGCAACTTTCAAAAAGGGGTTTTGGTTTTGTTGTTTGTATGTTTTTTCTCCCACAAATCAAAGAGTATGCTTTCCCTACTGTCTTGGCTCCAGTACTTTCATAATACCAGGTGATATCTATTTGTTAGCTATTGTTTCCACTCCCTGTCCCCAGAGGTACTCATACATTCCCACATACCCAGCACCTGACCACCCTCCCCCATACTCATTTATTCCTTCCTCTCTAGCAGCTGGGATAAGATCTGGTCAGGTGCTTGTTACACGGTGATAAATAAAGAAATTTGTCTGGGATTTGTAATGAGAGCAGCCACGTACAAACTCCTTGGTTATGTGGGTGTACCCAGGAGGCTGGGCAGGAGCTGGGGATCAGCTTTATCTACCATAAGAGCAGAGGAGGTCAGGGAGCAAAGGATGACCCAAGAGGCAACGGTAGCCTTGACACCCAGAAAGAAGAAATGAGCTTGTGAAGAAGATATGGAAGCAACAGCAAGTGACTAAAAAAAAAACATCCTGATGTGAACTGCAGAGAAGCCCCGCAGAGAATGGCAGCCATTGCCAGTTCTAGGAGTGGTGAAGGAGAGCCAGGAGGTTGGCTGAGTAAGAGATGGAAGGTGGGAGCAAAGCTGTCCAGAGGGCAGAATAAGCTGAGGCCCTGGCAGAGGTGTATTCAACTGAAAAGGGAAAATCATGGCCTTCCTGATGGAACCAAAGACGGGGGTTGCCAACATGGATTTGAGCATCAGGGCAAGCCATCCTTGCTGTTGCTGGAAATCAGGGGCGAAGTGGACATGCCTAAGCAAATCGGGGGTGAACACCTTGCTGGAGGTCATTGATGGTTTAAAATTAATTTATTTTTCAGTAAAAAGAGGCAGGGTTATTTGTTGAGGAGACGGGAAGTAACCATGAACTTCCAAACAAGGGACAGTTTGCAGACAAGGACATTCCTACAAAACAGGTCATGTGCTCCTTAGGGGGAAGACCTCAGGCCAGTGGCGCAGGTGCCTCTTGGCTGCACCTGCAGACCTTGCTCCTTTGTGTTCACTTTATGTTTATCTGCTTTCAACCTGCAGGGGCATCACCCGCAAAACTGATTAATGCCTGATTCCCACGCCAGGCTTTCACTGACACTTGTGACTGACTGTCCATGCTTCCTCCCAGCTCCCAGGCACCCTGACTCTGAGAGGTGTTGGGGTTTTTCTGAAGGCCCGGAATGGACTCAGACCTGGAGTTTGGCCAGATGTTTAACTTAAAATGAAAACAAGGGAAGGAGGATCGAGGCCAGGAAGAACACAGGAGGAACACGCTCAGTCTGGGCAGATGGGGCAGCCATATGCACCAGGTAGGTATGGGTCACTATTGACAGCCTCCAGAAAGTGGCTCTGTGATGGGGTGATAGGCAGATTCTATCAAGGTACTATACAAAGAACAATAAGACTAGTTTCTTCTTTCTTTTACCAGTATTGGGGCTCCACCCTAGGACCCCACAAAGACTAGGAAAGAGCTTTACCCACAGCTCAGCCCTAGTTCAAGCTAAGTCATATTAGAACTGGATGAGCTAGGGCTCAAACTTCAGGCACTTTGAAAAAACAGTACAAAAGTAATTATATGCCTTCCCACCCCAATTCCTGCAAAACCCCCAGTTTTCAGAATTTAAAAGTTTAAGATCAATTGAAAACTTCATCTTCACTTAATGTTTATTCTAGCTCTGTTTTCAGGATATATGTATATATATAATATTTAAATAAAATATGTTTAAGAATTATATATTTTTAAATAAATATATATTTAATAAACACTCATTCACACACATATACATATACACACACACACACACACATATACCTGAGATGGCTCAGCAGGTAAAGGTACTTGTTGCAAAGCCTGAGATCCTGAATTCAAGCCCCAGGTGCCACATGGTAGAAGAGGAACCAACTTCACACTCTGGTGACCACACACAGTGGCATAGGTACACACACAACAATAAATAAATGGTAAAAGTAAAGATGAATTCTATGTAGAAGAATCCTGACAGCAACAGTATTAACAGTTCCCGTCAACCAATCTGAAACTGAACGATTTAATTACTTGAAGTGATTTCTTATAAAGTATTTCAGACATGAAAAGCATACAAGATAGATAACACAATCAGTACAGAATAATTTGTTCATATTCACCAGACTTTAGCCTAGCAGAGACTTGGTCAATATTGTTGAATGAATAAATGATTCTCATTTATTTTTAAACACTGGGCTCCCTACTTAGAATGTCCTTGGAGTCAAGGACAAAGCATTAAGTCTGATTTTCAGGTGCCTCTACAATTATGGTTTCGTGGTTTGTATCATTCTCTACTCCCATGCTCTCTCTCTCTCTCTCTGTAGTTCTCTTGTAGTTAAGATTGAACCCTAGCCCTTGGTGTTTACCCTAACCTCATGCTTAGCCTAATGAAAATCACCTTTAAGCATGTTCTTAATACACTCCTGAGAAGGGAAAGTAATTTTGGATGTGGCCTTTCATCATACCATAACTTTATTATGTAGTTTCTATATTTAGTGTTTGAATTAAAGAAAATAAATAGCTTGAGGCACATATTTTCCAGCTAGAATAAGTAAAAAATTTATATTATAAAAGAGTTAAGCCTAGGTTCTTTTCTTTTTATTAGATTTATTTTATTTCAAATAATGTGTATATGTGTGTATGTGTGAGTAGGCTTGTGCACAGGAACGCAGGTGCCCTTGGAGGTCAAAAGATAACTTCAGATTCCCTTGAGCTGGACTTACAGACTATTGTAAGCCAGTTAATGTATATACGGAAAACCCACTTTGTAGAGCAGGCTGGCCTCGAACTCACAGAAGTCCACCTGCTTCTGCCTCCGAGTGCTGGGATTACAGGTGTGTGCCACCAACACTCAGCCAAGTCTCTTCCTTATTTTTGTTAATTTTGCATATGCTGTGAAGGATCCAACCTCAGACTCAATTTGGCGAGCCAGTTTTTTGTAGCATCATCTGTTGAAAAGACCATTCTTGGTGTGGGTTTATTTGGAATCCATAACTGTATTACCTTGACTTAGTAATTACCCTATGCCACTGTTCCAGTGTCTTGGTTACTCCTCTTTGTAGTGAGTTTGGAAATGGAAAGTGTGACTTCAGCTTTACTTCAAGATTGTTGGAGCTTGGGTATTATATGTAAAACTCCACAAGGAGAGCACAAGGAGCTCCAGAAGGAGAGCAACAGAACCAAAAATTCTAGGCCCAGGAGTGTTTTCTGAGACTGATACTCCAACCAAAGACCATGCATGGAGATAACTTAGAACCCCTGCACAGATGTAGCCCATGGCAACTCAGTCTCCAAGTGGGTGCCCTAGTAATGGGAACAGGGACTGTCTCTGACATGAACTCAGTGGCTGGCTCTTTGATCACCTCCCCCTGATGAAGGGCCAGCCTTACTAGGCTACAAAGAAAGACAATGTAGATAGTCCTGATGAGACCTAATAGGCTGGGGTCAGATGAAAGGGGAGGAGGACCTCCCCTACCAGTGGACTGGAGGAGGGGCATGGGGGAGAAGACAGAGGAAGGGCAGGATTTGGAGGGGATGTGGGAGGGGGCTACAGCTGGGATACAGAGCGAATAAATTATAATAAATAAAAAAGTAAACATTTTAAAAAAGAACTCAGCTGTAGGTCTGGCATGTTGGCCCATGCCTGTAATCCCAGCACTCAGGAGACATATGCAGGCTGATCTCTGTGAGTTTGAGCCAGCCTAGTCTACAAAGTGAGTCCAGGACAGCCAGAGACACACAGAAAAAAAAAAAACAAAACAAAACAAAACAAAAAAAAACCCTATCTCAAAAAACCAAAAACCAAACCAAACCAAACAAACAAACAAAAACCTCAGCAGTGGTCTATGAGGCAGCATTTCTACCAATGTATTTCTTGAGAAGAATGTTCCATGGCTGAATAATTTTGGAAAATGCTGTGTGTGTATTTATGTTATACATACACATACAGAAGGGGCTTAGATGGCAAGCAGGACCTTGAAGGTTGGAATCCTGTTAAAATCAAAGTCTCTAATTCAGCACAGTTAGGCCTGAATGCAAGTGAGCTCCACATCCTTCTTGAGACATGACAAGACACAGAGTTTATGAGGTTGGGGCCTCTTTTCTGATTCTTTTTTGGACTACATATTTATGGCCAGTCATCATATCTGTCACAAAATGTGCACTAAATGCCAGTAAAATGTTTTTTTTTTAATTTTAAATAACATTTAAGTTGAAACAGTATAACAGTACTTTTAAGTTTTTCAATAAAAGTTCTGTCTTAAATAGGACTTTCCTAACTAAATTTTTAAATCAATATTCTATAGTAAAAGATAGATATTTAGGAGTAGAGAAAATGGCTTAGGTGAGTTATTAGAAGACTAAGTGAACAGTTATTTTAAGGTTGAATAAAGGAATATCAGCAATGAGAGTGGACACAGCCCTTTGGAAAATGGTACTGTAACCAGGTGGTGCTGGTACACAGATTTAATCCCAGCATTTGGGAGGCAGAGGCAGGGGAATCTCTGAGAGTTCCAGGCCAACCTGGAAGTGAGTTCCACAACAGCCAGGGATGTCATGCAGAGAAACCCTGTCTCAGAAAACACACACACACACACACACACACACACACACACAGAGAGAGAGAGAGAGAGAGAGAGGAAAAGGTACTCTCACCTGAATGAGACTAGATGTATCTGATGATATATTTGGTGATCTTCATAGCATCACCACTTTATAATCTACAGAGTATAGTATATACATAACTCATATATAAGTAAGGGAACATGGTGCCTACAATTCCTTTTGCATAGCTTTCTATGTCCCAGAGAGCTATATTTGGATATATAGTAACTGCAGACATTGGATTCCTAGGCCAGCTTACAGTGCAAAAGAAGGTAGAGAACAGGATCCTGCCAGTCTGAGCTGGCTCTCACAGTCAAACAAGTTTCTCTCCACACCATATCAAGTCTACGTGCCATAGAATTCACTCTCTGTTCCTGTCGCAAACACAGGGCAGAGCTGACAAAGCCACCTTTCTGGAAGTAGTATACTGACTGAAAATAAAAAAGGAAAAGGCATGACTGCTCCTAGGTATGGTGGAGGAGAAGGGTAGATAAAAGGGATAGCAAAGGCAGAGACAGAGACATCTGGGAGGGCCCAGAGTGAACATGACCCTGAGCTGGGCCCTGCAAAGAAAGAGAGAGGGATTGTGGAGAGGAACCACCAACCAAGAATGGCAGTCTGGACCAAGAGTCTGGAATAGCCCAAATGGCTGAGTTATATAAGGGTCAGTGGACCTGGGAGCAGGGAAACCCAGCCTCTAGGCTGGAGAGTGCTGGGAGAACCTGGAGGCCAGGTCAGCTTTTGTATGTTAAAGGGCACGTCAGTTAGCCATTTGCCTCAAGTTTGAGACCTAATATATATAAACACTGATCCAACAGAACCGTTGGGGATATTTGCAATTTTTTTTGCACTTTAAAAATATGCAACAGGCATCACTTGTAGTTGCAGGAAGTCTGGAACTTTGTGGCGATGCTGTGAGAAGGCGTGGACTTACGTTGCTCCTGGGTAACTTTTCCTATGGCTCTTGGCTTTTGTCTCTCTCTTTCACTTCCTGCACACGATCCTGAAGTGCCACTTTCAAGGCGGGCACAGCACCAGTCTCGCTCTTTTCTTCTTGTTCATTCTGATGTTTCCTTTGATTTGGTGGTAGGAAGTGGTCCAGGAGGAGGGTAGGAAAGAGGGCACCTAGAGAACATCAGTACATTCTGGTCCAGCCATAGGGATGCTTGTCTTCATCGTGAGAATTTCCTCAAGTCTTTCTGTTTTTTTTTTTTTTTTTTTTTTATTCTTGACTGTCTCATGGTTTGAGTGTTAGCCAATGATTTAATGATCTGTTTTAAACTCAGGAAAAACATTTATTTTATTTTATTTTTGGTTTTTCAAGACAGGGTTTCTCCGTGTAGCTTTGGCTGTCCTGGACTTCCTTTGTAGATCGGGCTGGCTTTGAGTTCACAGAGATCTACCTGCCTTTGCCTCCCAGAGTGCTGGGATTTCGGACATGTGCCACCACACTCAGCTAACTCATGAAGATTTAATATAAAAAATCCAGCCAATGGGTAGAAGGATAGAACAGCAGAAAAACAAGTCAAATTAATATCAATCTCTCCAGTCGGGGGAAGGGGGTTCCACGGGCTCCTCCTGCACAGGAGTAGCACAGCTCAGGCTCCTGTGAAGAAAGAGGCCTTGGATGGCTGAGGTTGGGGAAAACAGTAGTTCCCCAAGGGTTTGACTTTTGTCCCATGACCTCGCATGAGGACACTTTAACAAGAGGACCCAGTACTAAAATGACTTTTTAAGTAGCCAAAGGCATTTTTGGAAAATTCAAAAACACACAGGAGGGATCTCCCTCTTCTTTTTCTTGCTTTCTCTTCCCCTTCCAGATTGTTAGTGTATTTAGTTCTGCAGCCCACTGGTGAACAGTAGCTGCTCTCATTTCCTCTGTTGCAAAAGCCAGAAGCCAACAGTGTGGGTAAAATAGGAAATGTTTGTTATAAAATTACAGAGAAGATTCTCGGAATAGGTTTTGAAAAGGCCAGCCACTCATTCACTGGTCATACTTATTTCTCAAATTGTCAATCTTAGGTTTGAATAATAGTAAAATCAAAAAACATCATTGAACTACTTAGCTGGAGGGGAAAATAAAATTTGGTTCCTTTTGTTTCCAAGAGAACAAGAGACCTGGAGAAATTATGTTTTGAAAGGATTAATTAACATATATGTTGGGGCTGAGAAATTAAAATATCTGTGAAAAATTTCAGTTAATCCCAGTATTTGGGAAAAAGATAGGCAGAAGTCTGTGAATTTTAGGCCAGTGTGATCTGCACAATGAATTCCTGGTCAGCTGGGGCTACATAGTAAGACCTTGTTACATAAAAACAAAACAAAAAACAAAAGCAAAACAAAAAACTGAGAGAAAATTGGCTAAACAAGAAATGCATCATGAATGAATAAAAGTGGGAGGTGGCTGCATTGGAAAGTAAGAGTCCTGTGATAAGAATTCCCTAGTGAATGTCAGCTGCTGGCTGGCACGTAGGTTTCTGCCCACTAGCCTCTTCTGTTACTGTTAGAGGCCTTTGGAAGGTAGCTTAGCTACTGCAGTCTGTGACTTCTCCTCTCCCCCTTTCCCTTTCTACTGGTCTCCTTCTTCCTCCCAAATTGACTTCAGTATGTGTGCACATAAAATCTAGATTTTACATGTTGAGAGAAAACATGGTAATCTCTGCTTCTCCCTCTCCACTATCCTCTCTTGTTTCCCCTCTCTTTTAGTCTTTCTCCACATAATCCCTTCTAATTTATGTCACCTATTTACAGTCCAGATTCCACATGTGAGAGACAAACTGCAATATATGTCTTTTCTGGGTCTATTTTATTCATTTAACACAGTCTCCAGTTTCATTCTTTTTCTTGCAAATGATATGATCTTCCTCCTCATTCTCCTCCACATAATGCTCCTTCTCCATGGTCCTTCTCCACATAGTGCTCCTCCTCCACACAATCCTCCTCCTCCACATAGTGCTCCTCCTGCACAGAGTGCTCCTTCTTGACATAGTGCTCCTCATTCTTCCCCTCCTTTATTTGAGACAGGGTCTTACTCTTAAGTGCTGAAATTGTAGGTATGCACTATGAAGCTTGGGCTTCAGGAAAATGCAAATCAAAATGACTATAATTCAATTCCACCCCACTCAGAAAGGCCACTCCCTAGAAAACAAATGCTATGATGGATATAGGTAGCAGAGAAACCCAATTTTGGGGTTCTTTATAAATTCTAGACCTTAATCCTTTGTCAGATGATGAGGAACAACTTTTAAGTTTGTGAAAGACTCATTGCTGCTAGCAAGAGGGAGACAGCAAATCGTCAGAATGTCTCATTTTCCAATAGTAAAAGAAGAGAAACATCGTAGACAGCCTAGCTTACTTTCTAAGAATTGGTGCCCAATCTTTTGGCAATAACAAGGAAATGATATATATTATATTTCAGATAATATAACATATAGTATATTAGAACAAATACAATAGTAAACTCCAAATGTAGTTGCGACATGGTACTGCTTGTAAATTCTTCACTGGTTCACCTTTTTGTTTGTTCTTGTTTGCTTCAAAGCAAAGAATCCTTGATGTGGCCCATGCCTACTTGATCTGGATGAGACATCTCCTTCAGCTGTTGATTGTCTTGTCCCTCAACTCTAAGTGATCCCTCTCACCTCAGCGCCACATATGCTGTTGGATAGTTCTGGTGCATTAACTCATTCCATCCTCAGAGCTCAACATTTCTCCCAACAGCCTCCTCCTCTGCACCCCTGCTGTTTTCCCTAGATGTAATTACATATTTAAGCAGCTGGTTATTTCCTGTCTTCTCTTCCACGTGCTTCATAAGAGGTGTGTGTTGTCCCTAGTTAATTCTTCTTAAGTACCTGTTAACGTGTCTGACCCAGGTGTTTAATAAATATTGGTAGGATGGGTTACATATAACAGATGCCAAAGGATTTATGTTAAATATTTGACATTCAGCAAATAATAGAAGCAGCTATATAATTGTACATTTTCTTCACTCTCTTTTGGTGCTTTGTCTTCTTAGCTTATCAGCTATCTTCCCTGCTTTGGGCATGAAATAAAGAGCACTGGAGGCCAGCAGTGAGCTACTCCATTTAATAGAGCTGTGTATCATTCAAGAGGATAAGGCTAAAGCAGCCTGGCCAAAGGCTAAAGCTCTTAGAACATGACCTTGGAGCACTTAGTCCTCTAACCTAGGTTTACTCTCAGATCACTCTAGCAAGCTTAAGAAGGATCTGCGGATTGTTTAAAACATTTTTTCATAAAGGTTTCTCTTTGGCCTAAATGCCTGTTTTGATTTTGGCCCCTTTGAAAACCTAAAAAACTTAACTCTTACCTATGTTAGAAGCAATTGAAGAATGTTTAGAATGGTTTTCAAGGGTTTGCTTTTATTCCTAGTAAGTACTGATGTTCATTGTCTAGTCTGCTGAAACTTGGCTTCAATGCCTCTTTGTATTAATTATGGAAAATATTAAAAAAGAGATTAAAAAGAGACCTGTATCTGCTGAAATTGCAACGCTACTGTTTACCTTGCCAGCACATTAGGCAATCAACCTTCCAGCCTCAATTTTCTTGTCTACAATGTGGTTTACAATAATGGCAAGTTATTCACCTAACCCTTTTACAGTGTTGAAATATCAGTAACTCTCTCTGGTAGTAGGAGAGAAGCCACTTTGTCATTTAAGGGGCAGCAGGTCTGAAGACACTGTGCAAACAGTGTCTTCACCAAGGACAGTGCTGGTGGTGGCTGTTGCTATGATACTGGCTTCTGGTAGGTAAAGAGCAGGAATGCCAGCAGGGTCTCGAAATGCATACATACTGTGTAATGAAGCATCCACCTCCAAGCCAGCAGTCCTCCCTCCTGAGAGCCTGCTCATGGACTGAGAAGGTGGCTCCGAGCAAAATGGTTACCCAGCCTCGCAGCCACAGATATGCAGATATGTTGGCTGAGCAAGACTACTGGAGTGCTGTTAAAACAAGTGACAGAACTTTCTGAGGGTAAGATTCCACTGACTGACAACTGGCCTCTGCTGCGTGTGTACATGTGTGCTTCCACACACGGAATACACTGTGTCCTGAGAGCTGGGGAAAGGCATTTTAAAGGACCATTTGCAAGTCTTCTTACCTGCCATAATCCTCTTCTGTAGGGCTTTTATGACCAGAAGACATGATATGATTTTGAGAAACAAATTCCTGGATTAAGCTGACCTTAGTGATACATGCCTATAATATTAGCATCTGGAATGTTGAGATGGGGAGCACTACATAGGCTCGGATCAGCCTGGTCCTCATATCACAATAACAACCACCACCACCGAACAGCATACAACCCAAACAACTCTCAACAAATCACCTAAAACCCGGACTCCTATTCAAATGGGATCAAAGTCAATAAGCAGGAACAGCGCCAGAACCACACATGTAAACAGTAATAGTTATGACTATTGATACCAGGGGATTCAATATATTTCTCTATTTTCTTCTTGAAAATTGAGATTCAGGAGGTAAAGGTGTACAGCTAAACATGGCAGCTAAGCAATTTTATTATGACTCTACAGTGCTTATGTGGGAGTTTTCATGTCTTCATCATACCAACTGTTTACTAAAGACCTGCAATCATATCATTTTGTGCTCAAATAAAAAGGAAAAACAAGTGGGTAAGCGCTTCCTGCCACTTCATATTCTGAGATTGAATTGTCTGATTTCAGGCACTGGTAAGCTTGCTTTTCTGCACTCACCTGGTAAAGTTTTTGTGAACCAGCTATTTTTTATGTTTGCTTCTTTTGAGACATGGTCTCATACATCCTAAACTTGAACTTGCTAGATAGCCACCAAGGATGACCTTGAAGTTCTGATCCTTCTGCCTCTACCTCCAGAGTACTGGGATTGTAGGTGTGTGCCACCATGCCTGATTTCTGAGGCAACATTTTTTTTTTTTTCAAGATGGTTTATCTGTGTAGCCCTGGATGTCCTGGAACTTAATGTGTAGTCTAGGCTGGAGTTGAACTTACAGAGATCCATCTTCCTCTGCCTCCGTAGTGCTGGGATTAAAGGCATGCACCACCAGCACCTGGAATGAGGCAACATTTAGAAAGTACACATTTTTTTTCTTTTAAAAGAAAATCATTTAATTATTTTAGGTAAATGGATGCTCTGCCTGCATGTATGCCTGTGTACCTCATGTGTGCCTGGCACCCAGGGCGGCCAGAAGGGGGCATTGGATCCTTGGGAACTAGAATTACAGTTCTGAGCTCCCATGTGTGTACTGGAAATCAAACCCAGGTCCTCTGGAAAAGCAGCCAAGCCATTTCTTCACCCCCTAAAACACTTAAAAAAAAAAAAAACAAAACAAAGCATACACCCACAGGTGCCCATATCTTGGCTTCTGTTAGTGTAGATTAACTTTACATGCCTTAAAAGTTTGTGTAAGTGGCATCCTACAATGTGTGTTCCTTTCTGTTTATCTTCTTTAGCACACTGTTTGAGATTCACATTAGCCATCAATCATTGCTAGCACTGGGCAGGACTCCACTGCATTCACAGACAATGAGTCTATTCTGTAAGCAATGGCCATTTGAGTTGTTTCTAGGTTGTGGCTTCTGTGAATCATGTGACTTGCACAATCTAGACCTGTATATTCTGTTACATGTAAGGAGGTGTTTTTGTTTACATATACGTAAGAGTTGAGCTTCTGTTCTCCAGGATGTGTGAATGTTCTAAACTTATAAAATAAGCATGTTCTGATAACAGCATGCCCAGTGGCACAGGTTCCATAAGTCTTTTCTCTAAGACATATTCTTAGGATGTTAACAGAAACTTCTGGAAAGAGCTTTACTGGGGAGTTTATACAGTGACTTACTGACCATTGACTATGTTCAGAACTTTTTTCCTGCAGGCTTCCTAAGAAACTGAAAATACAACCAGGCTTCATAGATCCTTAAACGTGAGAGCTATGCAACCGGGTGCATGCTTCCGCAACAAAATTTCCAAAATGCATAGTTCTATCTTAGAGATCTAGTAGATTGAGCCATCATTTGCAAAATGCTGGTAAGAAACAAGCATAAGACATAAAAGTGGATCATAAGTAGGGTGATGGGATACACACAGGCCAGTCCTCTCTGTGTGACTAAACACTTAGAAAAATATTCTGTGCTGCTTTAAATGGCTTTTGAGGCTTGGAAACTATCCAAATGTGCGCATAAGCGCTATCCCAGCGTTTGTCTGCATTTCCTCCTCAGCATTTGAAAGCAACTGCTGAAGAAATCTAGCTGTATCTTTAGAATAAGGACATAGGGTTTGGCTGATAAAGATTAAATTGTACACATAGTCAATTACAAGACATGAAGGACCACAATCCTCAGATTCTCTTTCATATTTTGGACTCCAAAAGTCAATTGACTTTGTAACAATAAGGTAAAACAAAGCAGATGCAGTTTGATTTTGAAGATGATTCATTAGTGATATAAACTGTAGCTACTAGTCATCAGAGTTCAATAATACTCAACCCAGGATTAAGGATTATTTACCCAGTGTTCCAAGTGCCCAGCATGTACCAAATTTTCTCGTTTGCCAAGTATGCTGCCAACTTGGCTTTGTTGCAAAAGGGTATGACTTGTAGTAGGAGAGACTTTGTTTTGAATTTTCATTCTCCCTACTTAAATATTTCTGTGACTTTCTCTGACTGCTCATTTCTTGACTACAGTATGACTGATGATGCCACCTGCATCTTGGGCTGATACTGCACTAGCAGGCCCATACTGTACTAGCAGGGGGAGGAGGATCTTCTTACAAAGTGAAAGGTAAGCACTGTGAGGCTTGGTTGATTGTCATGGCCAGGGCCCTTCCTGCCCTCCATTCTTTCTCCTGGTACCACGATTTTTCTTTCTTTCATTGATTACATAATCTTGTTTCTTATTCCCAAAGAGAAACCAATCCTTTCCCACAACCCCACCATGGCTGGCCTGTCTGGAACTTGTTATGTAGACCAGGTTGACCTCAACATTGCAGTGATCTTCTCTGCCTATTGAGTGCTGGTATTATCAGCATGAACCACCATGCCTGCTTTGTTTAATCACTTCTTGATAACATGTTAAGTCAAACAGTTTAAGGTACTGTTACTTTCTCTAGTATTCAACCAAATATCATAGACTTAAAAATACCATAGACTTAAGATGCTGAAGAGTAAATGTCAGAAGGCTGAGTCTGAGCACAGGCATGAGTGAAGGATACCAATGCTTCACTGCATTGTTTGATTAGATACTTACTATGCACCACACACTTGATGTAATTTTGCAGTCACACTGTACAGTGTGGGGTTACCAAGCAGCCTGGGTTTGTTTTTCTATTCCCCATAAACAGAAATATGTTCCTTAAAGAACTAACCTTCTCTAGACTTCTGCATTTTCTTGCTTTCTGACAATCTAAAGGAAAGGTGAGAGCTGCAAGACAAGGTAATAGTTATGTAAAATGCTGAGGCTAATCTAACAGTTTGAAAAGAAGGGATAACTTGCTCTGTTATTATTGTTGCTGCTATACTAAAAGACGGTGTGTTTCAGTGCTTTAATAATCAGTTAACACCTTCAATGACTTTTAGGTTCCTTTCCTGCTTTATTTAAGAAGTCCTCTGACTTTGAGGCTTTCCACCTAAAATTTTCCTAGTGTAGATGTTTCTAATCCACCCTGGGCATCACCTCTCAATTAAACTATTTTAACAGATTACAGAATGAAAACAGCTCCAGCTAAGGAGTTTCATACTCCAGAAATGGGACCAGACAAGAAGGAATTCATGGCTATCTTGTTTCTCCAGGTTTGACTCTTAGAGAACCTTGGAGGGACTGATGTAGATAAACAGGACTTCAAATGTATGCCAGGTTGAACACAGTCCGTGAAGGGCAGGAAGGAACAGCGCCTTGTGTTCTATGTGGTTCCGAACAAAATAGTTGTTCTGAGAAAGTCCAGTCTATTAGGCTTCATTTTAAAGGCCAAGAACAGCTTTAAGTCAGGCATGTGCTAAATTGCATTTTCTACATTATTTAATTCAGGAGAGCAGTTAAGAGCTCTGAATCTTTATTGATTTATATCAAAGAAAATTAAATGAAGATGTTTCTTTTGTCTACACAACACCTTACTGGCTGAAACCAATAAAACCAGACTCCTTTGCAACAAAAATAAACATCCTGTATTTATTACAGGCAGGAAGATGTTTAGGGTCTTTCTTTCTTTCCTTCTTTCTTTTTTTCTAATGGTGATGACACTCAGGAATGTGGTTATCACTGTTGTCTTTAGGTGTTTGCTGAACTCGTGTGTGCACACCTGTACACACACACACACACACACACACACACACACACACACACACACACACA
>NW_026585742.1:7661314-7666148 GCF_907164565.1 Psammomys obesus
ACACACACACACACACACACACACACACACACACACACACACACACAACACAGAGACAGAGAGATATTAAGTAATCTGACAAATCAGAGTTAATCTACAATTGTTACTTATGGACTAATAAAATGCAACATTGTGAGAACCTTTCTTCCCTTTCTTGATCCCACTTTTGAAGCAAACTGAAGTACAACAAACTAAATTACATTTAAAGATTGAGCTGTAATCTGTATACCTATCTACTAAGTTTAGTGCATGCCAGACATTGTAACTTTTGTTGCTCTAACTTCAGCTACTTTGTATATACTCTAACTTCAGCAACTTTGTATATACTCAGTATCCACAGCTAACACAAAGGGAACAGCATGGTGTTTGGAAGAGCAGTAACAGCTCTAAAAGCTTGCTAGAGGAGACATCAGGCCTTATACTGAATTTAAATAGTGGAGCAATTCAGGATTCCAGTAGATCTCTGCCATATGTATATATATCAAACTATAGACACTATAGTTTTCAATAGTTACTTTCTATATTTATTTTATTTATTGATTAAATTAACAACTCTGTATAAAGTTTAGTGATAGGTATGACTTCATGGGGTAGACCAGCTATTGAGAAGCAAATAAGCAAGTACAAAAATTGTGCTTGGACCTAAAACATTGGCTCAAAATTATACAACACATTTCAAAAATATATAACAGAAATATATGAACTCATTGTGAAAACTATTTTCATTGCTTCTTTAAGTTATTATGTCCTGAGTAGTTAACACAGTAGGCATACAAAAGACACTTAAGATTCCATGGTTGCTACTGAGAAAGGTCATTAAATAAAGGTGTTTATTTTTATAGTTATGGACATGACTTTGATTTCTAAAGTTTTTCATTATGATCCAGGCTTGATACTGAATTTAAGTTGTCTTTGAAAGTAGTATGTATATATATGTGCAAGGAATACATAGTAGTTAAAAAACAAAAGAACAACTCTAACCAGTCTTTGTAGCACAGGCCTATAATTCCACTTAATGTGGAATCAGAGGTAGGAGGATGGGAAGTTCAAAGTCAGCCTGGGCAACTTATTGAGACTGTCTCAAAGTAAAAATAATGAAACAAACCAAATAGCCTAGGGCCTACTCAGGGGTAGGTATACTCAGCATGCGCACAGCACCACCATCACCATCATCCCCACCATCAAACAGGCTCTTATTTGGAACCTTCCATACTCCTGCCTGGAATACTGGCCACAGGCATACACTGCCAATCTCCAGTGTTGATACAGGAGCTTTTAATGAAGCAGCGATCATTATAATAATTCTGTAAAGTAAATTTACTTGATATTATTTCTTTTTTAAAAAAACTTCAGAAAATATGGTTCTTTAATAAATAGAAATAAATTTATATGACATAAGGGCATATTAATGGAAAGACAAACATACTTGAAAATGCATATACTTATTTTTCAAATGTGAACTGTGACAAAATTTATTTTTAACATTTAGAAAAATAAATTACAAATTAACTCAGCTTTAATGTTCTACATTTTTACTGGGTTAGAGAATAAATATCAGTTTTGCTTCTCAAGTGAGAGAAAGCTTTTTTTCCTCTCTCACATATTACATCCCAACCACAGTTTCTTCTCCCTCTTCTCCCAGTCCCTCGCCTCCACTTTTCTGCTCCCCTCAATCCACTCCCCCTCCATTTTCTTTCAGAAAAGAATAGGCCTCCCAGGGATATCAACCAAACATGGCATATCAGGTTGAAATAAGACTAGGTGCCTCTCCTGTTATTAAAGCTGGAAATGCAACCCAGTAGGAGCAAAAGCCGTCCAAAAGCAGGCAAGAGTCAGAGACACACCCACTCCCACTGTTAGGAGTCCCACAGCAAGACCAAGGTAAGGAGTCAGAAGAGTCAAGGACACCACAAGAAAACCTGAGCTCATAGGGGTTCACAGAGACTGCAGCAACAACTGGGGTGCCTGAATAGGTCTGATCTAGGACCTCTGTTATGTTACATTTACTTGCCATTATTCTCAAAAAGAACTCTGTGGTCAAGCTGAATGCAACAGGTATTATTATAAAAATATCTGTTAGACACAGAGTTGGGGTTTAACCATTTGTCACAAACCTCTGTTTTAAAGTGTTCATTTGCTCATTTAATATTATATACTTAATTTAAAAAATTACATATATGACTGTTTTTTCCTGCATGTATATCCATGCACCACTTGGGTGCCTGGTGCCCAAGAAGGCCAAAGAAGGTATTGGATCTCTTAGACTGGAGTTACAAGATGGTCTTGCGCTATCACATGGGCACTGTGAACTGAAACAGGGTGTGTAGGAGGAGTAAGTGCTCTTAGCCTCTGTGCCATCTCTCTAGCTCCTAGGTTAGGGTTTTTTTTTTTTAAGTAAACAAACATTAAAATGTTAATTCATACTTAGAGAGCTAATGGCTTTAATAGAGCCTCAGGTCAGGGAAATTGGAAAATGGACATGAATTTTACTAATTAACTATTTGAATTTTGGTTTCAAAATCTGAAGCTTACGAGTTTTAGAAGTAGCCGGTGGTAGTGACATATGTCTTTAATCCTAGCACTCAGGAGGCAGAAGCAGGTAGATCTCTGAGTTTGAAGCTAGCCTGGCCTACAGAGTGAGTTCCAGGACAGCCAAGGCTACACACACACACACACACACACACACAAAACTTGTCTCAAAGAAAACAAAAACAAACAAAAAAACAAAAGAAAGAAAGAAAGAAAGAAAGAAAGAAAAGAGTTTTAAAAGTGATGTTTTAAAAAGGAGACATGATGGTAATACATGTAATCCCCAACATTTGAGAGGCTGAGACAAAAAGATCAAGAGTTCAAGGTGGGCCTAAGCTGCAGAGAGACCTCTCAAAATGAAAGAAAGACCATACAGCTTGGCTTGTACGTAAAACATATATGATTTATCTTTTAAAATACTCAACCTTTAAAAATCATCTGTTTTCCAACATGAAATATTTGAGTACTTAGGGATGTAAATTTATAGTACATAAAAGAATAAAAATCCCCAGGTAAGAAGGCAGGAAGCTGGACTTGGGAAAGCCGATAGCAAGGTGCTTTGATATCAGGTTCAGAACCCAGTTTAGACCCAGGCCAGAGATTTACAAACTAAAACACCAAATTCAAGGTAAAGAAAGGCTTCAGTGTTCTGAGTCAGAGTCCCTAAGAACGCTGAAATTCCATGGTCTCCAGAGAGCTAATTAAGAGCTACATTTAAATGATTTCCATGCTTCAGAGTTCCCCCCTTTGGATTCAGAATGCGGTGGAGAGGTGTGACCCCAGACCTTCTTGTTTTCCCTCCAGGGAACTCCTCAGCTGCCAGAGAGACTCACAGGAACACCTTCACAGAAAGTTGTAAGCTCCATCTGGATAAAGTTCTTCAGTGTCCTGCTGTTAGTCACTCTTGGAAGATTGACATCTGAGGATGTGATCACATTGCCAAGCCTGGCACAGCATGGCGGGGAGTATGCCCAAGGAGAACTTGTTGAATGCAATTCCATTTACAGGCTAGGTGAAGAGCTATTCCACCCGCTAAGGGCTTTTTTCCCCCTTGCTAATTTTGTTCTTAGAAAGCCCCCCCCCCCCCCCCAATCTATCCTTAAAGTGTATCTGAAAGTGACTCTGGAAGTTCAAAAAGCTATGCGTGCCTCTCAGGAGTGGTGGTGGTGCATTATTGACAGATGAGAAGTGACAGGAGCTGTATGCGTTGTTCGGAGGAAAGGTCGGGAGCCGGGAAAGGAGCCCGGACCTGCTCGCGTTCCTTCACAGGGCACCCTCACCTCTGCAGCTCTCTAAATGGTGGCACTGTGGGCTGACTGCCGTGTTCCGGGACGGGCAGGTGAAGGGCAGGGCAGGGCAGGGCAGGGAGGACGCACTGCGCAGCCGGGCCGGGGGCTGGAGTGCCGGGTCCCGCTGCGGGCACCCTGCGGGCTCATTCCGCGTCGCTCCCCCGGGACGCCCAGGGCTTCCTGGCTCCCCGCCCCCACCCGCCCCCGCCTCCCCGGCTTCCCGGCAGGGCTGCAGGACGCGGCCCAGAGGTTTCCGCAGCCCTCGGCCGGGGACTCCCGGCTCCCGTGGCCGCCCCGCGTTGACCCCTGACAGCCGCCCTCCCTCCCTTCAGCTGGAAACCCCATTCACGCGGTTCCTCTCTGTCTCACACACACTCTCTAACACACAAACAAAAAAACCCAAGTCTGCCTCTCGGTTGCTACCCGCAATGACGTTTTCCCCTCGGGTCCCGCCCCTCTGGGGGCCTGAAATTTTGGGATTGGTCGAAGCGCTGCAGTGACGAGGCAATGATTGGAAGATCCACGGCTGACTGACAGCCGGGCGGCCGCCGCGCCCTCCCCCTCCCGGCGCGCGCCCGTTTGTGCGGTGTTATGCCGGACTGAAGGGAGGCGACCACGGCGGCTCTGTTTATTGTCCCTCTCCGCCCGTGCTCCCGAGGACCGGGTCACACGCCGCCCGGGCGGCCCTCGAACCAGCGGCGGCCTGCAGGGCGTCGGCGACCGCGGCCAGCACTCCGCGGCTTCGACGGCGTGAGGTGAAGCGGCTCCGAGCGGCGGCCCGCGCCGGCCCGCGCCACTCCTCGCCGCCCGCCCCCGGCCCTGCAGCCCGCGCGGGCCCCGGGAGGCCGCGCAGCGCCGCCAGCGCTTCCTCCCCCTCAGCCGCGCTTAGGCCCCGGCGCCGCGCTCGAGTTTGAGGGCGGCAGGCGGCGCGGCCTCCTCGGCGGCTCGGGCCCGCGATGGGGCGCGGCTAGGAGTGCGGCGCGCAGCGGTCAGTGCGAGCGGCGGGCCCGGCGGCC
>NW_026585742.1:7666548-7679982 GCF_907164565.1 Psammomys obesus
GGCCAAGTCCGGCCTCGCGGGCGCGGACGGGGCGCTGACCTGGGCGGTGAGTGCGGCGCGGGCGGGCGGCCGGGCGCATTGTTCGCGGGCCGCGGCCGCGGCGGGCGGGGGCTGGGAGCGCGGCGGCCGCCCGGCTGGCTGCGGGCAGGGCCTACTCCTGCGTGCCTTTCTCCCGGCTCCTCGCCTCCAGCGGGGCTCGGGCTGCCGGGGGAGGCTCGCCTGCAACTTCAGGGCGCACGCCGAGACCGAGGGACCGGGATTGCGCCTGCCCGCGGGCCAGCCCTGCGAAGCGCCGCGCCGCGCCAGAAAATAGTGCCGAGCCTGGGCCCTGCACTTTGTGCCGAATGCTACAGCTTCCGGGCGCCCTGTCCCAGAGGAACGTGAACTTGAACGGCCGCTGCCCTTTGCGCCTCGCCTAGGAGGGCTCATTCCACAGACAGGGTATTTGGGATGACTTTGACAGCAGGTTAGAGACCGCAGTTGGTCCATCTGCCGGTGGGATTATTAAAAGAGCTTACTTACGTCAGCCTCGAGAGTAAGTCGTGTGGGGGCCGATGCCCCCCAAGAGGTGAGGGGGTGCTTAAGCCTGAACTTGGAGGATGGCGGAGCTCAGTTCCCGGTGGGAGGTGGAAGCAGCAAGCGCAGCTGGAACAGTTGGAGCAGGGTTCCCACGACAGATCGATAACTCCAACATTTCACTTACTCAGCACTGAGTTCAGACTAGGGTCATTTCCCAAACAAAACACCGGACTTGGCCAAATGAGGGTAATAGCCAGGATAGAAAATTTACTCGGTTCAGGGATTTTAGTACACCCCTCCCCTGGATCCCACTTCCCTGTCTTTTGAACACACTAAGGAACTTTGGTATTGGTTGGCATTTTTGTTTTCTTTGTTTTGTTGAGGTTTAGATGAGTCTTGAGTAACAGTCCTTCCTGTTGACAAGTGTTGCTCATAAAAAAGGATGTCCTTACGAACAGTAGGAAAATAACCATTTGCTTTACCAAGTGCCAAGGTACTTTGCAGAGTAACTGGCCAGGTTCTTATCTTCAAATCTCCAGAAATGCGTGTATTACTAGACAATGCAGTATGAGAGTGTGTGTAGAGAAGGAAAGTTAGACTGTAAGTTAGTGGGCATGTGTCCATGGAAAGAATGTTGAAATTCTTCTCCCTTACCTCTGTTACTAGGACCAAACATCTGAAGATGGAGTGTGATCATGAGCTAGTGTCACTCATAATTGTGGAAGTGCTGAGATCTGAGCAGCTTGTCTTTGACTTGGTTCCACAATGGCAAACATTTTTATTTATTATTTTATGTGCATGGGTGTTTTGCCTGCTTGTATGTCTGTACCACTTGAGTGCCTGGTGCCTAGGGAGGCCAGAAGAGGGCATCAATATGCTGAAACTACAGCCACAGATGATTGTAAGCCACCCAGGTCCTCCGGAAGAGCAGCCAGCGCTCTTAACTGTGGAGCCACTTCTCAAATTCTGTCACCGCATCAAACATTTTGTGCCACAGTTGGATTGTTTTTAACTCATAGTAGCAATATTTTAATTTGCTGTTATTAACTTTATAAACAATGTAATGAACACTTTTTCTTTTAAGATCAATGGAAAACTTTAATTCATATAAGAAATTGAGCAAAACTTGTAGAGTTTCATTCAAAATTGGAAAAATCCATTTGGAACTAAAATAGATTTATTGGTTAAATTTACTATAAAGTAGATTATGGGAATTGCAGTAAAATAAAACTTTGATCTTATGAAGCATATCTTATTGGATTAGTTTATTGAAAAGAATCACATTAGAAATCCTCTTTCAGGTTTGGTGCTTGCTTTATGTTAGTAAAGTGAGCATCATGTTTGTAACAAACCGTACAGGCTGCTTTAATTTCTTAAATTATAAGAAATCAAATATATAATTTAATATAAGAGAGGAGAGAGGAAAGTGTGTGGGAGATGGGCTTTGAACTTGTAACCCTCTGTGCTTAGCTTCATGAGTGCTGCGATTACTCATGAGAGTCATCATACAGGGACTTGCTGGCTTTCTTTCCTGGAAGGTGATAGTGAGTTGATGGGCTTTGATGTAGGTTCATATCCTGTCTGCAATACACATTGTAGGTGAGACTTTTTTCAGGGAACTTAAACCTTTCTATGAGTTTGCTAAGCAGGGCATTGAGAATTCAGAGTTTGAATATAGCACAGTGCTGAATTACTGGCAAAACTTAAGAAAGTCAGTTATTCTGGAATAATTGTTTACTTTTGATTTTACATAAAGTGTTTTAGCTAGGTAAAAAATTAAATTTTCATTGTGGCAGCATAGGAGCTTATTGCACTGGCACTTGTTCAGTGAAGCTTATCTTGCATTGCTACCAGTTTGTGAATAGTAGTACAAAATCCAGCTATCCTGTGCTGAGCAAGGGGTTGCTGCACTGCCTTTGGGCAGTGTGTGTTGGCCTTGTCTTGTGATGCAAGACTACCTTTTACTGTTAGAAACAACACATCAGAGTGGCTTCAGCTCTGCCATTCATTTTTAACTATAATGATTGATTTGATTTTGGTTTTCAGTATCTTAACTGAAATTTTAGTAATTTAAAAGAAATATTGTGTAACTAAAATTAAAGTTGATAATGGGTATTTGTTTTTAAATATATATTATATATTAAATTTAAAGCAGTCAGTCAAGTTTCTTGAATTTTTAGCTTGTAAAACTTGCTTAGTAAAACATGATAGTTTTTCACTCTGCTAATCTTTTTATCAGGTTGTAGCAAATGTTTGTAAAAATCTAGAATATAAATTTGTTACTATTATGTAAATTCTCCAGCTTGGTAGATTAAATAATATAGTGGGGGACATGGGAGAGGCTGAAGGGAGAAAAGAAAGGGAGGACACAATGCAATTCAATCTTAATTAAAATGAGCTAAAATAAATATGTTATAGGCAAACTGACAAAGTATCTAAAAATGTGGTAGCCAGAATAGTATACTATATCTGTCATTAGGCATCAGTAAAACTCATCTCAGGATCACCTACTTTTCTCCTCATTGCTAAGAAATAACGCAGATCCTAGAATATAATACTTTGTTTGTAAATACTATAATTTTATATGTAAAAGTTGTTTGTCTTTACAAAAATATAACCACAATTCTATAGTTTCTTTAAAAATAAATAAAATATATCACATACTTTTTTTTTTACTGTGGATATTTAAAAAAAATTTAAAAATTTGAGATTATAATTACATCATTTCTTCTTTCCCTTTTCTCCTGCCAAACTTTCCCATGTACCATCCCTTGCTCAATTTCAAATTCATAGCATTTTTCTTTTATTGTTGTTACATATATATGTGTGTATATGTGTGTATTTCCTAACTATATAAATACTACCTGCTCAGTCCATATGTTACTAGTATGTATATGTTTTTAGGGCTCTTTGATATTGGATAACCAGCTGGTAGTCTCTTCCCTTGGGAACATTATGTCTAGACTCAGCATTCTTTAATTGCATGTAGTTCTTTGTCTGGGGTTGAGGCTTCCTGAGCATGCCCCTTCCCTGTTAGTTAACATGTCTATTCATGTCAGCGTTGTTCAGGTCATACTTAGGCAGCCTGGTTGGTAAGACTTCATGGAGATAGTGTCTGAGTGTCCTTGGAGACACAGTATCACAGCAAGCTTCCTGTTGTTCTAGCACTTAACAATCTTTTGCCCTCCCTTCTTCCATGATCTTGAGCCTTAGGTTCAGGAGTTGTGTTGTAGATGAACCAGTTGATATTGAGTTCCACAACTCTGCACTTTGATCAGTTGTGGTTTTCTGCATGTGCATATTTCTTTAAAAATTATTACATTTATTGATTGAGTGTGTGTATTTGTTCCTTTGTATGGGTGCACATGCCACAGTGCATATGTAATGAAAGTTAGAGGTCAGCCTTTGGGAGGTGGTTTTTTTCATGTGGGTCCTTGGGATCAAACTCTGCTTTGATGGAAAGTACTTTTAAACTACTGGGCTATCTTGTTGGCTTGTTTTACAGAGATTACTAATTAAAGAAACATCACTCTATATTTAAACACTGGCTAAAACTTTCTTTTAAGAACTTTCTTTTAAGAACAGTGGTGCATGTCTGCAGACCCAGCACTCAGGGAGGCAGAGGCAGGCGTATCTCTGAGTTTGAGTCCAGCCTGGTCTACAAATCAAGTCCAGGACAGCCAAGGCTACACAGAGAAACCCTGTCTCAAAAAACAAAACAAAACAACAGCTACAAAAAGAACTTTAATTTAGTGGGTGATTAACGTCTGAGTTCATAATCTTTGTGTCCTCTATTGAGGTTAGTTTCCTATAGTTCTCATACTTAGATGATCTCTTACTATTTCCTTTACATATTTATATTTCATCGAGAATGCCTCTTCCCACAAGTAGTTTATTTATTTATTTATTTGAGACAGGGTTTTATTGTGTAGCCTTGGCTGTTTTGGAACTAGCTCTGTACACCAGGCTGGCCTCGAACTCACAGAGATTCACCTGCCTCTACAGATCAAAGGAGTGGGCCACCACCACCTGGCTAGCAGTCTAAATCTTAATTCCTCTTTAAGGCTAGCTCACCAAACTTATTTTTCAGTTTATGCTCTTTTTATATTTTTAGTTTATGCTCTTTTAAACTCAAACTTTTGTTACTTTATCATAAAACGTACCTCATGCATGATAGTTTGGTCTTAATAATAACATTAAACTTATGAATTCAGAGACCAAATGTTTTCCTTTATATCCCTTGTAATGTTTAGCAAAGGTCTGGATACATAATCCAAACTTAGTTATTGATGTAATGGGTATTCATATGCTGCCTTCCTGAAGCTATCATCAGTTAAAGACTTGTATATAGTAACTCTTCTCACTGCATTCTCTAGTAAAGGTAAAATTACAGTGTTTAGAAGAACTTTTTGTAAACTGAGTAGAAGTAAGCTTTGTCACCTATAGTCCCAGGTCTATTAAACACTTAGATAGTGAGAGTTCCATTATATTAAGTACACTTTTAAAAGCAAGCCTCTTTGTATCTTTGTAAAACTGTACTACAAATAGGACCCTTGTTTTGAAGAAAGGCTATTATTATTCCCAGGTGTCTAGAGGGAAACAGGACGAAGACAATAGATCAGGAGGTGGTAAGCAATAAAACATTAACAGCAAAACAACTTCTTTTGTACCTAACAAGACAGACTATGAGATAAGACTGTCTCTTTCTGTCTACTAATCTTTTTACTTTGATGCAAAAACAGTGAGGACTTTATCACCTTTTCAGGGTGTTTGTACCTAGCCAGTTATAATAGCATAATGGAAAAGTATAGACTGTGTATGCAGATCACATGGTTTCATAATTTGGCTTTATTAAATGCTGCTTTTCTTCAGACCTCAAACCATATGCACTAGGGAATCAGGATGGCAGCATGTTCTTGGTGCAGCTCTTACATAGGTACTGAAATGTTCCAGAAACCTCCCATCATGCTGGCACACTGCAGGTGTCAGAAGAGTGTACACCTACATCTCTAACCATATGGTGTCTTCATGCCTTTTTTCTTAGGAAAAGCTTTGTCCTTTGGTTTGGGAGAGTGTTTCTGAGGGAAATGTATAGATCGGAGTTCGCAGTCAGTGTTTGCTGAAGCTAATTTTCTGTGTTCTTAATGTCTTCAGCAACAGTGTGAAAACTGGCTAAGCTGCTCGATACAACATATTTTAGAGATAGAGGTAGTGTTGATAATTTGGTGAGAAGACCTTGTTTCTCCTTTAGTTGTTCTGCTTTCAGGCAGGGGCATGTGTACTTACATCCCATCAATTAAGGAGCAATTTGTTTCTCTCCCCAAACCTCCAGGTCTTGATATTCAGTGGTGTGACCAGATTAATCTCTAGAGATAAGATTCTGCTAATCTCTAGGAACAGAATGAGGCTTTTCTTGCAGATTTCTGCTAGAGAAGCTTGTAGATATTTGTGGGAACCTCTTATGTTGGGGCTAGTGAGCCAGTGGATAATGCTCAGACATTTTCTGAGAACAGGAACATAATAGACAAGTTTACTGAAATGTTAATTTCTCCTTTCTACTTTGCCAAGGTTGCCAGTGTTATTCATGTATTTTGGTTTTCCAAGACAGTAATGAGAAAGTTTGGCTGTAGAAGTAATAGCTAGGTATAAACAATGCCTCTAGACAAAACATTCAGTTTTACTCTCGTTTAATTATGTTTTCACATGCATGAATTAATAAACTTTTAACATCCCTTTGTGAATTCATTATAGAAAATTAGAAAATATATCAAAGTAAAAATAAAATGACCCAGATTTATACTTACTATCGATAAGTTTTATTGGCATTCTGTTGGGTATATATATGTTCATATTCTCTGCTATGCATGTATATATTTGTATAATTTTTCTGACAAAATGGACTCTTCATTCATTTGTAACTTTGTTCAACAAGCAATATAGTTACTTGTTTTTTATGTACATATGTGCCTTTATGTACACATATAGGTGCAGTGTCTGGGAGACTAAAAGTGGGCATCAGATTTTCTGGGACCAGAGTTACAGATGGTTGTGTTATGGGTGCTGGGAACTGAACCTAGGTCCTTTTTAAGAGCAGCAATTCCTCTTAACCACTGAGCCATTTAGCCCTGGAACTTGCTTTGTATCCCAGGTGGCCTCAAATTTGTGACAGTTCTACTTCTTCCTCCCAAGTGTGGGAATTCAAATGTATTCCACCATGTTCAGCTTAAAAACTGTAGTTTGATAAGCTATTAAAAATTTTAAAAATACTCAGTTATCTTAAGTTTATATCAAATTTATAGTGATAAATGTTTCTTTTTCTTAAGATTTATTATTTTTATTTACATGTGTATGAGTATGTCTAAGTCAGTGTCTACCACATGTATGTTGCTGTCTGTAGAGAGAGCAGTGATTCTCAACCTTTCTAATGCTGTAATCCATTAATACAGTTCCTCATGCTGTGGTGACCGCCACAACCATAAAATTATTTTTGTTGCTATTTTGTAACTGCAATTTTGCTGTTGTTATGAATCGTAATGGAGATATCTGACATGGATGATATCAGATATATGACCCCTGTGAAAAGGTCATTTGACCCCTAAAGAGGTCATGACCCACATGTTGAGAATTGCTGCTATAGAGGCTAGAAGAGGATGATGTCAGATCCCTTGGAAATGGAGTTTAAGGTGGTTGTGAGCCAACCGACATAGAATCTCAACTTGGGGCCCTTTAAAGAGCAGCTCATATTCTTTCTTTTTCCCTCTTCTCTATATCAGATTGTCTGTCTGTCTGCTGCCTGCCTGCCTACATACCTACCTACTTATCTATTTATTGATCTACCTACCTACTTATCTATCGATCTACCTACCTACCTATCATCTATCACAATACATCCTGACCAGTTTCTTCTCCCTTCAGTCCTCCCAGCTCCACTTACTTCCTTATTCCTCAGATTCAGTCATCATCCATTTCCTCTTCAGAAAAGAGCAGGCCTTCAAGTGACAACAGTCATACAGAACAAAACAACATCTAGTAAGACAAGGCAAAAACCTTCATATCAAGGCTGGACAAGGCAACCCAATAGGAGGAAAAGAGTCCCAAGAGCAGGCAAAAGAGTCAGAGATAACACCTGTTCCTGCTGTTAGGAGTCCCATAAAAACCCCAAGCTCACAACCATAACATATACAAAGAGGACCTGGTGCAGATCCATGCAGGCCCTGTGTTTGCTGCTTCAATCTCTGTGAGCTCATATGAACTCCGCTTAGTTGATTGGTAGGCCATGTTAACTACTTACTTATCTCTTTTTCCCTATAGACATGTTTAGATTTTTTTTTCCCTGTGTAACTAAGCATGGGTAAATTTATCCTGAAATTCATCAATTTCTTCTAGATTGTCTTATTGTTGGCATATAATTTTAGCTGTGTCTTAGAAAACCCTTCTTTTTGTGGCATAAGTTGTAATGTCTCTTTTTTGTTTCAATTTCAGTTACATCCTTTTTGAAAGAACTAGTTTTACTGAAGTACATTTGTTACTTAGTCTAACTAAAGTACATTGTTTAGTGCTGTTGTGCTGAAATATCTGATAGAAATAGGGAGAAGAGATTTATTTTGGCTCAGCAATATGTCTTGGTGGGGAAGATGTAGTGACAGAAGCATGTAGTGGTTACTGTTCACATCAGGTAGATCAGGAAGCAGAACGACGTAGGAGTTGGGCCCAGTTAGCTTTCAAAGATGCAACCTTAGTGACCACTTTTCTGTAGCTAGGCCTCATCACCTAAGTTCCACCACCTTCCAAAGTAACATTACCAAGCATTCAAACTTGAGCCTGTAGGGGAAGTTTCATATTCAAATCATTGCAAAACCCCTGTCTTTTCTTAGACTTGTGGCTACCTCTCAGTCCAAATTATACTCAATCCAACTTTCAACATTGCTCAAAAGTGTCTCTACTTAGACACAACCAATCTCTTTTTGACCCTTTATAAGATAAAAAATGTTATAAACATCAATATATGATAGCATGCAGTTGATATTACTGTTCCAAAAAAGAAGAACAAAAGAGTACCAAGGGAAGACCAAACCAAATAAAGATCATGACTCAGCAGGACAGACACTTGAGTCCTATAGACCCACCATGCAGCATCAAGGGCACATAGTTGAATGACATGAGCTTCAACTGGCTTGAGCAGACCCACCCTTATGTCTGAGCCATTTGAAGCTCATGTGTGCTCCCTTGGTCTGGGTCTGCTTAATGCTTGTACTTTTTCTTGGCGGTCTCCATTTCAAGTGAAACATTATTCTCATAGTTTGATAATAAGTTACCTTCTGTAGTTATCAACCCTGTCAGACACTGCCTAGTCTCACAGGCAAATTCTTGATGGAGTGTTACAGGATTCTGTAATTCCTACATTTTGCAAAAGTTTTAGATGTAGCCTGTTTCTTTTGGACCACAACTGCAGTGGCCGCTGAGTTTCTGGACAGCTAAGCCTGGGAGGGCCCTGAGTAGTTAGAGTACTCCTGGAACACTTTTTTTTTTTTTTTTTTTTTAAGGGAAATCTTTTAAATGAGTTTATAGTTTTATATTTTGGAGCCTGTGTTGGTGGAGTTTTGCCAACAGTTGTTGAATGCTTTTAAAGTCCCTTTGCTGTTGTGATAGTGTTTAAATTGCTTAGCTTCATTTGACCATTTCTAATCTCTCTTTTTAACTGTTAGGGCCTTTTGGTTTGCCAATGCACTTTTTCTGGCTTAATAAGTTTTTTTCCCCTCCTCTGCAAAGCTGGCTAATATTAGCTAGCAGAAACCATGCTACATCCCAAGTTTTTCTGCTTTCTTGAAAATTCCTTTGCTAAATTATTAGTTTATGAAATTCAGTCTCATTCAGATATTCATTACACTGCAAAATATGCAGAAATTCTTCACCAGCTGTAACAGGAATGGTTTCTAGGCCAGTTCCCAATAGAGACCTTGCTTACACCTGAAACCTTGGTTTCAGTCTTTACTGTCTACGTTTCTGTTGTCATTGTAATCTTTTTGAACTCCCACTGGAAGTACCCATTAAACTCTGCTTATAGCATTTTGGGATTTCTCTAGTTCATATATCAAGCCTCTTGCAATTTGTTCCCCAAAAACCAGTTCGAAAATAAACAAAGTTCAGGTTTAGGCACTGTTTCTTTGGTACCAGTTACAGAGTTAGTTACTTTTGCATTGCTGCGACTTAAAATACCTGACAGAAACAACTTCCAGAAGAGGATTTATTTTGGTTCATGGTTTCAAGGTATTTCAGTCTCTTGTAGCAGGAATATATGGCAATCATTTACACATCAGGGCTGTGGCTAGTACCAAGATAAGTGTACCTTCAGTGGCTTGTTTCTAGTGACCTATTTATGCAGGCTGCCACTAACCTCCTAAAGGCTCTGCATCCTTCCAAAATAATACCAGTAGCTTGAGAGCAGTCATTTGAAACATGAGCCTGTGTGGGACATTGCACATTTAAGCCTTAAAAAGCATTTGTGTATTTTGTTGATCTTAAACAAAACAAAACAACTCTTGCTTTCATTGACTTTAAGAACTTAAAATTTTTTTTTCTCTGAGAAAGCAAAATGACATGATTTATTGTACATATTTACGCTTGACCACAACTGAGAGCAGAACTTGTCTAGATTGCCTCAGGGCCAGGGCAGACATCCAACAGACACCATTTTTGGCAGGCCTCAGAAGTGGTCTTGGTGATCAGATGGCCGTGAAGCCCCAGATACAGTGGGAGACGTTATCACTAGTAGCATACAGTCCAGTTACTTGTACCAGCATCTCAGCCACTGGCATTCCTTATTTCTTCTCCTGTAGCCACCATGGGTACACAGCTAGCTTAGTTGGTCTTTGGCTGATCTTTTTTCTCTGGAGCTGTAGGTGGTGTGCTTATTATATATAGTGTATTTTTATTTGGTGACACTTCTTAGCAAGCATTCACTTTCCCCACCTCATTCTCATGGCAAAGCAACTTCTGTAAAGAAGACACTAAGGCTGTGGGACTTGAATCTTATTTTCGCCTGTCTATTAGTTTTAGATTTAGTTTTATGCATAGTTTCTTAATGTATGCTATTAGCTCAACATCTTCATTTAAAAATTTTAAATGTGGTTTTACTTTATTTTGATCCTGTAAGTTTTAGTGCATTTTTGCTTTTATTTACACACATACATTTTCTAAATTATCTAGTATTTTTTTCTTTGATTCTTAAATAGTTTACAAGTATGTTGTTTAATTCCCACCATTTGTGGATTTTCTATTTCCCTACTATTTTTTTCTAGTTTCATTTTGTTATAGACTGAGAGGATGTATGTCTTTAATCTTCAGTTTGTTGAGATTTATAGGCTAACATCTGGTTTATGTCAGAGAATGCTTCATGTGCAATTGGGAAGAATGTGCATTCAGCTGTTCTTGAGTGATCCTCTGTATATGTCTATTAGGTTTGACTTATGCTTTTTAAGTCCTTTGTTTTCATATTGACTCTTGGTCTGGTTGTCTTGTCCGTAGTTGGGGTGTAGAAGCTTGTCCTACATGGGGTGTAGGAGCTTTTTATTATCACTGTATTTCTCTCTCTCTCTCTTTGGCTCTGCTTGTGTTTGCTTTATATAGTTTATACTCCAGTGTTACAACAATGAGATTTTCCTGGTAAATTATCTTTGTCTTTTGTCACAGTTTTTGTTCAAACTTAGTCTATTTTGTGTAATATAACTATGGTACCTTGCTTCTTTGGATCCTGCTTGTATGAAGTTTGCTTCCCCACCATCTCTCTAGCAGCCTATGTGTTCTTAGATTTAAAATGTGTTTCTGTGGGCACCATGTAGTTGGATTAAAAAAAAATCAAATTGGCTATATATGCTTTAACAGGCATTAAATCCATTAATACTTAAGGCAGCAAAAGGATTTATTGTTGGATTTTTAATTTTATTTATATCATACAGCTCTTTATCTTTTCTCTTTTGCTGTCTTCTTTTGTGAGGCTGTTCTTTTATTCCCTTCTCATCTTATGTTTTGTCAGTATTTTCTTTATGGTTTTCACTGCAATTACATAAAATAGCTTAATGAGATAACATTCAATTTTAAATTAATTTTAACTTGACCAATTGCATATAAAAGCTGTATACATACTTTTGCTACACACAGATTTTTAATATTAGAGTTTTATAAGGTTATCAGCAGTTACTCAAAAAACAGACTAGAGCAAAAGTAGGACGAAATGTGAAGTGCTTAGAGTTAAAACCTGGCAAGAAACTATAGCACAAATTATGTTTGCATATTATTTAACAGATTTATAATTACTTTTATATTTTTACTTTTAAACATTTATATTATATTCTAAAGTAATAAATGTTTCTACCATTAATGTTGAAAGTTCTAGAGCTGGTTATGGTGACTCATGCTTTTAATCCTAGCACTTGCGAGGCAGAGGCAGGTGTATCGTAGTGAGTTCAAGGCCAGCCTGGTCTACAAAGTGAGTCCAGGACAGCCAAGGCCACACAGAGAACACCTGTCTCGAAAAAAATTGAAAAGAAAAAAAGAAACTTCTTTATTTGCCTTTCCCAGGAAGGCTTATCTTTTCATATGACTTTTGCTTCAGCTTGATGGGTTTTCATCAGTAACTGAGCTCAGCTTTTGCTTAATTTTTTAAAATAACCTAATGATTAAAAGTTATGTTTTAATCTTGAAAATGTTTGTAGGGCAGTTTTGCCAGATATTTTGGTTGCCAGATTTTAATACATCTTCCTACTTTTGTTTTAGTCTGTATCTGTTGAGTAACTGCTGATAACCTAGTAAAACTCTCTAGTATATGATAATTTGTTGTTGTTGTTTTTTGTATTGCTGTCAAGATTCTCCCCTTTGTGAATTTTTTAAAATTTATTTTTATTTTATGTGCATTGGTGTTTTGCCTGCATGTATGTCTATGTGAGAGTATCAGATCCTAGAGTTAATAGGCAGTCATGTGGTGCTGGGAATTCAACCCAGGTCCTCTGAAAAAGCAGTCATTCCTCTTAACCACTGAGCCATCTCTCCAGCTCCTTTTGTGACGTTTTTATCCTATGATGTTGGTAATTGAATTCATAGTCTCTTGGTTGGGCCTGTGGTTCTATCCAATTGACAGTTTGAGTATATGTCTACTATTAATAGAGGTTTCTTAGGTTTGTGCTTGTTTGAATTCTGTGAGCTTTTTAAATTTGTTCATGTTTCTTTCCATATTGGGAAAGTTCTTCCTATTTTCATTTTCTCCTTTGAGACATTTTGTAACGTATATTCTGTTTGATGGTACCCACAGGTGAGCCAGGTATTTTAAAAATGTTTCTTCATTCTTTCTTTTTTTGGTTCCTTTCCGTTTGAAATTTCTGTCTTCATATTTTTTCTTGTGGTAACCAAGTCTATTGTTGAGTCTGTGTAGTTTTAGTTATTGTAGTCTTTAGTTTCAGAAATAATGCTTGAGTCTTTTATTTGTTATCTACTTATCTCATTTTTTATTTATTATTTTACCGTTTAGTTGGGCATTTGTACACGTTCCTTGTTCCTTGAGCTTCTTCTTATCTTTGTTTCTCCCTTCCCTTTTATCCATTCCTTACCATTCTTTTTTTCTATTCCCATTTTCTTCTCTCCTCTTCTTTTCCCTCCTTCCCTCCTCTCTTTCTCTCTTCTTCTCCCTTACCCCCTCCTCTTTTTCCTTTTTTCCCTTCAGTTCCCATCTTCTTCTCCCAAGACAGGACCTCTAGCCTAGTCTGAACTTTATTTAAAGCAGCCTCCTGCCTTAACTTCTTAAATGCTAGGATTATATATATGAGTACCCCGTTTCCTTAGGGGAAATCCATGGAGATTTAATTTGTCCCTTTGAATGTTTCTTCTTCTTCTTCTTCTTCTTCTTCTTCTTCTTCTTCTTCTTCT
>NW_026585742.1:7679992-7818396 GCF_907164565.1 Psammomys obesus
TCTTCTTCTTCTTCTTCTTCTTCTTCTTCTTCTTCTTCTTCTTCTTCCCCTTTTCTTTGTCTTTCTCTCAAAGTTAGGGTTAGCTTAGCTACCTCTATTCTGGGCAGTTTCTCTAACTGGTTAGTCCATCTAGACCATCAGGAGACTTTGCAAACATTTTTCAGGGATGTGGCATCTTTGAGCTTGTTCACTGCAGAGCTTTGTCTGTATCTATACTTGGGGGACAGTCTGTGGTGTCTCCGATGCCCTGCTGTGTCTACTCGCACACATTCTGTGATAAGCCATGGTACTCGAGCTCCACCTAATGTCTATGCCTAGAACTACAGGCTGTGGGTGCTAGACCAAATTATTTTCATTTCCTTTGTTCTCAGTGGTTCCCAGTTTAGCAACTTTTCTTGCCAGTGCTTGCTTAGATTCAAAAAAGACAGCAAACAGTCCCTCTGTTAGCACTTCTGTCTTTCCTATGGAGGTCCACTCGGACAGAAGCTTATTTCTTCCCTGTCTTCTTGAGAAGGGTTGTGGGCTTATGTGAGGTTTTATATTCATCATCCAAGGGACAAGACCTTTTAAGCAGTTTCTGGACTTCTTCCAAGGCTGAAGGGTTCATATATTACAGTTTAATCTATGTTTCTATAGGGAAAGGAGTTTGGAGTTTCTTAATCTTCAGTATTGTTGACATTATACTATGTATTCTGATTTCTATGGTATCATTTTTTAAAGAATGATAATTATTTGAATTTGATAAGAATATAGTAGATTCCCCATTTCTTTTTCTCTTATAGCCATTGGGGAGTAGGTAGAAGGGGGAGTGAGGTGGCAACCATTTGTTAGGAAGGTGCAGGAATGTGGTTAAGTTGTTGAAAATGGTATGAGGCAGGGCATTATCCCTGCTGTCCATCTCCGGATGCCAATTCAGCTTAGCAAAAACTCCTAAGACCAGTTTTGAAATCTAAATTAGGTATACACTAACTTCAGATTGATTTAATCTTGAAAATTTTGTTGTTGTGCTGTTTGTTTTAGAGAAGTCTACTTTATGGGAAATATTTTTCCTATGTGCTTGTAATAGGTTTGCAACCTTTATGCCAATGATCACATACTTTGAGATGCCTTTCTAAATTGTTGATAGAAAATCACCTCCCTTTGATTCGATAGGTCTGTCATTTTAAAGTACTTAGATAATAATTTTAGTAATTATGATCTTTGTTCTAACTATTCTGAAAACCTGTATTAGTTATTACTTCTCTCATTGCTCTGATAAAATAACTCAGAAAGTAACTTGAAGAAGGAGATTTTTGATTTACATTTGGAGGGTTCAGTTCAGTAGATTAAAGCAGTTTGTTTTATGTGGTAAAACAACGGATCTTCGGAAACAGTAGATGAAGCTGCATGAGATTGTTTGCCACTACAGGAACTTAGTTTTAAAACTAGGGTAAAATGGGGCTAACTTGGGCAGTTCAGAGGGTTAGATATGGCATGAGAATGCCTCTAACTGTGGTAGCAGGACATACTAGTGAGCTGATCATATTACATATGCATTCAGGAAGCAAGGGGATGAGTACTGGTGAATTCCTTGTTGTTGTTTTTTTTTTTTCCCCTTTTATTCTATTTATGTTGTGTAGTCTTGTGACATTCAGGGTAGCTTTTTTCCATTTTTGTTAAACTGTTTTTGAAACATTTTCACAGACACAACCACAAGTTTTGTCCTCTAAGTTATTCTACATCCCATAAAATTGACATTAACTATCACAGTGCCCATCTTAAAAATAGTTTATTTCTAAAAACATCATAACAGCAGAAAACCTTATTAGTAATTTGGGAACTGATATTTTAAAAATATAGTTTATCTTTCTGGCTAATGAGTGCATCAAACTCTTGCCAAAAATTGAATATAAAAACATTGTGGAATAATTATTTTGTAGAATACTACTTTTAAGTAAATTGGCACTATTAATGAGTAAGTGTATAAATGAAAGAAAATATGAATATAGCAAAAATCAGTAAAATTATTATTTGAAACATTATTAAATGCTTTTAATGTTATATAAATTCATGGCCTTGAAATTCCCATAAGGTTTTTCTTTTACAAGTCTGATTTTTGTTTATATTACTTACAGGGCATGCATTTTCATTTTTTAACATATGTAATGACATTTTAAAGAAGTAAAACATGGTGTTATGCTTATGTTAAGAAACTGAAAATAGGTCATTTTAATCCCTTTATTAGAGAGATGGCATATTAGTCAGTATTGGGGAATCTGGAAGGAAATGCTCTATTGCTGTGAGGAAGATGAGGAAGTCTTTAGACTTGGAAGTTTGATTTGGTTCTCAGCTGTTATAGGAATGGTTACCCTTACCTTCACCTAGGACTATATTCTTGGAACATGCAGAGGAATGAATCAGTAGTTGCTTCAGTATTGGGTGACCCTGAACTGAAATTGACATGATCTACTAATATGAGCAGCTTGAGGACTTTATAACCATGGTAGTCTTGGCCATATTGTATTTACTAACTATATAGGCTGCTTTGTGTGACCCTCAAAGCCACTCATGTCTTATTATGATTCTGTAAACTGTCTGTAACCTGAATCTTTTGGGAAATCTCGAACACAAACCATTAGGTTGACATCTTAGAGAGATGAGGTCAGAATTCTACTAATTCTGATAATTTTAAGACAGTCCAACTGCTAGTAGTAGGTAACAGTGAACTTTAGGACTTGAACATTAGTGAGTTTGTCCTTTGGTGTAAGATATTTAAATTTGATTTTTTTGGTTAAGTTAGACTTTTTTTGATCAGAACAATGCTGCAAAGAAAGAAGAGTTGGAAACAGCAAACAAAAATGATTCTTCAAAAAAGTTGTCTGTTGAGAGAGTATACCAGAAGAAGACCCAACTTGAACATATTCTCCTTCGTCCTGATACATACATTGGATCAGTGGAACCACTGACACAGGTAATTACTTGCTAAAATTGATTAATATTAGGGAATATGCATATCTTCTTTTAAAATATTTTAATACAATTATGGTTATGTAGTTTGTAAGTCTGTGATTTCATGTCTGTCTGTGATCATGATTAAGAAGGGTAAGAGAAGCTAAGGATGTAGCTCACAGTGCACAGGAATCTGGGCCTGAAACTCATACTAAAAGAAAAACAAAACAAAACAAAACAAAACAAAAGTGAATCCTGAGAGAGATCCAGGAGAAATGAAAGTCTGTTCATTACGTTATGGAGATAAGTACACCAGAATACAGGAGCGTAGAATATAATGGTGCCGTAAGATTTTTTTTTTTAAAGTTCAACACAGTGTATTCAGTGGTTTACTTTAATAGTGGCACATTCTAGAATTGACTATGCTTACTGTGGACTTGGCTTACATATATTATTCTGTTTGATTCTAACAATTTTGGGAAGCCCAAAGTCAGGCTTCTACTGTTTTATTCTGTGCTATTTATTCTAAAGAATGAAGTGAAAGTATAAAATAAATAGATGTTTTTTGTAGTTTTAAATATTACGTAGATACTGTTTCTAGTGATTTTTAATTCTTGACAGAAAAACAGTAATCCCTAGACCTTAGGGACTTGTTTTGGGGTCCCCATATGCTGTAGAACAGTTAGAATTAGGACTGCTAACCTCTGCTTTATGTAACTGGTAGAGAGACTGAAATCAAAGGTGTTTTTTTTGGGCACTGGGAATGAGCTCAGGGTCTTACACATGGTTAAACATAAACTATTACTGAGTTACAGCCTTATATTAAAGCTGGCCTATGTGTGAATAAAATATAAGCATTACAAAGTGAACAACTTTCCATTTTAGTTACTTAAGTTCAGTGTGACTACTGAATTTGACTTGAGCTTTACTTTGAAAGGCCGTTTTAAATAGAGTAAATTAAAATATGGATTTTTGTTAATTTCTTTTTCTTGAGACCGGGTTTCACTTTGTAATTCTGGCTAGCGGTGAACTCACTTGTAGCCCAGATTTGACCTCAAATTGTAGCAGTTCTCTTTTCTCATCTTCCTCTGAGTGTTTAGATTACAGATACGAACCACCATATCTTGTTGACAGTGGGGGTTCATGCTGTGTAAAATTGGAGTTGGGGATTTATGTTGTAAAATGTGTTTTGAAATCATTCTCTTAACACAGTTAATGTGGGTGTATGATGAAGATGTAGGAATGAACTGCAGAGAGGTTACCTTTGTTCCAGGCTTATACAAGATCTTTGATGAAATTTTGGGTGAGTACTTACTTAGGATGTAATGCATGTGTTTCTACTAATGTCAGAGTATTGGCCCAGCTCGTATCAAGCAAGTTTTGCAGTATAATTTAAAAAATAAATATTTTGCTGGGTTTTGTTGATACACACACACACACACACACACACACACACACACACACACACACATATATAAAACATATGTATTAAGTATGTTCATTGGAAAATTGACACCCAGCTGCAATAGTTTTATATTTGTTTGCTTTTTAGCATTTTGCTTATGTTTGTTCATGTGTTGAAGTTAGCGTGTTGCATTTGTAACCCCATAGAAAACCTTTACTCTCATGTGTGCTCTCATCTGGGGTTTATTACCATCAGGGTTACTTGGGGAGCATGTTACATAGGGACAAGTCCTTAACTTGGCAGATTGTGTGAGTTGGAGATTGGACATGGAAATTAAAGTTTTTCTTACCCACTGGTTAGGTATTCCTATTGAGCAGCTTAGTTTAGTAAGCTCTGCTCTCTTCTCAATTCATTAATACCATTACAATGAAGTGGCTATGCCTTATTGACTCAGACAGTGCTTATGCTCTGTAAATGTCTTTAGCCTTAGACTATCTAGACATTCTCTGCTTGCCTCATTAATGTTGTTTGAGGTTTCTTAGACTGTGATTGTGTAGATCTCTTAGCTTCTTTCTGTAAGTCCTTGGAGAAAGTGATGGAGTATACCTGGTTATGCTTTGCATTTACATTCTGGTCTCAGACTGGATGCGCCTATTTTAGGCTTTTACATGAGCTTTTAATCTGGAAGCTGAATGTTTATGTTTGTAATTTTTGGTGACACTGATTTTATAAAGAAAAAGTATCTTTATAATCAGTTTAAGAACATAAGGGCTTTAAATTTTAAATCATAAAGGGCATTATAGACTTAAGTTCAAAAATAACTAGTTTACTCTATATAAAATTATTAGTTTATTGAAGGAGATTAAGAAAAGGTAACTATTTGTCACCAAGATGTAAAGTAAACCAAATGTTTTAGCTTGGATGGGGTTATATGTAGATGTTTTTGCTCTTTTTTATATTTGTAGGTCAGTGAACACCCCCTGCCTTGGGGGTGTGTGTGTGTGTTTGTGTTTTCCTGTAGCATAACAGTAATTTGGAATTACTGAGTAAAACTTAGCTTTATTTAGAAAACAATATTTTTATAGTTGAAGTTAATAGTGATCGACTGTCACCACTTGCTGATGTTACTACTAAGCTGGGGTGCACATATAGTTGTGCTCATAAGTTGATATAATCCTGTATGCTTTATTTCTCATTGTGCTATTTAATTTTGTAGTTAATGCTGCTGACAATAAGCAGAGGGATAAGAACATGACCTGTATTAAGGTTTCTATTGATCCGTAAGTATATTTCAAGTTTAATTTCTTTTATGCTAAGTTGTTTTATTCAGGCAATTCTCAATTTATGAATAAATGTGTATTGTATATGGTTTTACAGCTTTGTTGTTTTCCTTTTTTTGGACTTGGTTATTTTTTCTTTTCACTCTTTTATTATGTCGATTTCCTCAGAAAGTACTTCCTTAACCACTTTAGTTGCTAGAGCAGTCATCCATCTTTTCTTCTTATTTTTCTTCAGGACATGAGGCCGAGACTGTTAGTGTTATTCTGGGATAAATTTATTCTTCATGACTAGAATTTGGCTCTTTCCATTATATATGTCTTAGTTAATAAATTGAAGCCTGCTGGGTATTATAGAATGCTTACCACATGTTTGGCTAGTTAGATTTCACTGTGATGATTTTGTTTAGAAAGATGTATATGGAAGAAGTTAAGTGAGAATATTCAATAGTTTTAATAAAATACTTGTTTTCTTCATGCCTTTGATGAAAGCTTTATACCTTTTAAAGTCAGTAGTGATTTAGTATAATTAAGGTGTTTCTCTAATAAACACAGAAGTTTAGCCATTAAGTCTTACTGTCAGTAATTTAATTTCTGAGGTCATAGCTAAGATTAATGATATAATAGAAATATAAAACAAAAATAATTAGTATTTGGTTGTACCATGAAATTAATTGCAAATTTACAAAATATTTCCATGTATCTATGCTATTGAAGTTTGTGAATTTTATTTTCTCAATTTTTATAGATAATATAGTCTAAAGACTATATAATTAAGTATACAGGTACTTATAAGTTAAAACTTACACTGAAATTATTCAAGGAAATTTAAGCTGTCATAATTATTTTTCTTTCTTGTTTATGAAATTATCAGTTAAATACAATAAATAACCTTTATATTTTTTTCTGAAGAGTAAGGAGTGATATATATTGATTAATTATCTGTAAGCTTGTATAAAATTTAGAATTAAATGATTGTGGTAAAAAAACAAAGGGAAATGTGGCTTTTCTTAAATGCATTTTGCTTGTTTGCTGTAGTAGGATCATCCAGACTGGCCTAAAATTTATCATCTTTCTACCTTGGCTGAGAATGTGCCACTATCCTCAGCTTTGCAGTCCATCTTTGATGGACATAGTTGCTATTGTTTAGTTCTTTTGTGTTAATTCTTAAAATTATTACTGTTGCATTTAAAAATGGCATATGTAATCTCAACAAAGTGAAAAGAAAGGGAGTTGTTACCAACTTACTATATTATCCGTACAGCAATTCTCTTTTATAACTTTTTATTCATGTTTTTAGTTAGTCACAAAATAATGAGTTTCACTGTGACATTTTTATACATGCATATCATTGTAACTTGCTCATATTTAACTTCACCTCTACTCTTCTGATTTTCTGTATGTGTGTTTAAATTTAGATTCTGCACATGACAGAAGACATTCCACATTTTTTCTTTTTTTTCCCATTATGTTTAAAAAACACTTTGTTTTAACTCCCTTGTAATCCAGATTCTTATGTGGACACAAGTGAGATGTATATGTAGATTTATTTGGCTTTTAGTGATTATTATGTCAGTATTTATTTATCATCGTCTTATTCTAATTACCACTTCTAGAAAAGTCTTTGTTTTTTTCGAGACAGGGTTTCTCTATGTAGCCTTGGCTTTCCTGGATTCACTTTGTAGACCAGGCTGGCCTCGAACTCACAGAGATCCTTCTGCCTCTGCCTGCCTGAGTGTTAAGATTACAGGCATGCACCACCATACCTGGCTTCTAGAAAATGCTTTAAGGAAAAATGGTCAAGGATGTACTTTTTACTTCTTGATTTTCATTTTGTTTATAAAGTCATTGATTCAAGTTATGGAATTTTTTTCTCATTCTGGAGTTTAGCATATAGTTAAAATTTGAAACAAACGTTTTGTTAGAAGTTGTAGAGTTTTAAATTTGTTTTGTGTTTTAACTGTAACATTTTAGCTTTATGCATTTCCTATCATAAGGTTATCTTTTTTACTATATAAACCATAGATGTTTATATAGTATAAGTATGTTTATGTTTTTATTGAAGTGAATTTTATTTCAGAGTTACAATTTTTACTTCAGTTTCTAATTTAAGAAATCATTCTAAAGCAGAATTCACATGGGGTGGGGGGTGGTATGCTGTTTCTGGCCACATTTTCTTCATTTTTTTTTTTTTACTTGTACCTAACATTCTATCTATCTATCTATCTATCTATCTATCTATCTATCTATCTATCTAAATTTATTCACTTTGCATCCCAGCTGTAGCCCTCTCCTTAGTCTCCTCCCAGTCCTACCCTTTTTCTCCCCCCATTCCCCTTCTTTAGTCCACTGATAGGGAAGGACCTCCTCCCCTTCTGTCTGACCCTAGTCTATCAGCTCTCATCAGGGCTAGCTGCATCAGCTTTCTCTGTGGCCTAGGGGCAGGGGATCAAAGAGCCAGCAGATGGTGGGAACTAAGAAAAGATCATCCTCAATGAGGTAACCCAGAAGCAGAAAGACACATATGGTATATACTTACTTATAAGTGGATATTAACCATATAATACAGGATAAAACATACTAAAATCTATAGTCCTAAAGAAGCTAAACAACAAGGAGGATCTTAGGGAAGAGACTGAAACCTCATTCGCAAGGGCAAATAGGATAGACATCTGAAGTAGGAGAAGACAAGAACATGACAGGAGCTTTTCACAGGGGGCCTCTGAAAGACTCTACCCATCAGGGTATTGAAGGAGATACTGAGACTCATAGCCAAACTTTGGGCAGAGCACAAGAAATCTTATGGAAGAAGAGGGAGATAGAAAGACCTGGAGGGGACAGGAGGTCCACAAGAAGACCAGCAGAGCCAAAACACCTGGGCTCAGGGGTCCCTACACTCCAACCATGCATGGAGAGGACCTAGACCCTCTGCTCAGAGGAAGCCTATTAGACTGCCCAGTTTCCAAGTGTGTTCTCTAGTAAGGGGGAAGGGGAAGCAGGAGCTGTCTTTGACATGAACTTAACATTTTTATTTAGCAGTTTCTTTTAAAATTTCTTTGTGTATATGTGCCTGAGAATGTCTTGTGGGAAGAAGAAGATAATATTCAATAGTTATACTATTTGGCTTAACTTTTGTTGTGCTTCCCCAAAGTATTCTATGATGGAAGAAAATGTCAATTGTAAAAGGTGTAGAAATAGATCAGTAGTGAGACATGCTACCAGTAGTGTGACAGCTATTCCAGAAGTTAGAGAATTCATCACAACCTATAGGGGAGTTTAAAGATTATTATATATTGGATGGATAGTATTGAAACAACTCATTTTCTGGCATCTGTCTGATTAAAAATCAAACAAACAGGACTAGGACTGTAGCTCAGTGGTAGTATAAGCTTACAATGTGGGGGGCTGTAGGTTTGTACCTCAGCACTAGAACAGAAGACTGTGGGAAGCACATTGACTAGAGTTTTGACTATTTCTTTAGCCCAAAGATTGATGCTTATTTGTAGTTGAAAGCTTAAAACTATAACTTTCAAGTAATACTTAACATGTTTTAGAATACACTTTTTAGCTTATTCAAACTGTTCTTAGAAACTTTTTAGAAACCAGTTTGAATGATGTATAGGCTTACTGAAAATAGGAAGTACCAAATTTAAATTTTTTGAAATTATGATGAATGATAATGAATAATTAAACCAATTATATACAGTGTATGCAAAGCAGGTAAAAACATTTGAAAGTGTTTTAAAGATCTGTAACTTTCCATTTTTCTCTGTTTACACCATACTTTTCTTTTTTTTAAAGATTTTATTTTTTTATTTTACATACATGAGTGTTCTATCGGCATGTACACCTACACACCAGAAGAGGGTATCAGATCCCGACATAGATGGTTGTGAGCCACCATGTGATTGCTGGGAATTGAACTCAGGACCTTTGGAAGAGCAGGCAGTGCTTTTAACTGCTAAGCCATCTCTCCAGCCCTACATCATACTTTTCTACTTTGATTTAGAGAGAGAAAGGAATAGAGCAAGTAAGAGAAGAGGGAAAGAAAGTGAGAGAGAAGAGAGAGAAAGAACAGAGAAAGTGAAAGAGAAAGGAGAGAGAGTGTGTGTGTTGGGATCGCCATAGCACATGTGGAGCTGAGAAGGCAATGTGTGGGATCAGTTCTGTCCTACACTATATGGATCCCAGGAATGGAACTCAAGTTGTTTAGTGTGAATGACTCAGTTTTGTATTCTGTGAACTTTTCTTATAAAATCAGTACTTAACAGACTATAGGTTTTAAACCCAAGCTAGTACTGTTTGGAAGTCTAAAAACAAACAAAAAAGTAGTGCGATGCATGGCCTTTGCTCCTAGTGTCTACTATATTTACCTTTGGTGTTAAGACTCACAAGTGAAAGACCAACAGGCAGAGTGAAAGGGTTATATACTTTAATGTTTAGTTGTAGTTCCAGAAAGATTATTATCTGCCAGGGAGGGAACGATTATCTCATCTCATGAAGGCCATAATAACAATTTAGGGTTTTAAAATTATTATTTTCCTATTTTTACATTGCGGAGAAAAACCTAATTAAAAAGTTAGTGGAGACCAAAGAAAGAAAATCCCAATCATTTGATTTTTATCAGTGAAGACTCAGGAGCCAGATGCTAGGGTGAAAGCCAAGTAGCTCAGAGAGGCAGAGAAAACACCCAGCTGACCTTCCTACTCAGCCAACATCCCAGAAGGAAAACGCCAAAAGGCTTTTCTTCTTCTCCAGGCTGTATTAAATATCCTTCTCTCATTGTCCCTCCTTTCTGTTTAATCCCTGTCAGCTGGTTGCTTGTTCTACCTCTTGACCTAGGGTTAACTTTATTTAACCCTGTTTACAGAAAGCTCTTAGGTTAAAGTTGTGTGCCAAGGCTGAGACACACCAAACAAGAAACAGGTTTTTACAGTTTACAATCTTGGGGTTCACAACTGGGATCAAATATCCTGCAATATAAACCGACCCTTGAAGTTTGGGCAAACTTTGACTAGACAAAGGAAAGAATAAAAAGATGTTATAATTAAGAGAAAGTCCAATGAACAAAGAAAAAGGAATTGTGAATGGATGTGAATAACAAAATTCAACCCAAAGAAAATTCGTTTGAGTCTTACCAAGTGGTGGTATCTATTCACAGGAATATGGCAGTAGGCCTGTGACTTTAACAGAGCACTTTTGAGTTTGACTTACTGCAAATGTGGAACTGTGTATGGTCTTGAGAAAGCTGTGCAAACCTGTCAGTTACATAGGGAGACTACATTGGAGATCACTGTGTATGCCATTACTAGTTTAAGCTGGCTATGACTGACATTTAGACTGAAATAAAGGATTGACACTGATATGAAATTAATTTAGTAAGACTTGATTTAATTCTAGAGAATGATCAGGAGAACTGAGTAAGAAATGTCATCAACATTTGACATATTTGGGAGACGTGACATGCAATTGGACAGTAAGAAAAAAGATACTCTGTTGCTGATTTGGGGAAGTTTCTTTAACTTTTTCATTTATTAATTATTCCATAGATCTTACATTGATTTTATCTTTAAAATTTTTATTACATTTTATTCATTTGTGTGTATGATATGTAAATACATACCAGTGTACACTTGTAGAGGTCGGAGGACAACTGGGGTGGGGATGGTTCTGTTCTATCTTCACCATATAGGTCCTGTGGATCACTAGTCTGGGTGGCAAGTACCTTTATCTGGTGAACCATCTAACTGGCCCTGATTGTTTGGCTTTTATTGATCCTTCTAAATATATGGTAACTACTATAGCATTTGAAATACTAACATGTGTTTGTAAAACATTGTGTCTAAGAATAATTTGGAATCTGATTTGGCAGTCGTTAGCTTTTTTTAAGCTGATTTTTAGTATTCGGCTTGAAATGTGTCTCTGAAAATCTTACTCAGACACGAGTGACTATTTATCACATTTCCTAAAGCAAGATAGTAGGTGAAACTTTTTTTATCTAAGCTACTGCCTATGTCAAGGGTCTGTTACTAATTAGTAGCCTCTGTCTAATATCATTCATCTTAGAAATTAATGATTTTATGATAGAAAATTTAAAAGATTTAGACTAGGAAATAGTTGTATACTTTAAAACCTTTAAAGTTGTTTATTACCATGATTTGCAACATACAAAATATAAGTTGAAAATGGGACACAGTTTAGGCTGCTATGTCTTTTTCTATATATTGTATAGCTCTAGCAGATAGTTGGAAAATGAAAATGGTAGTAGCCACTGGTTATGTATGCATTTCCAAAATACAGCAGAGAAAATCATGCCTAATGGCTTCTTGTAAAGTGTGCCTCATTTTTACTCTTATCTTGGAGATAGAGAAAGGTTTCTTAAAATTTTATGGTCAAATCTTGCAGACCTTACTGATCCTCATATGAGTTATGTCTCTAATACTGAAGTACATGTCTTCATCAAGCTATGCCATTGTTTTCCAGTTGACAATGACTTACATTTTGCTTGTAACCATTCAAATTTATATTACAGTTCAATACTTTTTGTGGAAATTAAAATATTTAAGTTTAAGTTCTAAATTTTGCTTATGTATTTACAGTGAATCTAATATTATAAGCATTTGGAATAATGGGAAAGGCATTCCAGTAGTAGAACACAAAGTAGAGAAAGTTTATGTTCCTGCTTTAATTTTTGGACAGCTTTTAACATCGAGTAATTATGATGATGATGAGAAAAAAGTTACAGGTAAAGTCTGAATGGAATTTTGATTAATAAGTATCACTTTTCTTAGTATAAAATTTCTAAGTTCTTATTTCTTATGACATCTCATGTGAGGAAACCTGTGACATTTCATTATGAGGAAATCCTCTTTAAAGTTAATATTTTTAAAAAATCCATCATCTGTTTTGGTTGTATAGTTTTGATTATATCATCTTAAAAGCATGCCTAAAAGACCACTTAAGCATGCTTGAAAAATACAGACTTTTAGAATAAAATTGCTGAAATTCTGACCTAATTGGCAGTTAGAATTTTGATTTAGATAACAATACTATGCTACCCATCTGTTATTATATACACACATGTTCTTTAATTTTTTTATTATTTTATTCTATGTGTATGGGTATTTTGCCTACATGTATGTTTTTGCACCCATATGTGACTGGTTCCCACGAAGGTCAGAAGAACTTGTTAGCTCTCCTGGATCTCTAATTACAGATTGTTGTGAGCCTCTATATGGGTGCTGGGAATTGAATGAACCCAAATGCTCTTAAGTGCTGAGCCATCTCTGTAGCCCTTGCATATAGTCTTTTAACTTTTTTCCTTAAGTAGATCAAGAGTGAAAAATAGACTTTGTATATAAAGTACTTTGGATATATATTTTGCTTCAGTATGTTGATAACTTCTTATAAGTCCAGGGCTCTGAGAAGTTATATAAATGAGATGACTTTTTTAGAAAGTTTAGATTTCATACTCACCTAGATTTACTGTGCCGCAGGATATGAAACTTATTTTTCTTAAAATTTGAAGTAATGAATCACAAATCCTTTAATGATATTTCATTGTACGGTATATAGTACCTATTGTATTACTAAATCCCAATAATTTTTAATATAAAAAAATTAGACATAGAACTAGTCAGTCAGTAATTGATAAAATGATACAACAAATAGAACTGTTTTATGTCAGACTTGCCCTACGATAGGTAAGTTAATAAACTTCTTTTAAAATAACTCTAACTAAAATCTTCATATTTAATTTGTTTTACAGGGGGCCGTAATGGTTATGGTGCAAAACTTTGTAATATTTTTAGTACAAAGTTTACAGTAGAAACGGCATGTAAAGAGTACAAACATAGTTTTAAGCAGGTACGAAAAAGATATGTCCATTTTTAAAATTTCTTTAAAGTTGTTTTATTGTTTTGCTTAGATAATAGAAGTTTAAGTATAAGTTTTTCTGTTTTGTTTTTTTTTTTTCTAAGTATTAAGCAGGTCACCAAAGAGAAGCCAGAATGCGTAGGAGATTTTATATAGCCTCTTTATCATCCTCTTAAGGCAGGATGCTTTATTTAGCAGATACAATCACTTAAGCATGCTTGAAAAATTCCTCACTGAGTCATCAAGTTCATATTTAAGAAATGTTGGCAGGGAAAGCATTTTGAATTTTACATATGCCAAAATAATTTTATCATATAAATGTGTCTGGTTACTTTTATAGAAATCTGTGGGAATATTGAATGTGAGAATTGATTCACTGCCTTTGTATAAAAGCTATATAGTTTATTTTCATTACCAACCTTGTGTAATTGTAATATTTACAATTTTTGACTTTGATATTAATCAGTTTCAAGATGTTTTTTTTTGTGAGGTTGGAAATTATAAATGTGGTAAATGAATGTTTTTGTGAGCTAAATCTGTATTATGAAAGTTAGAAGCAGTAAAGAAATACTTGCATATATTTTCTTTTAAAGACATGGATGAATAATATGATGAAGACTTCTGAAGCCAAAATTAAACATTTTGATGGTGAAGATTATACATGTATAACATTCCAACCAGATCTATCCAAGTTTAAGATGGAAAAACTTGACAAGGACATTGTGGCCCTCATGACCAGAAGAGCATATGATTTGGCTGGTTCATGTAAAGGGGTCAAGGTCATGTTTAACGGGAAGAAGTTGCCTGTAAGTGTCTTTTATAAAATAATTTAACAGTGTTATTTGTAGACTGCAGATAGTTGTATCTTGCTTTTTAAATATTTCCTGATCTTATTTAACTGGTGTGTTTAGATGAATATATTTTAAAATTATTATTGATTTTTTGATCTATTAGTTGTCAGCTTGCTAGCTAATTTCCATTTCTTGTATATTTCCTTTTTTTCTGTCTTCTGATCATTCAAAAAAATGAATCTCATATTATTATCCTTTGAAAATCTTTTTAGTAATTTCCATAGGGTTTGCAATAGGCATCTTATTTAATATCTCACATATAGCTAAAAAACTTTGTCTCTAACCCCAGTTCTCTCTTCCACTTTTTGTGTCATTGTCATCAGACATTTTATGTGTATGTGTGTGTGTGTACATATGTACATGTGCCATGCTTGAATTTGAAGGTCAGAGGATAATCCCAGCTATTGGTCCTTGTTTGAGACAAGTTGGTTTTTGTTGTTGTTGTTTCCACTGCTGCACCGTGCAGCATATGGTAGGCATGCTGACTGTCAGTTTCTAGGGATTCTCCTGCCTCTGCCCCAGTTTTTCTGTAGTCATTGTTGCAAATGCTTGGCTATGCTTGGTTTTATATTGGTTCTGGGGATTTTGACTCAGGCCCTCATGGTTTTACTGCAAGTGAAATTATATCACTGAATTATCTCCCAAGCCCATGACATTCACTCTTTATATAGGTTGTAAACACCATATGGAGAAGAAAAGGAGGCAGAAGAAATATATTAGTATAGCTCTCAGTTTCTGATATATATATATATATATATATATATATATATATATATATATAAACATGTGTGCTTGCACATATATGTTTTTGTTCTTGTTTGTTGCTTTCTTATTTTGATGATGTAGCCATGTTGCCAGGCTGTCCTGTGACTCCTGGACTGAAGCCATCCTCCTGCCTCAGCCTTCTAAGAAGTTGCAATCACACACATGTGCCATTTTGCTCAGTTTAATTTTTGATTTAATCTTATACTTCTGCATGAGGATTTTGTTTAACCTTTCTTGTGGAACGGCTGTCTGATTAAATCTTAGTCTTGGATTGCACATTGAGCCTGTTCCCCTCAGGTTGGTTTCAGAGTGTTTATGCACGTACATCTTAATCCATTCTGTTTTTTTCTTTTCTTTTTTTTTTTTTTTTTTGCATATTTTCTTTTTATTTTATTTTATTTTTTTCTTATCAGTTACATTTTATTAACTCTGTATCCCAGCTTTGTCCCGATCCCTCATTCCCTCCCAGTCCCTCCCTCTCTCCCTCATCTCCACCGTGCCCCTTGCCAAGTTCACTGATAGGGGGAACCTCCTCCCCATTCATCCGATCCTGTTTTATCAGGTATCTTCAGGACTGGCTGCAAAGCTCTCCTCTGTGGCCTAACAGGACTGCTCCTCCCTTGGGGGGTGGGGAGGCCAAAGAGCCAGTCATTGAGTTCCTGTTAGAAATAGTCCTTGTTCCCCTCACTATGGGAAACCAATTGGTTACTGAGTTACCACAGGCTACATCTGAGCAGAGGTTCTAGGTTACATTCATACAAGGTCCTTGGTTGCATGTCAGTCTCAGAAAAGACTCTGTGCCCAGATATGTTTGGTCCTTGTGGAGCTCCTATCCTTTCCTCATCAGACTAACTACCCTTCTTTCTTATGATTTCCTGTACTCTGCCAAAGGTTTGGTCATGAGTCTTTGCTTTTTTTCATGTGGAGACTTGATGCAATTCCTGGAGAGAAAACTTGCTGGGGTAGGAACCTCTCCCAACCATTGCCCTTAGGAGCTTCCCATTCTTGCATTCTTCCAGTATTGATTAGTTAAAACAGCTAGTTTAAGACTTTTGCCATTTTATTAAACTTTTGCTCTGGTTAAGTAAATACTGAGATTCTGTGATTTTCTTCAGTATGTGCCACTTTCTAGACTTCAAAATGGTAGTTATTTCACAGTTTCAGTTCTTTACTGGGCTTGTGAAAAATTGTTAATTTGTTTGGTTAGCTCTTTTCCATAAGGATATAGATGTCTTTTGCTTTAATATTTCTCCTTTCTGAACTCATACTGGAAGGTAAGGCTTTTCATTTGCAAAAAATTAGTTTTATGAAATACTTTATAATAATTTATCTTAATAGCCATCTTGTCATCAAGTACACACACAAATGAACGCTCTAAGAATTGGGGTCAAGAAGGGAATGCATGATGGCTTGCATCTTGGGTAAAAGTTGTGGTAAATGAGAATAAAATTAAGAGAAATATCTAATGACATGTATTTTATGCTCTTGACCTATAAGTAATTGTTCATTGTTTTATAAATTAATAGGTAAATGGATTTCGCAGCTATGTAGACCTTTATGTGAAAGACAAATTGGATGAAACTGGGGTAGCTCTCAAAGTTATTCATGAACTTGCAAATGAAAGATGGGATGTTTGTCTCACCTTGAGTGAAAAAGGTTTCCAGCAGATCAGCTTTGTGAATAGTATTGCAACTACAAAAGTAAGTGTCCAACAGCACTTTAAAAAATGAAATAAACAAAAACAACAAAATCATCTGGCTTTGTTATGTTAAAATTGACTCATTAAAATGGAAGTTATTTTATCAAATAACTATTAAAATTATTGAAATATACATTGAGAAGTCAATATGCTTAGTGTTTATTTTGAACATATTTTATGAAATTTAGATTATTAGATTTATTATTTTATATTCTGACTTTAGAGTATGGTAGAGAATAATAGGAAATGAGCTTTTTGAGGAGTCAGGTTGTGGAACATGTTATTTGCTATTTGCTATTAAGGAGCTTGAACCCTCTTCTGTAGGCTTAGGATTTCAAAGTCAAGGAAAATTCTTACTTTAGAGCATTGGTAAGAGTGCTCGAAGTAATATTGCTCTTGGTAATATTGGCTGTGTGTGTAGCCTAGTAGTAGAATGCTCACTTAGTATGTCTGAGGCTCTGACTTTAATCCACAGCTCTGCAAAGTGAAGGAATGAATGAATAAGTTAAGTTAAAAAGATTATTCACTGAGCATATAAAGCAGTGGATAATGCAAGCACATACTATAGACTAACTTAAAGCAGTAATTTGCGACTCTAAGTTTAACATTTTTTTTCTTTTCATTCATTTTTTTAAAAAATAATATAACATCACTTTTTTTGGTCAGCAGAAATTTAATCCAGTAATGACTGCATTCTGTTAGTTAGACAGTAATTTAAAACTTTATTTGAAGGTTTTAATTTTTTCTCTCATTTCTCTCAGAAACTAGGGATAGACACTTTTAGGTTGGTACTATACGGTACCATAATGCCACTGGTGCCACTATTTTTCCTGGCTTTCTTTTCTACCATACATGACATGTGGCTTTGTCTCCTGTCCTCAAACAATAGTGTAACTCTATACCTTAGTTCCAAGTTCTAGGGAGAGGAACATATTATTAAGCTAAATCGCCATCTTTTGGTCAGGAATATAATAGTTTTTCGTAAAGAACCACTCAATAGGTAATTGCTAAAGTTTCATTGGTTGGAACTGAGTCCACATGGTGCATGCATGTGGGGGAGGAGGGAAGGGACAGGGGATGTAGCACACTCTTGCATGCAACAAAAACCAGCCAAGCAGAACCTATAAGCAGTGGTTCAGAGAAATGCCAGGTAAAGTCCACTGTAGTGTTAGGAGAGAGGGTAGTATTTCTGGAGATCAGGAAGCTACAATGGACTTCTCTTTCCCTGTACTTATCCTATACACATCACCCATTTGGCTTTTCATGAATTCTACCTTTGTTGTTGTTAATTTTTTTAAATTGAAATGGATTTTTTTCTTACAATATATTCTGATTACAGTTTTTCTCTTCCAACTCAATCTAGATCCTCCCACTTCTCCTTCCACCCTAACCCACATCTCTTTCTTTCTCTCTCTTTAAAAATAATAATAAAATATGATAAAATAAAACTGAACAAACTGGAATAGGATAAAGCAAATAAAAGAAAAAGAGCCAAAGAAAAAGCACAAGAAACACATATAGATGCAGACACACACATTCACACATAAAGAAATCCCACAAAATTGGAAATTATAATATATATACAAAAGACCTTTAATGTGAAAATAAAAAAGAAGACCCTCCAAAAATGCCATTGGGTTTGTTCTGTGTTAGCCATCTACTGCTGGGCATGGGGCCTGCCCTAAGAGTGCTTTATATACTTAATGAGACACTCTTGGGGAAAACTAATTTGTCATTAATGATAAACTGTTAAAGGAAAGTGAAATATGTTTCTGACTTCTGTGAACCATCTTACCAAATTGTCAAATCTCAGTGGGGACATGGGATTCTTCTGTTTATACAGTTGGATAGGAAGCTCAGGGGAACTTGAAAGTTGAAAGCAATCCTGAGGGACTGCATCATTGTCAGTATGTGGTATCTGTGTGAACTGAGTCATGTCACTTACATTATTGAATGTTCACTTGGTGCTCAGATAATCAGAGGACTGGCTTTGAATATAAGGAGACTCTGTAGATCTGGTGTTAGATGTAGAAAGAGGAAAAAATTACAACAGATAGTTCATTGACATGGTGATCTTTTTAAATCCTTACTATCACTTTCAGACTCATACTCCTCTAGAAAGTAGTCATACTGAGACTACCAAGTTTTTGGATCCTTTAGATTGTGTATTCTGTACTTCTTCCTCTGCAGGGTGGACGGCATGTGGATTATGTAGTAGATCAAGTTGTTGGTAAACTGATTGAAGTAGTTAAGAAAAAGAACAAAGCTGGTGTGTCAGTGAAGCCATTTCAAGTAAGTGACGCTTTTAAAGTGTTTCACCGAGTTACCACAGCATGCCTGTTTTGATGCTGATTATTTTTGTTGTGTTTTTCACAGGTTAAAAACCACATATGGGTTTTTATTAATTGTCTTATTGAAAATCCAACCTTTGATTCTCAAACTAAGGAAAATATGACTCTGCAGCCCAAAAGTTTTGGGTCCAAATGCCAGCTGTCAGAAAAGTTTTTTAAAGCAGTAAGTTAAATTTGTATTATTTTTCTTGAGTTATTGAGAATGGAGAAAATAGGCTTAATGTGTTTCATTCTGTTAATTTGAAAAATATAGACCACATTGTTTTACTCAATTACTGTTTTTGTCAAGCATAAAAGTAGAGAATTACATTGCTAAGTGTGTTAGCTTTGTGCTGGCTGTTGCAAAGGTCCAGCTTTCCATTGACAGATATGCAGAGCCTCACAGCCTTCTGTTTTTATCTTTCTACTCTTTTTTCAGATTATTCTACTGATATATAACATACATATATACAAAATACAGAATTTTCTATATTACTACAAATTGATTTGAATTTACAAATAGTTATTTTGGTTTAAATTTTTTCTAAAATGAGGATACAAGTAAATAATAAATCTTTGATTTGCGACTGCATTTTATAGTCACCATTGGCTCCTTGTAATGTGTTATACAGCACTTAGGATTTCATAGAGCTACCTGGTTAGTAATACCACCAGTTAAACATTTACTAAATAGCTATGAGGTGTACCTTTAAAGTTGTTTGGCAGTGGGAATGTAATCATGTAATCAACTAGCCAAAAGTGTCTGTCTGTCCATTTGTGTGTATGTGTGTGGTTGCTCCCCCCTTCTGCCCTCCTCCTTTGGAAGTTTATAATATGGTAGGAGAATAGAGTACAGTTGCTATGGAGAATGTGTTTTTTAAATCCCCGTATTAGGTTTTCAAAGGTAGGATCTAAGAAATAAAAGTGAAGTTGCTTTTTAGGTTCTAGGTTTGAAACCTATAGAATACTTTATAATGAATTCTGAGCTCACATTACACAACCGTCTGTACAACCGTCTGTAATCATATCAGTTGCTTTTACAGAGCGATTTGGTTATAGATACTGTATTGTTTCATTTAGGTGAGTTATATCTAGATTTGGCACAGGTTTCTTTTTTTTTTTTTTTTTTCCCTTCACTAAAATGGCTAGAAAACTGTATGCCTAAAACCACATCACTAAATACTTTAAAAAAAAATCTTTTAAGACATGGGATTGAAGATACTTAGCTTTTTTTAGGGAAACAGCTAGTCATCTTATATACCAGTTCATTGCAAATTATTAATACGGGGCTGGGTGAAGTGTTTATTTGTTAGCAGAATGAGGCCTTTGCATGAATTTCTGAGTTATCCTAATGTCATTTTCATACCAGTATTTTTTTCCTCAGGGTTTTAGGATTCACATTTTATATCGGAGGCTATTGGAGATGTCAATCTCTGAATTTGTCAATTAGTAAATTAATAGGATATTTTACTATTATAACTTGTACTAAGAGCCTTATTAGAGCCTTCCATATTCATGAAGTTTATTATAACAGGATTTTCTCATGCTTGTCTTTCAGTACTGTATATCATTGTATACATAGTTGCCTGAGTAATTAGCTCAAATACAGTTTTACTGTCATTAAATAAAATTTACTAGGATGTCTTATAATCATAAATGTTGTCTTCAAACTTCTTGGATTCCAGCAATCATAGACATTTCTATAAATTTTAGGTGAACTTATGAACTATTTTATACACCACTAACCTTTGATTTTTTTCTTTTAAGGCTTCTAATTGTGGCATTGTAGAAAGCATATTGAACTGGGTGAAATTTAAGGCCCAGACTCAGCTGAATAAGAAGTGTTCATCAGTAAAGTACAGTAAAATCAAAGGCATTCCCAAACTGGATGATGCCAATGATGCTGGTAAGATTCAAATCAAGTTTTAAAGATTTTAAGTTTAACCTTTATTCAGTTACGGAAAAATTTCATTTATACTATGGTTTTCTGTTCAGAGTATAATTAAAATTGCTTCATGTGGGGCTAGGGAGATGGCTCAGTTGAGTAAGAGTGCAGGCAGTATAAGTGTGAAGACCTAAGTTTGAATACCCGATACCCATGTACAAAGCTGGGCATGGTTGTGTGTGCCTTTAGGCCCAGCACTGTAGGACAGAGCTTGGGTACAGATACAAGTTGATCCTGAGAGTTTGCTGGCCAGTCAGCCTAGCTGAAACTGTGAGCTTCTGGTTCAGTGAAAGATTGCCTTAAGGTTATTAGTAAGGTGAAGAGAAATAGAGGACAACAGCTCATGGCCTGCTGTGGACTCTGCATGAGTTCACATGCATCATAAATATATAGAGAAGAAGAAGGGAGGAAGAAGGGAGAAATTGCTTCATGTACTATTTATTATTATTTTAAGAGGTTGGAAATTCAATACAATATATTTATAATTTAAAATGAAGCTTACAACTTAAACTTCATTAAGCATGATATAAGGTGACGATTAGTCTTCATTATCATCGTGATAATTTTTATGGCTGCATTTTTCACATCAGTTAAATAAGGAACTTAATATATATATAACTTACAATATTTTTCAGGTGGCAAACATTCCCTGGAGTGTACATTGATATTAACAGAGGGAGACTCTGCCAAATCTCTAGCTGTATCTGGATTAGGTGTGATTGGGAGGGACAGATATGGAGTCTTTCCACTCAGGGGTAAAATTCTCAATGTACGAGAAGCATCTCATAAGCAGGTTTGTGTTCATTCCCACAGGTACTCATGACATTAACATTGTGCTAAAATTTCAAATGTAGGTTTAGACTCACTTTTCATATACTTCAGCAGCTTAGCAATACTTTCAATTCTTTTTTTCTTTTTGTGTAGATTATGGAAAATGCAGAAATAAATAATATTATTAAAATAGTTGGTTTGCAATACAAGAAAAGTTATGATGATGCAGAATCTCTGAAAACCTTACGTTATGGAAAGATTATGATTATGACTGATCAGGTTGGTTTCAAAGTTACTACATATTTATAGTTCATACCTTCAGACTGTCTTATTCATGTATGTATGTATGTGTGTATGTATGCATGTATACATGCTGGACCCAGGACAAATGTTTTTACCACTGAGCTGACCTTTAGATTGTCTTTTGGTAATTGTCTTGAGAAATAGCATAGGTGAAAGTTATTGTATGCTTCCAGAGGTCACATTATATGGAAACCTACACATAAAGCTCATTTGATATTATTTAATTTGGGGGAGGTATTAATATTATTGGTTGTTTTCAAATGTTCTTAAAGTGCAGCAAGTATGAAAAGAACAAGGCACAGTGCTGTATCGCAGTGACTAAGCCTGTGTGGAAATAGGAATGGAATGGTTGCATCTGCAAATGAGAAACTAACTTACTTGGTTCGTGGTTACTATTGGCACATGTTTCCCTAAGTCAGGATGTGCAAACCCAAGGAGAACTTTAAATTAGCAGTAATCAAGAAGGAACTAGATTGAAAAGGGAGAACTTTATATGTAACCAACTTTATTCTTAAAATGTAAAAGCTTTGTGAGAAAATCACCAGTAAGTTACCATGTAGTACTATTTAAGCATAATTTTGTAGCTTTCATGTCATGAGAAGACCTGTAAATACCAGTACTCAGGGGACTTCCTCTTCCATTGCCCTGTGAAGTGGCATTATAACTGGTTGGCTTTGAATTTTTCTACCTTTAAACATTTTGTAATCAGGAACATCGTATAATACATATAATGATAACTTAATCATTATGTAAGGATAAGTATAGTCAGTGTATTGTTAACTATACTTGTATTTTAAGTGTCAGTAATCTATAATATTTCATAGAATACTTATCTACACTTTGAATGGAGTTGCCTTGGCTTCACTCATACATTTTAAAATTTGTTTAAAAGTAGTTATATTTTATAAAATTTTAAGATTTTTTTACTTTGCACTTATCTAGGATCAAGATGGTTCTCACATCAAAGGCTTGCTAATCAATTTTATTCATCACAATTGGCCATCACTTTTAAAGCATGGTTTTCTTGAAGAATTCATTACTCCCATTGTAAAGGTACTGCTTGCATTGTTTTAATTTTGAACTGTTTTCTTAAGTGTTAGCAGAAGAACTAATTTCTTTTTTTTTTTTTTTTTTTAATTAATTCAAGGCAAGCAAAAATAAGCAGGAACTTTCCTTTTATAGTATTCCTGAATTTGATGAGTGGAAAAAACATATAGAAAACCAGAAAGCCTGGAAAATAAAATACTACAAAGGTTTGTATTTTAATATTTAAGTTTTATGAAATGACTGCTTATAAAATCTATTTTATGAGAGTGATAAAAATTCCTTGAATGTTTGTCTTTTAGATTATAAACCAGCAGTTTGTTGCTGACTGAAATTTTTTCATAGAAAATTCTGTAAGAAAAAATTTAAACTACAAATAATAATAAAGTTACAGAATTTTTTCTTAGCACTTTGTTTCATCACATACACAAATACACACACACATATTTTATAAGATTAGGACTGCTTATGCATTTTGACAATTACTATTTTCATGATATTTAGCCCTTACTAGTATCCCATGTTAATTTGAAATTACTTTTAGACATAGTATTTCAACTGTCACTATTTTAATATGTTGCTAAACAAATATCCGTATTCTTTAATATATTTAAAAATCCAGCCAATTTTAAAATTTCTCATGATTATATTATGTTATATATTTAATATTCCAAGTCAAGATCCAAACAGTTAATATTTGGTTTTTAGGTTTCTTAAATCTCTGAATGTAACTTTTTCATATTTTTTGAATATTTCCCTTTTTATATTTTCCCATTTTAATTCATTAGGGAAGTTGTTTGTTCTTGTAAATTTACCACATCTTAAATTTTTTCCCATTGGGCTCCTTTAGCTTCATTTAACATGTAGCAAGTTTTTCTTCTTCTTTTCCATTACCTGATACTTAAATCAGAATCTGATCACATTTGAATTAGATTTGTTTGACTGAAACAATTATTAATATGTTACATTGTCTGTTAAGTCAGGAGGCATGTATTTGGTTTGTTTTAAGCTTGATCAGTTGGTAACAGGTTAATGACTTCCATTTGATGGTTTTGAACAGTGATTGTTATTTGTGACCCTGTTTTATATTAAATTATACAGGATTGGGTACTAGTACAGCAAAAGAAGCAAAGGAGTATTTTGCTGATATGGAAAGGCATCGCATTTTGTTTAGATATGCTGGCCCTGAAGATGATGCTGCCATTACCTTGGTAAGTGTGTTAATGAAAGAGACATTTCTGTAGTTATTTCCTTCCTGATTTATGTTTCCTTCTAGAGCTAGTTTTGTGTGATAAATCTTTCTTGAAAGTATAGCACCTAAAGTAGTGAATTTTTTCTGTTTTTGGCTTTATTGTTTCTTTAATAGACTCAGCTCAAATATAATTTTGATTAAAAATTAGGAAAACCAAATCTGGGCTCAGGGGTTCCTGCAGAGACTGATGAATCAACCAAAGACCATGCATGGAGAGGACCTAAACCCCCTGCTCAAATGTAACTCATGGACAGCTCAGTCTCCATGTGGGTGTCCTAATAAGGGGAATAGGGGCTGTCTCTGACATGGACTCTGTGGCTGGCTCTTTGATCACCTCCCACTGGTAGGGTGGCCTAACTAGGCAACAAGAAAGAGGACCCAGATAGCCTAATGAGACCTGATAGGCTAGGGTCAGATAGTAGGTGAGGAGGACCTCCCCTAGGGGAGGGACATGGGAGGGATTGAGGGAGGGAGGGTGGGACTGAAGGAGATGAGGGAGGGACTGCAGCCAGGATACAAAGTGAATAAATTTTAATAAATAATAATACTAATAAAAATTTTTTTAAAAATTAGGGAAAGCACTTTAGTTTGCCATAGTTATTTACCATTTATAAATTCAAGTTTTATAATGAAATTAATTTTAATATGTGACATTCTCACTTGGACTTCTTCAGGCATTTAGTAAGAAGAAAATTGATGACAGAAAAGAATGGTTAACAAATTTTATGGAGGATCGGAGACAGCGTAGGTTACATGGCCTACCAGAGGTTAGTCCTGAAGGTGATCTGGGGAAAGGAGGTGAGGCTAAGATGTGTGCAGTGAGAGTGACAGTATTGCTATGTAACTTTCTCCTAGCAATTTTTATATGGTACAGCAACAAAGCATTTGACGTACAATGATTTCATCAACAAGGAATTGATTCTCTTCTCAAACTCAGACAACGAGAGATCTATACCATCTCTTGTGGATGGTGAGTAATCTATGTTAAAGTCTTTCTGATCTTTGCATGCTCTGTATGGTTTAATTGTGTACACTTTAAATTTTTACTTATGGTCCATTTAAAATTTTTATCTGAAATCTCACAATACAAAAGATTCAAAAGAGCTTAAAAGCTTTTGAGATAGATACATTGTGTGGGAGCTGAAATCTTTACTATTCCATTAAGTTTTTCAGGAAAATTAAGGCCAATCTTTAAAGCTTTGTTGTTGTTCTTGTTATTCAAGTAATTTCTAAAATTGGAATTTTGAAAATTAAGTAAAATAGAATTTTGTCTAAATATTTATTAGAGAATAAGTTTTTTAAATGTCTTAATATCTCATTAATAAAACCTAATTTAAAATAAAACTTAATTTAAATTAATAAAACATAAAACAAAACAAATAAACAAAACAAAACCTAATTTAAATAATTTATAATTTGCAAATAATTTAACTTGAAAAATTTAGAAACTTTTTATTAGACCTAAATTTCCTATTTGGAACAACCCTACCCCTAGTTATGTAAGTCATAGCAATTTGTTCACCTCTGTGTTGCTTGGCTCTTCATTTAAAAGTAGCGCCTTTGTCCATCCATCATAACTAATATGAGATTGTCTTCCTCTATGAAGTATTTCTTCAATCTAAATTGGTCTCAGACACCTAAACTTCTATGCTACTTATGAACCTCTTATTATCAGTAGTAATTTTGTTTCCTTAGTTACATGATGAAATTTCAAAGAAGTAGTCATATTTTCTTATCTTAGTTTTTCCTATGCTGTAGCCTCAAAATAATAGATGCAGCTAGTTAGAATATATGGATAGGGTTATTGCTGTGTTCATTGTTCTCAAGCAAGTAGGGCAAGGCAGCACATAATCTCACATAATCTTAGGACTGAGGTTATTAGAAAGGTTGTTTCAATTACTTTTAGGATACTGGAACAGGTTTAGTAATTTGCTTATTAACATGGCATGAGTATCCAGATTATCAAGATTCTAAAGTTTCGTATGTTCTTAACTACTACAGTACTGTGTTTGTTAAGGGTCTTAAGATACACTAATAGAAGTTATCAAGCTGTTTGCTAATACTTACGTTACTGCTGGTATAAGTCAGATGAAATAGAGACTCTTGTGGAAGAACTTTTGGACAGTTCTTTAAGTCTAGAAGATCTTTAATTGGTACTCTTCTGGAACTGCAAATGTATTTATTTATTCTTTTCCTAAACATGTACTGTTGCCACTAAAAGAGTTGCTGTTATATTGTATTTTATTTATAGCATACAAAAATGACAGAGAAAAATGGTTAACAAACTTTATGGAAGATCATATACAGTGTAGGTTACATGGCCTACCAGAGGTTAGTCATGAAGGTGATCTGGGGAAAGAAAGTGAGACTAAGATTTGTGCAGTGACAATATTTTTAAAGTGGTTTAAAGAGTATTTTAAAAGGAGAGTTGCTCTTTTTAAAAATAGGCTTCAAACCAGGCCAACGAAAAGTTTTGTTTACCTGTTTCAAGAGGAATGATAAACGTGAAGTAAAAGTCGCACAGCTGGCTGGATCTGTTGCTGAAATGTCTGCTTATCATCATGGAGAAGTAAGCATTAAGAATGGAGTCAGCTGACTCAAACTGCTGCTGGGTGGAGGCACTACAAGGCCAGTTATACTAGGCTGGCTCTCTCTCATGGGGTGAATCTTAGGTTGGGCCAGGCATTAATTGGACATTCCTTCAATCTCTTTTCTGACTTTATCCCTACATATCTTGTAAGCAGGGTAAATTTTGGGTTGAAGTTTTTGTGGGTGAGTTGGTGTTTCTTTCCTCCAAACATTGGACGGAGCCCAGGGAGTCTTGTGGAAGAGTGGGGAATAAGGATAGAAGGACCTGGAGGGAACAGGAGCACCACAAGAAGACCAACAGAACCAACTAACCAGGGCCCAAGGGGGCTTGTGGAGACCAAAGCATCAACCAAGGACCATGCATGGACTGGACCTAGGCCCCCTATACAGATAGAGCCAATGGACAGCTTGGTCTTCATGTGGGTTCCCTAGTAAGGGGAGCAGGGGCTGTCTTTGACATGGACTCTGTCTGTTGTCTGTGTTTCGATCACTTCTCTTTGGCAGGGCTGCCTTACCATGTCACAGAGAAAGAGGATGTGCTTAGTTCTGATGAGACTTGATGTGCTGGGTTGGTGGTAGTGGGGTCTGCCCTTTTCTGAGGAGCAAGAGAGAGGGGATGGGGGAAGAGGGAAGGAGAGTGGGACCAGGAAGACATAAATATTTATTCATTTATTTATTTACATGCTCATGATGTAAATAAATAAATAAATAAATAGATAGATAAATAAATAAATAAATAGATAGATAGATAGATAAATAAATAAATAAATAAATGGAGTCAACTGAGAACTGTAATTATTTGCATGCCAAATGATAATTATTTATGATACAATAGTTTTCTTTTTATGAGGTCTTTAAAAATGCAATAAAATTTAGAGTTTAGGTATTAATACAAATTGAGGCTTAGTTTCAAGTGACTTAGGATATTGATCTTATATTCTGGTTTTTTTTTTTTTTTTGTTTGTGTGTGTTTTAAATTCTGTAGCAAGCATTGATGATGACTATTGTGAATTTGGCTCAGAATTTTGTGGGCAGTAACAACATTAACTTGCTTCAGCCCATTGGTCAATTTGGAACTAGGCTTCATGGTGGTAAAGATGCTGCAAGCCCTCGTTATATTTTCACAATGTTAAGGTAAATAATTTTCTAGCTTATTGACATAAAATTCAATTTGAAGTTTATTATAGTGAGTAAAAGTTTAGTAGAATTATGGTGGTAATAAAAAGTTTAGTTATTATACTCGGGGTGAGCACTTAATTGTTTGATCATAAGTAACATGAAGTCTTTTGGTCTTAATCTTTTATGCATTCTTGGTAATAAATATACACATTTTCCGCACATTATTTTTTTGACTGAAAATAGGTTAGATATTTTACCCAGAATAATTGGAACTTCTTACAAAGTTATTTAACAGTATTAAAGCACTTAAAGTTAGTAAATATCTAAGTAAATAAAGGCTCTTTTATACTGGCTTGTGCTTAAGAAAAAATATGCCTTTTGTACTAATATTGGTAAATTTTATTATGTGTGTGTGTAGTCAAAATTATTAAAATGTAAGTCATAATAAAGTTCACTTCTCAGAGCAATATTCTTCTATTTCCTTTTGTTAGTTCTCTGGCAAGGCTGCTTTTTCCAGCTGTAGATGATAACTTGCTTAAGTTCCTTTATGATGATAATCAACGTGTTGAGCCTGAGTGGTATATTCCCATAATCCCCATGGTTTTGATTAACGGTGCTGAAGGCATTGGGACTGGTTGGGCTTGTAAACTGCCTAACTATGATGCTAGAGAAATTGTGAACAATGTCAGACGGATGCTAGAAGGTTTGGACCCTCATCCCATGGTAAGTTTTTATGGCTTATATTGTTTACTTAAATATTAATGGATTAGGACAAGGTTTCTTCCTCTTAGAAAATATTGCAGTCTTTTCATTGTAGACCTGCTATAGACAGGATCCTATTAGGATATAGATTTATATTTGCTTACCTGAGAGATATAAATCAATGAGTCTGAAGATAATTTTTATGGAGAAAAACTTGATTGAAATTTTAAAATACTTTGTACTTCAGGCTTTGGAATCTTTGAACTATATAGAGAATGGTGTTCTTAAGACACTAATATGTAGCTTTGTTTTTGTATCAAAACAAAGTATTAAGCTGTGAAAATTTTCCATATCATGACACATGTGGTATATACTCAATATATACGTAGAAGCCAGGAGAGGGAATTTCGTTCCTTTCTCGTTCAGTGTCTTACTATTTTGGGACCAGGTGTCTCACTGAACTAGAAGCTGGCCATTTCAGCTAGGCTGGCTAGCCAGTGAGCTCCTAGTATCTGCTTGCTTCTTCCTCTCTTTGCTGGGTTAACTGGTATATGCAGTCATGCCTTGTATTTTATGTGAATACTAGGGATTTGAACTTAGATCCTGCATGTTTATGCAACAAACAATCTTACTAAATTCCCAAGCTCCAAAAAACTTTCTATGATAGTATTTGATTTAAACAGTTTTAGATACATTTGAGAATGATGGGCTAATGTGTTCTATTAGTATATGCTTCTTTGTGCCTAGTACCACATGGCCTGTACTAAGAAGTGAGTTAAAGAGTTACGTCTTTGTTTTCCCAAGTTAATGTCTTGTCAGGAGAAGATACGAGGGATTGAAATTTACAGTGATCAAAGGTACTCAGTATTCACAGAATGTCCCCTGCTATGTGTTGAACTTCTTAGTGACAATATTGTTTACAGATTTTAGTAGAGGAAATAATCTCTTGTGATTTGACAATGACTAAATTTATATTGGTGTAAAATGGGGAGCTGAGAATGTGTCATGAGCTTGTAGATAGTATTTTTTGTTATCACAATGAAATGCCGGAGGTAGCCTGCTTTTTTGAGGTAAAGAGGCTTATTTTACTTCATAATTCTAGAGTTTCAGTGCCTAGAAGCCTCATCTAGTGATGGCTTTCATGCTGGCAGAGTCCTCTGGCAGCACAAGGCTTAATATGGTAAGAAACAAGGAGCGTCTCTGTGTGTTTATGTGTGTGTACAACTGTCATTCTGGCCTCTCTGCTTCTTACATAGGTACTAGGATTCAGTCATGGGCTCTACCCTTGCCTAATCCTAAGCATTTACCAAAAGCCTTACTTCTAAAAACCACATTCATATTTCTTACAATGGTAATTGTATTTTCACATGACACTTTGGGGGAACATTAAAACTATTTAAGTGATAGCAAACAGTGTAAGCATTCAAAATCTTCAAATAGAGCATGGGAGAAAAGTAGTGGTTTTGCAGGGGAAAAATTATTAGAAAAAGATTAGAAGGTTCAGTTGGATCGAGACAAACTCCATAAGACATTCAGTGTGAAGCAAAAGGAGTTTGAATTTAAAGGATATTAAGCTAACATGGAAGGAATTTGTGGCTATATACTGAAAAAGAATATAAGAAGTGATTAGGTGGTGTTCAGATTATGTTAACAGAAGCCATGAGTTTTAGATCAAGGTACTTAGCAAGCAACAAATGAGGATGAGAAGTTTAGTTTCAGCATATTTACCTGCTGTATCTGTAGACCGTGTGCTGAGCTATTTGGAAGTTATACTGGCACTCGAGCAAAGTCAAACTCTGCTTAATTCTGTTTCCCCTGCAGCTTCCAAACTATAAAAACTTTAAAGGCACCATCCAGGAACTTGGTCAGAACCAGTATGCTGTCAGTGGTGAGATATTTGTGGTGGACAGAAACACAGTAGAGATTACAGAACTTCCAGTTAGAACTTGGACACAGGTTGGTATAACTGAATGAGAAGGGCATTGCTTTATTCTTTGCGGCACAATTAATCCACCTAATTGTTTGTTCTATGTCTGTATTGAATTTGATTCCATATTTATTTGAATTTTATGTTTTGAATTTTCAAGTTTTTAAATGAATGTAAAAAATAATATGTTTTACAGTAAGTGGTTTTCAACCTGTGGGTTGTGACCCCTTTGGGGGATGAATGATCCTTTCACAGGGATAGCCTAAGACTATTGGAAAACACAGATTTTTGTTTTTTACATTATGATCCATAATAGCAAAATTATAGTTATGAAGTAGCAACAAAATAATTTTATGGGGGGCTCACCTCAGCTTTAGAAAGGATGAGAACCACTGTGTTAGGTAATGCTTCTTTTCATTCATTTTAAAAAAGAGATTGTATGTTCATGTTTGTTTTAAAACAAAAGGTATAGAATGAGATATATTGTATGCCTATAGAAATATGCTCAGTAAATTCACATCAGTATTAGTTGCTATAAATCTAAATGGGGAGCATACCACTCTACTAGTCTAGCAAATGTCGTCTTCCTTATACCTAGATTTGTGGTGCTCTTTGGAGGTTAAGTGAATTGAAACAAGAGACATGGCTTTGTGTGTCTTTTCTCACCCTCAAGCAGAAACAAAAAAAGATAAAATTTTCCTTTTTGCCTCTGTAGGAATTGAGAATTTTTAAAAGATTATGTGACTAACAAGAAGAACATGATAGTTTATTGTAAAAAAGATTTATTGTCTTTTTAAATGTTTTTTAGGTATACAAGGAGCAGGTCCTAGAACCTATGCTTAATGGAACAGATAAAACACCAGCACTAATTTCTGATTACAAAGAATATCATACTGATACAACTGTAAAATTTGTGGTGAAAATGACAGAAGAGAAACTTGCACAAGCAGAAGCTGCTGGACTGCATAAAGTTTTTAAACTTCAAACTACTCTTACTTGCAATTCCATGGTAATATATCAGTTAATCTTTTTTAAATGCTCATGCATTGGATAATCATAACAAGAGTGACAGCAATAAGCTTGAATGCTAAAGAACCCAGGGATTAATTTCTTTCTTCTGCGTGCTGGATACCAAAGTCAGCAGTTCTTCTGCAAGAACAGTATGCACTTTTAACTGCTGAGCTCTCACTCCAGCCTACTAAGAAACCTTATAAAAAAATAGTCTCTCAAAATTTTTTAGTATTTTAAACTTTCCTATCGTTTTGATAATTGCATTTATCAAATCCTGTTACTAAGGGAATATTTATAGAAATGTTTTTAATAATTTTGGTTTGTTTCAGTGGGTTTTAGGGGTAGTATATATTCATATTAGTTATTTTAAGTACTGTAGATATTATAAATTAAAATATCAGTATTAATGACTTTATGGAAAAAACTTTGTATTTTATGTAGGTACTCTTTGATCATATGGGATGTCTGAAGAAGTATGAGACTGTGCAAGACATTCTGAAAGAATTCTTTGATTTACGATTAAGTTATTATGGTTTACGGAAGGAATGGCTTGTAGGAATGTTGGGAGCAGAATCTACAAAGCTTAATAATCAAGCCCGTTTCATTTTAGAGAAGATACAAGGGAAAATTACTATAGGTAAGGAATAGTCTTTAAAGATTTGAGCATTATAGTTAAAATGGAAAGTCTTTATTAATAGAAGACATTTTTATCAGTAGAATATAAGCAAATACAAATTGATCTCTTTTCTTGATCCTAATTTTATTTTTCCCTCACATAGAGAATAGGTCAAAGAAAGATTTGATTCAAATGTTAGTCCAGAGAGGTTATGAATCTGACCCAGTGAAAGCGTGGAAAGAAGCACAAGAAAAGGTAATCACTTGCAGAAAAAGACGCTCAGAGAAGCTCTGAAAGCAACTCCAAATAAACAAAACCCCCAACCCCAAAGTTTGAAATTAGACTGATAAAGGTGCTAAGCTGGCTGTTTGGAGCCTGAAGGCTTCTGCTAACCCACAGGGCAGACACGGTCCAGGGACTTAGAATGCACACCCACCACAACACACACGTCTCCACCAGGGCCTCTAGAAATAACTCCATGGTTGAAAAGGTAGCTTGGTCTCCTGGATTTTTTTCTTTGAGTCTGCCAGTAAGAGGTTTAATTTGTCATAGTGTTTTCTATGAGGTGCATGCATACTATTTGAGAGCCAGACTGGTAGCCTCAAAATCATTCTATTGGCCAGTCTTTGATGACAGTCTGGCATCTGGTCAGGACTTGCTTGGTCCAGTTGTGGTTTGGGCTGGGAAGATGAGAGACAAAAGGTCTTTGTTGTAGTCACTAACTCCAAGCATGTGCTCTGCCTGTGTTTAGACATTTGGTCCAAAATTGAAACACTATCATTAAGTTCTCTGCCTGTGTTTAGACTTTTGGTCCAAAATTGAAACACTATCATTAAGTTGTCCATTTCAGATAATTATTAATTCAGTGAATGAAGTATTTAAACCTTAAGAGTCTGCTCAAGAATTAGTTTCTTAATACTGTGATGATAAAAAGACAATTTTTAAAAGGTAGTACAACATTGTGATTGAGAACAAAAATGTAGAAAAGTTAAAAAGAGCAATGATTCATATTTTTAGATACTGAAATAAACTTGTATATATAAGATACTAATATAAACATTGTTTAAAAGAGTTAAAACTGTGATATACTGTAAACTGATATGTTAATTTCCTTGCAGTTTAGAGTTTTCAACCATATTTTATTGTATTTTTCATCAAACTATTGAAATACTGCTTTTGTTCACATTAAGCTCTTCTCAATTTTGAAGTCAATATAATATGTTAAAGTGAGTAAAATTAAAACAAAGTATGTAGCATCAATACAATAGGCTTATCTACTATTTTAATAAAGTAGGACAGGACAAGATGAGTAGTTTTTCAAATATGATGAATGGAGCACATTCTTTTCATCTTGCTGTGATTTATTGTATTGCTGAAGTCCAATTTATGCTTCTTGAACTTCTTGAACTTCTGTGTCATTGTTGGTTTATATTATATCTTTAAAAAACTGCCTAATAGTGCTGGAGAGATAGCTCAGAGGTTAAGAGCACTGGCTGCTCTTCCCAGAGGTCAAGAGTTCAATTCCCAACAACCACATGCTGGCTCATAACTATTTGTAATGAGATCTAGTGCCCTCTTCTGGCGTGAAGGTGTACATGGAAACAAAACATTGTATATAAAATAAATAAATAAAACTTAAAAAAATAATTTCCTATTAAGCCAGTGAATTCAGTGTTCTCTTAGTTTTAAAATATAAGGGTGTCTTGATTTCAGATTGCCCTTCTGGAGAAGTAGAATTCATGGATAAAAGCTAGCTTGCTTTCAGTACTTGCTTTAATACTATGAATGCTTTTGCAACATTGTTGCTAAGTGTACACTTGAAGAGAGTAAGGAGTTCAGGTATGAAAAGAGGAGGGTTCTTACCAGAGCCTCTAAGAGTAGTGGGAAGGAGAAAGAGAATTAAAACACAGCTACTTTAAGTTATTTCATATACTGCAAATTCTATCATTCAACACGGAAAAGTTCACTTTTTATCAGTTTCTAAAAGTGCCCCAGTTACATTTTTGTTAATAGTGAAACACACACACTTAGACTGTTCACTAGTAATGCTTCTGACCATGAAAACATAGATGAAATGGACTTCCAAAATATGAGTTCTAGGCAGGATTATATTGTGCTCTAATACCTGGTTGTTGTGGGTGAACAACCCAGCTGTTCCATAACTCCATAGCAAACCACTGTTTATTGAGGAACTAAAAAAACAAAAAAAAAAATCTGTAGAACAGTCTTATTATACATTATCTAGTACTTACTAATCATCTATCAACTGTTCATCTATGAACTTAATTTAGTTTATAATTTTATTTGTCATGAAGCATTTTGATTTGTACTTTTAATTTTTATCATTTTATTTTCAAAGCACACTCAGACCTAACTTTGTAGGTGGTATTATTTTATTTCAACATTTTTAATTGTAAAGCTGTTTTGTTTTTAAACTTTTTGCTTGTTAGCGTATCTTTGTAATTTTTAATTGTCTGAGTGTCTTAAACAACTTTAATTCAGTTTTATTTAATGTTTTTGTTTTTAAGCCTTTGAAGACAATGCCACCTAAAATTACTTTTATTGAATTCATTGTAATTTGAAACATAGTATTACCTTAAGAGGCTTTTTTAAGTTGCAATTGTTTTCCTGAGTAAAAGTTCAGAGAAATCTTACCACCTTAGTGGAGACTAATCATCAACTTAATCTTTTAGTCAACTTATTTTCTGAGTTCTCATTTGAGTAATCTCTATGGCAATAGGGAATTATTATTACAATTCATCCTTAGTGAATAAATGTAGCTTATGATATATATTTTTACAACTATTAAAACTTTTTATAAGTGATTTATTAGTGATTTCATGTTCATTCCCTGACCAGTATAAAAGTCTGACAGTATGCAATGACAAAATTTTACTAAATAATTTCAAGATACAGTGTCTTTTCAGTTCAAGACTTAGGAAAGCAATTAACTTTTCACTAAATTCCTGAGCAAATAGGAATGCAATATACTATTCCTTCTGAAGATCTTATTATATATCCTAAGAAAATCTTAAGCTTTTTTTTAAAACATAGGAAATAGGGTTTATAGGCAATCTTGATGCTAATCTTAAATAACTCCTATCACCTGAAGGTATAGCACTAACAATATAGCATTTAAGCCCAATATTCAATGAAATTAAATTGCTGATACGGTATAATAATGGACTTTAATATAAAATTTATTATTTTTTACAGGCAGCAGAAGAGGAAGACACACAAAACCAACATGATGATAGTTCCTCTGACTCAGGAACTCCTTCAGGCCCTGATTTTAATTATATTTTAAATATGTCTTTATGGTCTCTTACTAAAGAAAAAGTTGAAGAACTCATTAAACAGAGAGATACAAAAGTATGCACTTTTGTGGGTTAAATAATTTGGAACTATTTCAGTATTATCCATATCTTTGATTTTCTTTTTCCAAAAATAAGTATTTTGATTTATCCTTTACACATTTAAAAACTATTAAATGTTAAACTGTACTACTTCTTTCTTTTTCTAATTGTAGGGGCGAGAGGTTAATGATCTCAAAAGGAAATCTCCTTCTGATCTGTGGAAAGAAGATTTAGCAGCATTTGTGGAAGAACTGGATGTATGTTAAATCTCTATTAAATATATATTTAGAGTGGAGATATAGCTCAGTGTAGTGCATTGGCCTAGGATGTGCAAGGCCTAAATTCAGTCAAGCCCTGCTAAATGAGTAAACAGTTTTAAAGATGAATAAAATAAATTTGGGAAAATAATCTTTTGAGATAATAATGACATTTTTAAAATTTTCATTATCTTAGAATTTTTCTTTAACTTTATGTTAGTGTATTTATAATTCAAGTTAAGATTAAGCTAGCTTTACCTCTGAAGTTATAAGGAAAAGCTCTTTCCAGTGTAGATGGATATAAATGTTATAGAGTTCAATTTACAGGAAAATAAATTCTAATGCTTTCTATTAATTTAAATCTCTTAGCTGACTTCTGATTGTGCTATTGATTTAATTTGACATTTTTTTGAAAACAGGTAAGGCCAAAATGTAGATATGATTAGATATGGGTATTTGACCTTTTTTAGATTATAAGAAATTTCAATGTTTTTATGTTTGTGGAATTCTAATTTAAAAAGTAAAAGTAGAGAAAATATTTTAAATATAAACCTTTTTAAAATTGCCTGTTAAAATACAAAAATTAAATTAATGGCAGCAGAATGAATGTCTGATTTGATTACCAAAGGTAAACAGCCACTACTATTGCATGCTGCTACATTTTTAGTTACTTCCTCATTTCAGATTTTTAATTACATTATTAATTCATTATTTAATTTTTCTGCTCATGACTTCTGTTATAATTAGATTTTGTGGAATAGTATATTATTTTACTTGCCTGATGGAATTTTTCAAACTTTTTTGTACTATTGTTTCAGGTTCTTTCTGTGATCTTTTAAGTACTATAGTATACATTGACTTAAATCATTAGATTCTTTTTTTTTTTTTTTAATAGAGGTATATTTTCTTTCTGCTGGCTTATATATTTAAAAAAATTAATATTTCCTTGTGGGTATGCTCAGTGTTAAAGCATTTGGCTTAGCATGAATTAGACTGTAGCCAACCAAGCTACATCATACTAAAGATGAACAAACATACATTAAAAAGAAAACAATTGTTTCTGATTACTATTATTGCAATTCTGACATTACTTTAAATTTGATCACTGATAAGAAAAGTGAAATATGCTCATTTTGTGCTTACTTTAATAGTATAGATTCTAGACCTGAAAAGTTATCATTCAAAGTAATTTCAGGCCCCCAAAGTGTTGCTTTTTGCTTTTAGTTTGTCACTTTGTTATTTGCTAATTAGCAGCATTCAAACAAATTAAATTCTAGATATGGAGACTTAGAGAAATGGCTCAGCAATTAAGAGCATTCACTACTCTTTAGAGGATCCCAATCAGTCTCTTTGACTCATCTAGACAGTTCTTATATGTTTCCTCTCATCCCCTCTGGCCTCCATAGGCTCCCATATACAGTGTAGTGTACACTTACACAGACACAGACGCATAAGTAAAAAATAAATCTTTAAATTCTAGAGAAAGTTTTAATTTTTTAGATTTATTTATTTATGTCTTGAGTGTTTTATCTGCATGTGTTTATTTGTACTGTATGCATGCTTGGTTCCAAAGAGGGTATCAGATCCCCTGGAACTGGAGTTATAGAGGTTTATGAACAACATTATGGGTGATGGGAATGGAACCTGGGTCTCCTCAAGAGCAACACTTGCTCTTAACCACTGAGCCATCTCTCCAACCCTAAGATACCGAATTTTTTTTTAATAACTAAGAATATTTAGACTTAAATTTCATGACTCCACATTCTTTAAAATCCATGATACCATCAATTGAACATATCTTATATGCTGACATTGCATTGCATGTGGTTCTCAAATGAGAGAAGTCATCCTTACTATAATACAAATATGGACTCAGAGCCTAGAGAGTGGAGAGACTTGCTTAGAGAGGAGCTCTATTGGTATGATTAAAAACAATTATTCATCTCAGCCTTTTCCATCATGACTAAAATAGATATGATAGGCCTGCCACGTGGTAGCTACCCTGCCAGCTGTCTGTTACTTATTTAGAATATTTAACTAGTGGGTGGAATTATTAGCATTGGATTCCAATGTGTTTTATCTCAAAACCTGTCATATCTATAAACTTTTATTAAGTAAAGTCTATATAAATGTCTTTCAAGAGAAGTCACTTTTGTTTGCATCTTTTTAAACATGTTAATTATTAGAAAGAATAATTTTGTGTAATTTACAATCTGTCACATTGTGATTACATATTCATTTATTTTGATAATAAACCCCATTAGTAGCCAGGCGCCATGGCACACGCCTGTAATCCCAGCACTGAGGAAGGCAGACTTCTCTGTGAGTTTAAGGCTAGTCTGATCTACAAAGCAAGTCCAGACAGCCAAGGCTATACAGAAAAACCCTGTTTCAAAAAAGCCATAAAAAGGAAAAACAAAAACAAAACAAAAAAAAACCAAACCAAACCCAAAAGTTCAAAGTATTGGAGTTTTTTATTCTCCTACTTTAAAATTGTTTAGTGCAAATGAAAAGAATAACCACTTAATTTTTTAAATATTTATTTATTTTTACTTTATTATGCATATGGATATTTTTCTGCATGTATGTCTGTATACCATGTATATGCCTGATACCTGGAGGTCATAAGAGGGGCTGGAAATTCCTGACATTGGACTTAAAGATAGGTATGGTACACCATGTAGATCTTAGACCTAAACCCAGGTTCTCTGAGAGCCACAAATGCTGTTTAGAGCCGAGCAGTCGCTCCAGCTCCACTTCATACTTTTTAACGCACTATCTTTGTCTGTGATTTGCCAGGTTTCTGATGATGCCAGGTCAGCAATGTCCCATACTGTAGTCTCATAGGCGTATGAAGAACCACTTAGGTCACTAATTACTGTTACCATATTGTATGAGTAAGAAACTACATACATGAGATTCAAACTCAGGTCTTCTGACCTAATTTTTTTTTCTTCTTTTTCTGTTATTTAGTCTCAGATTAGATCAGCTGAAAAGAAAGCTTTGTTTCTTAACATGTGAATAATTTATTTCAGGTTCTTATGCAATAGTGTTTTTTTGTAAAGAGCTGTTTATGTATCCCCTTCCCCTTTAATAATATTTCAGAAAGTGGAAGCACAAGAACGAGAAGATATTCTGGCAGGAATGTCTGGAAAAGCAATTAAAGGTAAAGTTGGCAAACCTAAGGTAAAGAAACTTCAGCTGGAGGAGACGATGCCCTCACCTTACGGGAGAAGAATCATTCCTGAAATTACTGCAATGAAGGCAGATGCCAGCAGGAAATTGTTGAAGAAGAAGAAGGTATCATACGCTCCTGTGTCAGCTCATTGGGAGAGTCTACTTACTTTAGGCTTGTGCTTAATCATGTTTTATGATTTGCAATTATTTTAATATATAGGAAATATTCTTTCTATGAGTGTAATTGAGCTGAGGAAGAACAGCTAATTTTGGTCAAGGATCACAAATATTTATGTTTAGAGCCATTTATTTCAGTTTTGTTCCCACCCCTTTTTCACCTCTGTTTGGTCTCAAAGTCATGGGCTTAACTAATTTCCTGCCTCAGCTTTCTGAGCTGATTGGGACTACAAGGGCCTGGTCTAAATTCTGTTTTTAGAATGAGAAACACTCTGCCAACCATCTTTCTAAATTAAAAACAACAAAAACCACACAAAAACTATTCTCGTTATACACTTAAATTCTATATTATGATGACTGATTAAAGGAGTGTTAAGCAAAAAATAGGTCTGTTTGGCTTTTGAAGTAACTTACCATGTTCTATGAGCTCCTTGTTTGTTTCTTGTTGAACACTATTTAGCACATCCTGCATTGTTGGCAGTGACACTTATTATCAAGAAAAAAAAAAATATATATATATGAAATTTACCTTTGAGCAGGATAGGCCAGGATTAGTCAGATGTAACGTCCAGAATGAATGTTCAGAGCCAAGGAAGCAGGATGTATGATAGTCTTATGAAAGTTAAAGGTCCAGACAGGTTTGTTTTAGAGCCCAAGGAATTCTGGCTGATGACTGGGGTGTATCCACCTTCCTCTAGAATGTGCCTTCACCTCACTCAGCTTTCACCTTAGCTTAGTAGCCTCTGTCCTTTTCTGCTGGTTTCTGTTAGGTTCATTTGTGATCATTCCTTTTCCCCCCCTTTATGTAGTATTAATAAACTCATCCCTGCCTGCCCTGAGTTTTGCCCACTTAAAACAACAACTCTTTTTTTTTTTTACTTTTATTTTATTTTATTTTTTGAGATAAGGTCTTACTTTATAGCTCAGGCTGGCCCAAAACATACTACATAACCCAGGATAGTTTCAAAATCCTGGTAATCTTACTCACTTAACCTCTTAAGTACTAGGATCACAGGCCTGTAAATGTTCTATCTTGAACTTATATATGTCAAATACTCTACAAAATCAAGGTGTCAGCAGCAATATATTTCTCTAAGTATATGTGTGCTTGTGCACACAGTGTATTCATACATTCAATGTGCATATGTGTGTACTCACAAGTGTGTGTGTGTGTGATGTGAGGGCCAGAGGTTGACTTCAGGTATCTTGTTCTATCATTCTCCATAGCATATGATGATGATGATGATACACGGTGATTTCTCACTAAGCTGGGAACTCACTGTAGTTCTGCTGAACAGACTGACCACTGAGTTCCAAGTTTCCATCTTTGAGCCCACTCACCCTTGGCCTCCACAGTGCAAAACAACAACTCTTACGAGTCTCTCTCAGAGCTGTAATGTCCAGGCTCCTGTGCACATGTAGTCACCTGAAAGCCCAAAGCCCCTCGAATTTAGCATGGCTGAAACTAGGCCCATTATCCTTATTTACGGACTTGCTTTGTTTCTCATTTTGTTTCTTTCATTACTTTTCTACCCACCTGGCAAACTAAGACGATTCTTTCAGAACTCAGGAAAACTCTTGGGGTGTTTTCTCTGGTCCTCCTTAAACAGAATTGTTCACATTTCCTTGAGCTGTCAATCTATTTTGACTTGTGTGGTATTGATCAGGGTACCTACCTACCAATTCTCTTTCCCTTACCAATAACTTTGGGTTAAAGTCAGCCTTATAGTGCCTCACAAAATATATTTGTTGCTTATTTTCTTTCAGCAATTTGAAAATGTTTTCCTAATATGTAGGAACCCCAGGTATAGGCACTGATTCTTTGTTTTTGTTTTGTGTGTGTGTGTGTTGTTTGTTTGTGTTTTGTTTAGTTTTTGGAGTACTTAGCTATTGTTCTCATAGTTTTTTTTTTTTTTGATAACCAAGAGCCTGGCTTATTCTTTATGATTTTTCTAAGTGGCTATCACCTCAGTGAGTATATTAGTTAGGGTCACAAGCAGTATCATTTGAAGCAGGTAAATAAAATAAAATAAAACATATCTCAAGTGGAATATATTAAATAAAAATTTACCGGATATAAAGAAACTGTTGAGTAAAGCTTTATCTGTAAAATAGGCATTTTGTTTATTTACTTTTTACTTTTACTTATGATTGGATTTGGTTTGGTTTTTGACACATAGGGTGATCCTGATACTACCACAGTGAAAGTAGAATTTGATGAAGAATTTAGTGGAACACCAGTTGAAGGCACAGGAGAAGAGACATTGACCCCATCTGCTCCTGTAAATAAAGGTCCAAAACCCAAAAGGGAGAAAAAGGAGCCTGGTAAGTCATTAGAATGCCTTTGTGCACGTTTGTATGTAAGAAAGAAAGGGTATTTCTAGAGTCTACTAATTTTGATTCATTGATTTTTAGTATTCAAGTAATACCTATAGTTTTCATACAAATTTCTGTTTTATACAGACCCTTTTATAGAAAAGCTTCACTAGTAGCTTTGAATAAGTATTTGTATGCACATTACCATTGTCTTGCTTTTTAGGTACCAGAGTTAGAAAAACACCCACATCATCTGGTAAACCTAATGCAAAGAAAGTGAAGAAACGGAATCCTTGGTCAGATGATGAGTCCAAATCAGAGAGTGACTTGGAAGAAACAGAACCTGTGGTTATTCCAAGAGACTCTTTGCTTAGGAGAGCAGCTGGTATTATATTTATTTTATTATATATTATCATTGACCTATAAGTTGGGCTCAGTAGTATTATCAATTTCTCTAAAGTATTAAATCATCACTCTAAAGAAAGACAAAGTGAATTATGTTTCTTTTTAAAAGATTTATTTTACATATATAAATGTTTTATTTACATGTATGTCTGTGCAATTTGTGTGTCTGTGCCTGCTGAGGTCAGAAGAGGATGCCAGATCCTCTGGATCTGCAATTAGGGCTTGATGTGAGCTGCCATGTGAGTGCTAGAAACCAAACCTAGGTCTTCAAGAACAACTATTCTTAACCATTGAGCCATCATTCCAGCTCCAAATCATGTGTTCTTACTGAGTTTTATTATTAAAGCATAGACAATATTCCCTCCATGGCTTTGGGATATTTATTAAAACAAACAAACAAACAACAACAACAACAAAAAACCCAAACCAAAAAACCTGAAAATTGTAGTATTGGCAGCTGTGATAACGCTGTTGAAAGTTAATTAACTCTGTGTTAATTCTCCCTGTATATCATGAGAGATCTTCTACCTACCTGTGTCTGATTTTGTGTGTTTGTGTGCTCAGTTCTTTTAAATACAGTTTTAAGGTTGGGCTAGAGCATCTTGTCTTGCTAGTATATTGCTGTTAAGCATATGATTTGACCTTCCCTAAACATTCATTAATTGCAAGTACTCAGATAATTAAAATCTGATTAGTTTGTTTTATGAATTCCCTCACATTTTCTTAAGTTTTAATTCATTCAAAAGAGTGTTACAATTTTATGGTTCTTAACTTTGGCAAATACATTTTTAATTGCATGCCAGGCTTTAAAGTCTGATTCTCTCATCAAGTAAGTGAGTTTCTTTTCTTAATGCGTTACAGGTATAAACGCTATGGGTAAATAATTAATGTGGTTGATGAAAATTAATTTGTTAATGCTTCAAAAATTATGCATAGATTTTTCCATACATGTAAATTGAAAATTTTTTTTTTAACGTATACCATTTGTTTATTTATCTTTTTGGTTTTTGACAGAATACAAATGATTAAAAAAATTGCTTTCCACACAATCAAAACTTGTAGATCCATTTTTTCAACAGATCTTGACTGTTTACTATTTTTATTAAGTATCCGAATAGTTTAAAAATTATCCTCTATAAGGCATGCTAGAAATTAAAACGTACTTGCATTATGCCAGTATGCTCTCCTCTGTAGTTACCTATCTTACCCATGGGAAAATTTACCTTTTTTTTTTCTTTCTCTTCTTCTTCTGAGTGTGTATGTGTGTATGACACCATTTTATGTAGCTGAGGCTAACCTCAAACTTGCTATGTAGCTGAGGATTACCTTGATCTTTGTATCCTCCCAGCTCTTCTTGCCAATGCTAGTGTTATAGGCATGTACCAGCATGCCCAGTGCATACGTTAATGGGACTTTAATCCAGAGCTTTTTGCATACTAGGCAGCACTTGCCAACTGAGCTGGTACTTTTGGTTGTTATTTTATAGTACAGCTAATTCTAAAGGGAAGTAAACATTTTTATTTAGACAAGCTAAAAGAAAGTTTATCATTCTAAAAAGAATGTAAATTATGTCATTTCTAATTAAAGAGATGGAAAATCTTATACTAATAGTCCTTTGTACGGGGGACACATGACATGAAAACATATGACACAAGGCCATACCAATTACTTTTTCTGTGTTTTTGAATAATGTTTAAGTATTATGAGCAATATCCTAAACAACTAGTTCCATCAGTTTATGTTGTTCTGACAAACACAGTAGTGCTATCTCTGCCTCCTGGAAAGTGTGAGGTAGATATCATACTTTGAGGCCAAAGTTACAGATTTTTATTCTCTAAGTGTTCATCTTTCTCTTAATGTATTTTAAAAATATTTTAAGTGTTAAATCTCAGATTTTGAGTTTCACATTCTTTTGTTGCTTTTGACCTACTCCCTCTGTATGTCACCCACAGTTGCATCAAACTCGTAACACAAGTAATTCTTCCTCAGTCCCCTGAGTATCTGGAACTTCAGCAACATATCACTGTGTCCTGTTAACATTCATTTCTTTTTTTTTTCTCCTAGCTGAAAGACCTAAGTACACCTTTGATTTCTCAGAAGAGGAGGATGATGATGCTGATGATGATGATGACAATAATGATTTGGAGGAACTGAAGGTTAAAGCATCTCCCATAACAAATGATGGAGAAGATGAATTTGTTCCTTCAGATGGCTTAGATAAAGATGAATATGCTTTTTCTCCAAGCAAATCGAAAGCTACTCCAGAGTAAGTAATGCAGCAATGATTACCCAGTGAGCTCTTACGTGAACACCAAAAAGTGATCAATTCTAGCTAAATGTTTCTTTATGAAATAATTAGTTTGTTAATACTTTAGCTCTTCCCTAGCTTTTGCTGTAGGATTGGCAAGCTTTTTCTTGAAGGGCTTGAGAATAAATGTTTCATACATCCCTGTCATATAGCTTTGTAACAGCTGTTTATTACTGCCCTTTTAGCAAGAAAGTGCTGAAACAACATGTAAATAAATTAGTTTGTTTGTTTCAGTAAAATGTTTACCAGAAGATCATCATCATGGAGTGTATTTGTACAGTTCCTGGTTTGGGAAATGTTTCTAGATCTTTAGAATTAGGAAACTTGTTTCTTCAGTAGATTTGTCTTTGATTACTTTTATTGCTTTTGATGAATGCTAGCATTAACATCGAGAATGTGAGATTTTTGAACTAAATAGTTTAATTTTAGACATTTATAATTCGATATAACCACCCTTGACTAGTTTCTAAAGTAACTGCCTGCCCACCTGTGGTCTGCAGTCAGGAATGGTATTACTCCCTGCTATAACAAGGTGTCCACCTTTCTCTTTGGAGCTTCTCTAATAATGTAGAATTAGTAATGTAGAGTAGTAGTAACTACTAATAATGTAGAGTTAGTGTCACTTTGAATAACTTTAAACCAACCATTGTCCAGTTTATAATCTTATTTTATGTTAAGTTAGTATTTAAAAAAATATTATATCTGTGTTCATATATTTGCTTACATAAGACTGTAAGACTGTGGTTAAAGGGGTAGGGTGGGGTTATCCCTCTATTTTTAATAGAGAAGGAAAAAATTAACTAAAATTTTGATGATGATAATCTTGCAGTATATATTATTAGTATATTTTAATTACATCCTCTTTGTGATATTTTCTTTCTAATAGAAAATCTTCACATGACAAAAAAAGTCAGGACTTTGGGAATCTGTTTTCATTTCCTTCATATTCTCAGAAGTCAGAAGATGGTAGGTTCTCTTAGTCTTTTCATTAGTTGATTGTGGTATTATTGCTGTACTTGGTAGAGAGAAAACTGAAAAAACCATTAGGCCAGGATTTAAGTGCAGAGTTTTTCATGAGTGAAAGACTTTACTTTTTGCCCAATCTAATAAGATTTACTTATTGACTGGTTAGAATAGGCATTATGGAAGCATGTAGACACACACTAGACCTATGCTAGCCTGCTGGGTATAGTGTCTATAGGTTTAATAATGAGAAAAATATTAGAAAAATATAGATTGAAATTTGATTTTCATGGTGATGTGAATCTGTTTATGGTTATTAAGGTACTGGTATGAATGCAGATTTGTCTTAACAAATTCCTATAGTTGGAAGAATAAAATTTTCATAGCAGCAAATGTAATCAGGGAATCTTTTTAGTGCACATATTTTTGTTTTGTTTTGTTTTGTTCATGCCTATAATCCTAGCACTTGGGAGGCTAAGGCAGGAGGATTGTTAAGTTTGAAGCCAATCTGGGCTGCATTGCAAGACCCTGTCTCCTCCCTCACAAAAAGTAAACTAAAGGTAAGCGTCCCTTTAAAATTAGTCTTCAATGATTTGTTGATTTAAAAATAGGAGTGCTTACTGCTCTCTTAGATTTGGGCATTAATACTGATTTTCTTGAAGGATTAACAGTGTTTATTTAGATACTGAAATTTTCACAGTGGAGCCTTTTTATCTGAAAACAAATCACTTAGTATATACTTCTGAACTTGACAGTTATCTTTTAAATAATTAACTTTGATACTATTAATTTTCACTGCCATGTGCATGTGTATTGTTTCATAACAGAGTTAATGTTTTTGAGGTATAACATTGCTATATTTTCTATTTTCAGCTGTTTGTATATTGTGGATTATATGGTCAAAATAGAAACAAGATCAGTTTTTTAGCTAAAGAGAAGTCATCAAAGAATCAGTTTACTCAGATCTTTATAGAGTCTCTTTACTAAAAAAAAGCTTTGAAATTTTTAGATTCAGCTAAATTTGACAGTAATGAAGAAGATACTGCTTCTGTTTTTACACCATCATTTGGTCTGAAGCAAACAGATAAAGTTTCAAGTAAAACAGTCGCTGCTAAAAAGGGTATGTACTTTATACCTGCTTGTGTTATTGCATAAGCTATGTACAGATGATTGATATGAAAGGGAATTTGATACAATTTTAAACAATTTTAAAATTGTTTTAATTTTAATACAATTTTAAAATTTTAAATTTGCATGGGTACTTCACTATGAAACTTACAACTAAAATATTACAAGAATCCTCTTTGCTTTCTAATAATGTGAAGGAGTTGCTAAAATACCTTTTAGACCATATTTTAAAAGGATAGCCCCCTCCGCTTTCAGATGTTTGTTTTTATGCCTGTATTCTATATATGAGGTAAAACATGCTAGTATTGCAGTTTAGTTGATGGTGGTGCATGCCTTTAATCCCAGAAGTCAGGAGGCAGAGGTAGGTGGACCTCTGTGTGTTCCTATAGTAGATTTAGTCATGCGGATTCAAAAGGAGTAAAAGCCACGGTCTTTGGCTCCATCTTCCATGTGTAGTTCCTCCCGCTGTTAGCCAATGAGGGGTATTATGTCAAGCATCTTGGCTTGAGACTCAATTGTATTTTTCAGTCAAGTCAGCAACATTTTTTAGTTTTTAATAGAAAACTTCATAGTTCATTTCAATCTATCTAATACATTTGTTTTCAGTACTCATTTTTATTACACAAGTAAGAAGTGACTATAGTGTTTATATGAAATGTAAATACGTTTGTTTTTAAAACATAGTATGGCAAAATGAGGCTTTGTTTCTACTGGTCTAGGATTTTCATGTTTCTTTTCACATAAAAAATGCCAAGTCTGGCTTTCAACTATTGGAGGGAAATGAAGTGCTTTGTATTTGTTCTATTTGAGGATCCTATAAAAACGCTTTCCACCACTGAATTATTTTTATAAGCTAGAACTTACTGTGTAGTTGTACATGGGTTATAATTAGTGTGTGTCAGAGATACGTTTTTGATAAGTATATTATACTGACCAGTTAAAGGATGTTTGCTTAATAGGTAAACCACCTTCAGATACGGCCCCTAAGGTCAAGAGAGCCCCTAAACAGAAGAAAGTAGTAGAGACTGTAAACTCAGACTCAGATTCTGAATTTGGCATTCCAAAGAAAACTACAACACCAAAAGGTGAGTCTGTATAATCCTTAAACACAAGCTATAAGGAAAATATTTTGTTTCTTCAATTTTTTTTGAGTTTGGTGATGGGGTCCCTGTTTTATTTTGAGTTGGGTTATATGCAAGTAATATTGTGATGCTTTAGAGCAAAGGACATAGAGCAGTTTAGAACAATTACTCATCAGTTAAACATTGACAAGATTAAATAAACATACTAAAAATAAGCTTGAAAGATGCCACAATAGAAACCCTTGGGTTTTTACCACTTCTGTCTTACTTTTTTGTTTGATTTATTTGAGGCAGGGTCTTGTTATACAGGCTAAAGAAATAGAATAAGAGGAAAGCTTAAGAAAAAAACAAAAACTATCATAGAACCTGAGGAGGTAAATATATATCTATATATAGGCATGTGTGGTTTGAAGCTTTGTAAGTTTATCAGTTTTGACACATAACTTAAATATTCTTGTAATAAGTTTTGTTCCTAAGAGCTATATTTGCAAAATACTAGTCTTTTATCAGGGTTTAATCATTGAAACTTATTTCCAGGATTTTCTCACTTTTTTTAAATATATTTTTTAAAATACTCTTTAGTCACTTACACTCCAGAATTAAAATGGTGCTACCAAAGTATATGTATGTCATTTATAGCAAGAAAGTAGGATTGCAAACCCCACTATTGGGCATGCCAAAAATGTAATTTTAACACTTGGGCATTTATCTTATTTACCTTTGGGAGCAAAAACATCTTTTCATATATTTAAGGTAAAGGCCGAGGGGCAAAGAAAAGGAAAGCGTCAGGCTCAGAAAATGAAGGTGATTATAACCCTGGAAGGAAAACGGCAAAAACAGCCAGCAAGGTAAGCAAGAACACCGCAGACCATGGCTCATGATCTAATGTAGAGTGCTCACATGTGGCCACTCTCAGCAGCGGGAGACAATAATTTGTGTAACCAGTCTACTTCTTATGTAAAGAGAACGCTATAAATCAGCTTAACTTCGAGTCTTCTATTCCACTTAGTGAACTATTGTAGGTATATGCTACTTGAATAGTAGAATATCTTATGAACTTGGATTAATTTGATTTTTAAAAATTGAGTTTGACTGTGCCTAATAGTCATAATTAATTTGACTCTTTAGAAACCCATTTTTTTTTCCTTTTGAGTAAATAAATGGCCTCAGCTGCATTCTCGTCACCACTTATTTTTTCTTCCTATTAAAACTTAAAAAGACACATGGAGATGGTTATAGCTTCTCAGATCTGTCCTTTCCATCAATTCCCTTCTCTCTGTCACTCTGTGACATTTTAAGGTATTTTATCAATGCTTGTGATAGTGTATGCTATGCACTGTGCATAGCCTTGCTCTGCTCCTGTGAATTCTGAGTATGTTCTCAGAAACAGGGTGACTTGAATGCTTTCTGATGTGGACATTGTATGTTCTTGTTTAGTAATAAATAATTTTGGAATAGTGATGTCGCATTGACAAGGCTATTATAACAAGAGCCCAATTACTATATCTAACCTGTTTTTCTTCCATAATTCACTTTAGTCTTAAGTTAGCATGTCAATTCTAATTTTAAAAGAATGATTATTGGGGCTGGAGACATGGCTCAGAGGTTAAGAGCTGCCTGCTCTTCCAGAGGTCCTGAGTTCAATTCCCAGCAACCACATGGTGGCTCACAACCATCTATAATAAGGTCTGGTGTCTTCTTCTGTCATGCAGGTGAATACGCAGATAAAACATTGTATACATAATAAATAAATAAAATATTTTCAAAAAAAGAATGATTATTGCTAATATGCCATAAATGTAAGTATAAGGAATAATAATTCTTAACACTACACTTTCCTTAACGTTGGTATTTTTAAATTTTTTTTTCCTTTGGGGGTGTCTAGAAACTGAAGAAAACCTCTTTTGATCAGGATTCAGATGTAGACATCTTCCCCTCAGACTTCACTTCTGAACCACCTGCTCTCCCACGGACTGGCCGGGCTAGGAAAGAAGTAAAATATTTTGCAGAGTCTGATGAAGAAGAAGATGTGGATTTTGCAATGTTTAATTAAGTGCCCAAAGAGCACGAACATTTTTCAAAATATCTTGTGTTGTCCTTTGTCTTTTCTGTCTCAGAATTTTGTACATCTGACTTATTTTAATGTGATGATGTAATTGATGGTTTTTTATTATTGTGGTAGGCCTTTTAACATTTTGTTCTTACACATGCAGTTTTATGCTCTTTTTTACTCATTGAAATGTCATGTGTTGTCTGATTGGCTTGTAGAATTGTTATAGATTACCGTGCATTAGCACAGATTTTAATTGTCATGATTGCAGACTACAGACCTGCTTTTTGAAATGAAATTTAAACATTAAAAATGGATCTGTGTTCGCAGACTCTTTACTTAAAGTGAAACCATAGTAAAAACTCTCACACACCTTTAAAATAAATATATTTATTCTTTGCCAGGAGACTCCATGGAAAAAGGTAAACAGTATATGAACATAGGAAGCAATGTTAAACCATCTCAATGTACAAACAGAGCCAGTGAAGGTACATCACAGACTTTTGCTAATATATCAAAAACAAAAAATTCCACTAGTGCTTACATGAGAACTCAGAACCTGACACTTCAGTCTATCAGCCACTCTATCACAGCTGTCAGTCTGCATCATAGTGATTGAACAAGGCCAGAGGAGGCCACTTGCCCATACCTTCAAGCATCAAGACTGGGGGAAATCCAGGATCAGGCATGAGTCAGGAAGGTCCCTGGGCTACTAGAGTCCAGATGGCAGGCTCGCCTGCTGATTATCCTGTGATATTTCTCCAATGGCTTGTGAGCAGGTAAACAAACTAACACTGGACAGTGTTTTGCCTTGGAGGCTATCATGACTGTAAAAATGTATCATTTTTCATTCGGTAATTGTGTCATTAAGGAATAAACCACTTTTAATTTAAAGTGACATTAACAATTGAACAGATGACATTGGATTAACCAAACTGGCAGTTACACTGATACAGAATTCTTTTCTGCTAGTGCAGTGAAGTGCACTCTATCTGGGCAACATAAAAGAAAGGATGCAGGTTGAGAGCATCAAGGAGCAAGGCGAAGCTTCCACTACTTAAACCAGAATGTCTTTAGTGTTATCCTGTACTGTACAAAGGTCCTGGTTCCTTACCGTGAGGCCTTGTTATTCACGAAAGCAAGATGTACAGTGGTCTGCTCCATAACCTTGGTGTCATGGTTATTGAGTATGCAAGACAAAAGAAAGCACCAACATACAGTATAGAAAGAACAGAGCCGTACTTCTGTATGTACAAAGTCTTCAGAAACTTAACCAGGGCTAAATCATCTCAACTGGGTCTTTGCCATGCATCTTGACTGTTCAGAGAGGAAAGTAGAAGCTTTAAACTAGTTTCTGGTGGCATGAAATGGCTGATTTTCAGAATTTGAAAAGTTTGTATTTTTAGGCAAATTACACAGGAATATATATTGATACATATGAAAACTTCTTGGTCCTTTTTGAGTTTAACATATTTCAGTCCAAAAACTAAGCAGCAGTAAAAAATGTTTTCCTTGCATTTTCCATGTGGAACTGAAGGCCCTGGGGGAATGTCTCACTGCAGCAGAGGTGACTGACTCACTCCACTGTTCTCCACTGAGCTGGGTGAGACACTGGGGCTGTGCTCGGCTGTATTCCCAGTTGAACTTGGGGTCAAGGGTTCATGTCCTTCAGAATTCTCCAGCATTTCCTGAATGAGAGGTGGCATTGATCCAGGAATTTCCATTTTCAAGGTAATTACACGTTCTGCACCTTTTTCGAGAGATAATGGAAAACCTGTTAGCTAAGGCTCAGCTAAGGAACCAACATTCACCCTCAGGTATTTGAAAGAGTTGTGAAATACAGGTATCAAGCGACTTATATCTTTGTTGCAAAGAACCATTTATTAGCAGTAAAAACATAAAGGTGTTTAGAGTGGGAATGTCAGCCACTGGAATGTCAGTGTCACATGTGCTGTGAGACGCCAATTAGCTGGTTCTCAGAGACAGGCTGATCCACCACTCCCTTTAAGTACAGAATATGTACTAACAGGGCACCCCTCAGAGGCTCTCTGAGCTTTGTTACATTTTCACTTTAAGGAAAAGCAGTGGAGATATGTCATGTGCATAATTTGACAGCTGCAGTGCTTCAGCCATATTCAGGAAATTTACAAAGAGAAGTCCCTGATGAAAGCTCAGAAAAATATGGGTGAAGGGATGGGTGGGCAGTTTCCACAATGGAAAGATCTACTTGAGTCAGTATGTGATGGTTTTCTGAACCCCGTCCATCCAGCACTGGCTGCTTTCACGACATCACACATCTCACAGCCCCCACATGCAGCTGCTTAGATGGAAATATATAAATAACAGGAAAAATACCTTAGAACCTTGTGGCTAGTGTTGCTGGACTCTGCTAATATGGGCCTTAGGACATTTCTGTTTGTGGCTGTTAGTCCTCAGGTCACTGGCATAGCTATCTATAGACAGTGATATTAGCTGCATGCTCTCTCTCTTTCTCTCAGTTAAAGACCTCATTCAGTTACATTTACTCAAGCATTAGTGTCTTTTTGCTTCTCTTAATTCCATGCTGTGGATGAACTTAGAATGTCTCACTGAAAAGAACCAAAAACTGAGATTTCTTGTCAAACAAGTTCACTGTGCATTTAAGCACCTTCGGAAATGTAGAGTCTGTCTTGGCTTGCCAAGATCCTCAGGTGTGGAGTTTGCTAGTGGAGAGGAACATGGCAGGTAATAGCATAGGTTGGCACAGGGAATAATTGCTGAGTCATTTAGACACAGAAAAACCCTCTGCACTCAGCTACAAGATGGCTTGAGGCATTTCTATAATTGCCTGAGTTGCCACATAGACTGAGAATCATGAGGTGAGAGTAATGTCTCTCAAGCAAGAATTCCTTTACGCAGAAATGCAGGAGTTAACTTGTTCACACCAGAGCTGGGCCCACAGTGACCGTCATTTTTCTAGGGGTTAGGATGCCATGGAAAAGTAGGCCAAGTGTATAGAAGCCCGAGGTATCCAGAAGGCTGATATGAAATGTGTGGAATCAGAAAGTTAAATATGCTCTGAAAAAAAGGGGTGGTGGTGAAATGGACGAGAAGGCTAAGAGCTTGCTGTGCAAGTTGGTTAACTTGAGTTGGTGCCCCAGAATGTACATGGATTGAAGGAGAAAAGCAACTTAACAAAATTGTCCTTTTATCTCCAAGGGTGTGATTGTGAGCCCCAATAATAGTTTCAAAAAACACCATCTGGAAGAGTGGCTCTTCGAACTAGTCATCCCATTTTAAAACAGTATAGTCTCTTAGTATCACTGGGTACTGATATCTGCTTTCTGCTTCTACTATCACACACTAGAGACAACATCAAAATGTCTCCCCAAGGAAGCCTGAGGAGCTAACCGTGCATACACACGAGGGCTCAGACAATGCTTAATTCCTTTTGGTTTCTATGAAATATACATCCTAACTTAAGCAATAATGGGACTCCTCAGATTAGAACATGGGATTTAAGAAGCAGAGGCTGGCAAAGCCCTGCTGTCCTCACCACCCTGAAGATATACCTTTAGCGCTGATGCTGCGGAGATCTGTGATTTTCATTAAGATCTTTGGAAACATGTGGGGCTTGCTGGGCCGTCGTTTTCTAATGTAAATCTTTAGTGCTTCCAGCAGTGGTTCTTGGAGCTTGTCTACTTTTGTTGGTTCCTCAAGGTCCTGGCGGTCTGGATAGCAGGAGGAAGAATTAAGTGTTTAGTGTCCAGACAGCTGAAGGACTGCTGGCCATCTCCTTTCTTGTCTCCCATTTCTCCTGTACAGTGGCTCTATTTGGTGACAAAGTCACACACTACCCTGAGTAAATGCAATTGATTTAAGCAGGGAAACTTGAAGATAGTTGTCCCTTAGTAAGCATGTTTGATGGCCACTTTGGTACAAAGGCAAGAATTACCTCTCATGACCAGACGGTGTCAGTATTGAACTGAACTAAAGAACATCTGAAAGCAAGGTAAATAAGCCTGCCCCCTTAATTATAACCACTACTTTCAAACTAATGTTAGCGTCTGGTTAGCCAGCCTGGGTCACCATAAAGAAGGGGCCATACTTTATTCCAGCCCACCAGGAGCACAATGGAATGGTGGGGGAGCTCAGGTGGTGCTTTGAGTTTTTTATTAACAACATGCAATTCACTTAGGTCATAATTAAAATGTCCTTAAGCATATAGCAGAATGACCCTGCCTTTACGAAAGTAATTGTTTCCCACAAGAGAAATTAGACATTTTGGAATTTCTTTCAGAGCAGAAGGAGTTCAAACAGTACTACTTAATTTCTAACAGGAAAAGGTACAATTGCCCATAGCATGAGAGTGGTATTCACATGCCTTTCTCTATGCACAAGAACCCCAGTGGAACTGCATGCTTTCTGCTCTGTGTGGGGTCTCATGGAGGTCCCTGGGGGAGCCAGTACCTCCACAGATTAAGCAGATGGCACTGAGAAGGCCAGTTTCCGTGTCGTCCATTTCCAAAGGCAGGAGCTGGTTGGCAAAGGTGAACACAAGGTCAGTCAGAGGACCGAAGCCAGCATTGTGCATCTGAGTTCGATTTAGGGTAAGGCCATCAGAGAAGGTCATGGTGTCTTGCTCTGGAGTATACCTGGTACAAATTCTGAGAATCTGGAAGAAGAAAAGTATGTATGTACACTTGCTGGATTATCTATACCAGCCTGTCCTGACAGCACCAACCAGATGTATGGTAGAAGAAACAGGAAGTCCTGAGGAGCCTGGGCCTCACATGGGCAGCACGCCCCACTGCTCACTGTTAATGTCTTCTTTCATTAGACGATGGCAGAGTACAGAGCTAAAATCTTCAGGGAATAATACGTAGGACACACATTGAGAAATAACTTTTTACTAAAATAAATCAGCATTTGATTGAAAGAACTATTTCCCAAGTACTTACCTCTCAGGCCCTAAGCCAGGTCCTAGGGAGAAGAAGATAAACAAGATTCTATTTTCAAAAGTTTAGTCAACCAAAAATAAGAATGATCCTTACCAGCTGTTATGCTAATCTTCATATCAACTTTATGGGATTTAAAATGGTTACGGGGATACACACACTTCTGGGCGTGCCTATGTGATGGTACTTTAGAAGGGCTTAGCTGATCGGCAAGGTGCACCCTGAATGTGTGTGGCGCCATCTCATAGGCTAGGGGGTTCCAGACAGACAAAAAGGGAAGAGGCAGCAAGTCAGCTGAGAGCTGGTATTCTCTTGACTCTGGATACAATGTGATCAGTGCCTCAATCCTGCAGCCACGACTTTCTTATCATTTGGCTTGTATTCTCAAACCCTGAGCTTGAATGAACTTCCCTAAAGTTGCTCAGGCCACATTGCTCAGTGTCATGGCTAACAATGAATTTGACTCAAACGCAAGGAAAGCCCTCTTAGAAAACAGTGTGATTGTAGACACACAGGCAGCCATCATGCAACACCCAGGAACAGCCAGCAGTGTGCCAAGGATCAGGAGGAAGTCATGGTCAGAGTCGTGGGCACTTGTAGCCCACCACGGAGCAATGGCAGATTCCCTCTTCTAGAAGCCTGTCCCTCCTTGTGCTCATAGTTACTGCCTAGGCCTCACTGTGCTCCACACCCTCTACTTCAGCCCACCTTCAGGCTGCAGAACTTCTGCTTTCTCTACCTTACCCTAAAGACCCCAGGCCTGGTGAGCTCTCTGCAGTCTCCAGTCCTTATGAGCTGTATCTTCTGTACCCTCATGGAGCTGGACTTCCATGAAGCATTCCCTGCCCCCCCCCCCCCGCTATGCAGAGTATCTGCCAAGGGGAGGAGGGAGCCCAGAGGTTTTTCCTGACATAATTAAACTGAGGGTGGCTCCCTGAAAGCCCACTGTCATGTCATGAGCAGTAGGATGGGTTTGGGAGGGAAGTCCTGACTCTTAACAAGACTGTATGCATAGTGATTCCCAGAGGGACACAGTACCTGCCTTTCAAGCCCTTACCCTACCCTCAGCCCCCATGGTTTTAAAGCAGAACCTGGCCTTCCTCTCTAGAACTCTGGAAGCCATGGTTGAGGAATTCCCCTTTCTCTCAGCCATAGAAAAGGCCACAGTGCTGCTATGCACTCAAGCCGCAGGCCTACCACTCAGAGTACTAGGTGTTGGGAGACCACTCTCAGGGTATGGGGTAGTAGATTAAGCCTCTTTGGGTCATGAGGATGCAGCCCCAAGAAGAGATTAGTGCCCTTTATACATGAGGGGACCACAGAACTCAAGCCAGTGAGGAAGCAGCTGGATGGCCTATGACCTAAGGTCCTAATTACACTGGCTGATCATGGGCTTCCAGCCTCCAGACCTGGGAGCAATGGTTTGCAGCTGCTGGCTCTTTGATTTAATAGCTGGCTTAAGACAGAAGTTTCCCCAGACCACAAGTTATGCCAAGAGCTAGGCCAGGCATTCCCCCGTAGTGAGCTTAGCCAGGGAATCCTCATGGTCTTGAGCACCTACAGGGCTATAATATGGGTAGGTTGCAAGTATCTCATGGAGCTCCAGGGCAGGGTGAGGAGGACTCATGAACAGAAGGAAGGAGGTGCTCTTTGTAAAGACTGGTCTAGAAAAAGGGTATGCAGATTCCAGGGAGCAAGCCATCACTGAGGCCAGTGAGGAGTCACTCCCATGATCACATGGTGTGGTGGGGGTTGGGGGTTGTCACAATGGAGAGGGATACAAGGAAAGTCCTGTCAAAACCCAGGGACCTCTGAATTTTTGTCAATCCAGTGCAATTCCAACACATGCAAGGGCTCTCCAGATCTAGGAAATGACTGGGATGTAATCTCAGAGGCTCCTGGAAGCCTCCAACTCCTTCTTTCCTCCTTGCCCTCCTCCCCTTCTTCCTACTCCCTCCCTCCTCCTAGAGTTCAGAAAGGAGCCTACCAAGATGTCCAAGCAAGCGGCCTTGAGCAGGGTGATCTGGTCTGCGATGGTCAGGCCGGTGAAGCCCGGCAGACGCTTGGCGAACTCCACGATCTTAATAATGCACTTGGTGGCCAGCTCACTGAATTTATCCCAGAGGCCCAAGTCCAGCCGGACCCGGTGGTCAGCACTGGAATTCTGAGAGGGAGAAGAAAGAGAAGAGAATGAATGACAGCATGCCATCAGCGGATAGGAATGGGATGCTTCCTGTGAATGGGCTCACGATCACTTTCTCTGAGCTACCTCTATTTCCTGCTTTCAAACTGCACAAGCTTTTACAGCAGCCATTAGACAGCCAAGGAGCAAGGGAGGGAAAGTTTCTCTACATGGCTCTCCACTCCTAACAAAGGAACGACAGACCTACTGTTGTATATCCGATGAACTGATGCCTCTAGACATTGCTCCTCACTGGCTGTTACTGCCATGTGGCTGTCCTGAGGGAAAACACACCACTAGGCTTCAGTCTATTCTTGATCAAAGCTGAGTCGGATGAAGCCTCTGATGTACTCACAGGGAGACATAGGAACATGGACCATCAAGGACATCAGAGACCATGAAAAGCCAAAGAGCCACCCAAGACATTGCACAGCGACAGCTATGGAGAAGGAACCAATGCTCGGATGCTAAATAGTGACTATGGAGTGAACGGGAGGGTGCCAGCAACAAAAGCTGGCAGACACCATCTGCAGCAGCCAGTACTATTGTACTAAAGGGAGGAGGGTGGGTGCGTGGGCCATCGCAGGGCATCGTAGAAAAGGCAACTGATGGAGGATGGGACAGTGGCTTCTGGGGATCGTGGGTGGGGCAGGGTGTCACCGGTGCAGGAGGGACCTTTCTATAGTGTTGAGAATGGTTTGCAACACATCAGTCTGTACCTTCTTAGGAGATGAAGCATTATGTCGTGTAAATTACAGTCCAGACACATAGCTCAGATAAAAAGCGGTAGCTACAAGACTTTTACTGGTAGAGGTGTTAAGTCTTCTCTGAGTTCCATTTCAAGCACAGGAAGAGGAGAGACTAACAAGAAGTGCAAAGTCTGAGCAGGCAAAGTGTTCAGGAGGCTTGCTTTATGTAATGTGGTATTGCCATTTGATTGTCAGACTTAGAACATAACTGAAAGCCGTAAGAGTAGGAGGGTGCAGCCTGGCACATATGTCAGATAACAAGGACAGTAACCACTGTGTCAAAGGTGCAAGGAACCAGAAGATGGCCCTCAGAGGCCACAGGTACTATGACAGGGCGATGATGGGCCAGAAGGTGCCATGAAGTGACCACAGGGCTTCATTCTCCTATTCAGCTTCCATGTTGTAGTGAAATGTTTCATAAGAAAAAGAAAGGTCAAAAAGTGACACAGAACAGTTTATGATGCCACTACTAAAAGCTTGGGCCTGCCTGGCTTCCCAGAGTTACAGAGGTCTTAGGCATGGCATCCATGAGTCAAGTGTTCCGGATGTACTCCTGATCAGGTTGCGTCCCTCTAACCACTTCCTTCATCTCTCAGTTTAACTCTCACAACTTCCTCCCTCATTTCTGTCATCATCTCCCTCATCTCCAGGAGACTAAAAGCCCAAATCACCTTAGTGATGGGAGGGTCTCTGGCCCCTGCTCACACTATCCCCCAACTCTCAGCTTTAGCCTCTCAGGTATTCTTGCTTTACCTGAAGGTTGGCTATGGCCTTGCCTCAGGCCTTTGTACTGTCGGATTTTCCCTCTAGATAGCTGTCTTTCATCCTGGCACCATGTACTTCCTCAAGTCTTTAACCAACATAACTTTCTTTTATCCCCTCCTTGGCCTTCTATGAGGACTGCACACCTTCTGGCATTCTCCCCTCCACATCCTGTGCCTGATTATATGCTCGCCTCTAAACATGTGGGTAACTTTCTCATTTGCACATACTCCTTAGCTCATTTGCTTTTCTTTTTTTTTATATATTTCTTTTTTTTATTAATTACACTTTATTCATTTTGTATCCCCCCATAAGTCCCTCCCTCCTCCCCTCCCGATCCCACCCTCCCTCCTCTTTCTGCATGCATGCCACTCCCCAAGTCCACTGATAGGGGAGGTTCTCCTCTCCTTTCTGATCTTAGTCTATCAGTTCTCATCAAAATTGGCTGCATTGTCCTCTACTGTGGCCTGGTAAGGCTGCTCCCCACTCAGGGGGAGGTGATCAAAGAGCAGGCCAATCAGATTATGTCAGAGGCAGTCCCTCTTCCCATTACTATGTAACCCACTTGGATACTGAACTGCCATGGGCTACATCTGTGCAGGAGTTCTAGGTTATCTCCACGAATAGTCCTTGGTTGTAGTATGAGTCTCTGGGAAGTTCCCTGTGTTCAACTTATCTTGTTCTGTTGCTCTGCTTGTGGAGTTCCCGTCCCCTCCAGCTCTTACTATTTCCCACTTCTTACATAAAATTCTTGTCACTGCCTACACCACAGATGACACAAGTTAGTAGAGTTCAGTAGAGCTTAGTGAAGTCGCACAAGCCTTTGCTTGTCTGAGATATCACAGGACAGCAGTTCTGTGCAAGAGACTCCAAGAGGCTGTTTCTCCTGGAGATATCCTAGACCTCTTCATGAACTGCAAAACACCATGGCAAACTGAAGCACCCAAAGAGACTAGATTCCCTAGGCCTGATGCTATAGCCCTCTTGACAAATGCTCCTAGCTCTGCAAAGACAACTTTACATTGAAAATTAATAGCTTAAGTGCCCTGTTTCAGTCAGATCAGTCCACAGAAACCCATAAAGCTCTCTGTGCTTCTCATATCAGTAGGAGGCCACAGGAAGAGTTTGAAGGTGGGAGTCTATAGAAGGCCTCAGAGTGGCAGTGGCATCCTGGTTTCCACAGTGTCCCTGCAGAAACAAGCACACATCCTCTAGATTAATTTTATGTCTTCCTCAAGGATCTTTGTGGAACACAGTATACTCATGGGTATGCGTGTGCAAGATCAAGGCATGTGGCCATTCGGGCTGTAATTAAATTTAATAGGCAGTTTATCCAGTTCACAGAAAGATGCCACAGAAGAGAGGGATGGAGTCGAGCTTGGTGGGAAATCACTTTACAATGGAGTATCCATCTGGAAAAAATGACATTGCTGGATGCAGTCAGTGTGAAGGAAATCTTCATCAGCTTTGGATGAGCAGCTCCATCATGCAAGAGTGAGAATGGGAGGAGGGCCTATGCCTCCTTCTATTAAAGCAGCGAACAACCCAGTAACAGCCTGTCAATCCAGCTCACGATTATGCAAACTGAAGGCAAAAGGCAGTTAATAAAACATAAAATAACCCCGTGTTTTATTATCCTGGCTGCTGGATTCATAGGCACGAGGCTTGAAATGGCTCCTGTATTATCTTCCAGCTGCGGTAGGTGGAAAGCTGCAAGCACTGAGGGGCTGGGAGAGAAGATGCTCAGAAGAAAGTGAAAATGTGCGTAGAGAAAGAGGTGACAGGGAATGAGACCTGGGCTGAGCCAGGCCTTGTTGTGGATAGGACTGCTGCCCGCTTGGGGGGTCACCAGAATTTCTGTAGAAGTTTCTGAGAATGCTGTGCCCTTCAGCCCCCTCCCTCCAGGGCCTTCTTGGGAAAAGCTCAGCCTTACTAATCCAGTTAAATGATATCTTCTGCCATGGCACAGCACCTTCTTTTGGATGACACACTATTGCTTCTAAAGCTGGCATCTCTTTCAGAAAAGTACTCCTCTGTGGTGGAAAGAACTCCAGTGTCTAGAATCCCACTGGTAAGGTTGACTGGCAGCTCCTGGGCAGGTCAGTGGTTTATTTGAACGCTTTAAAGCTAAGGAGCGAAGCAAACATTTCTCCTCCTCCTCCTCCTTCTCTTCTGCCTCCTCCTCCCTCTCTTCTTCCTCTTTTTCTTTGTGGAGCTGTGGATGTAACCCAGAACCATGTGTAGACAAGGAAAGTACTCCACACCAAGCCACATCCCTGTCCTGCTTCTTCTAGTCCAGGTCTCACAGTGCAGCCTGTCTGGCTATCATCTTGCTCTGAATCTCAAGGCCTGGGTTTTTGGGTGTGAGCTACAGAATTTCTTCAGAAGAACTGAATTGAAGTTCTGTAGGAACGTTGCAAGCCTCTCCGGAGAAACCTCCCTTCTTAGGCCCGGAGTCGCTAGCCTATCCCAAGAATGTCTTCTAAGAGCCATTGGTGAAGTGGCTCTGACTTGTGTATTTCACGTCTCCTTCATGAACACATGTACATATGTGCTCGTAAAGTAGCCACTCCTTGTCTAGGCTGCCTCAGGCTTGGGGACATTTTATTCGTCCTATTTTCCATGACCTTCCACAAGCTAAATACAATTATGATCCTGATTAGCTGAAAGGGAGGCTAAGGCCCAGAAAGGGGCAGTGACCTGTACAGGATCCCTGAGTGAACAGGGGTCACAGCAGTCACCTATCTAGACAGGCTGTGGCAGCCATGTTTTTCTTGGTATTCCATCTCTTTTATTTCCCGTTGAGAACTTACTGTCCCGTAAACTTTCCATTGTGTTAGTGACTTCCTTCCTGGTTGAATACTGTCATGAGATAGCTACAAAGTTCCAGAACCACTGTGCTGAGGAAGTCATAAGTGAGACTAGCATCTTTCTGGTCAATAAACATGACCCTAAATCCTATATGACAACATGTCCTTTGGCACGTAACAGCTAGACATGTATGCCAGTGGGAGAACATGGACAAGTAGTGAGAGCTGAAGGAGACAGTGCTCATGGATGCTGCAGAAGGCAGAAGGAAAGGTAAAGAGCAGTACCAAAGGCAGAGGCAGTGGGAGGCTTGGATGGGGTGTCCTGGGACTATCAGGGAGCATGGCCCTGCTCACAGCTGCAGTGTGGACTTCCACTCTTCTGGCATGGGAGGCAAAGGCAATTCCACTTCAAGTAACCCAGTTAGTAAAACTTTTCTGAGGTAGCTCCATGAGACCAACATGGTGAGAACTGAGTGCACCTGGCTGGAAGACAGCAGTCAGAACAGGAACATGACGGGCAGGAGTGTACACCACAGGGGTCTGAGACTTAGAAGTTACAGGCTGGTTCAAGGTGATGCAGCTTTGAGGCGACAGAGAGGGTCACAGCTCTGGACTCATGACTCCCCAAGTGTCAGCGCCCCTGGGGGTCAGCCTTCCTGACCTCTAGGTTTTTCTCCCCTGGCCATCACATACATGATTTCTCTCAAAAGCAAGCCAGGCCTGCAGGCACCTAGAATTGGTTACACGTCCTTGCTGTTGTAGCACCTGTCTCCTATTGGTATGTTCATGATTCTGTCTGTAGCCATTGTTCTGAGTGTTAGAGCTCCTTGAATCCTCATGGCTCACGTGTGCAAACCTCTGCCAGGGCAGCTTATGTCCCACATGCCCCATGAGTGGGGTGAATAGCAGCATGTGGCAAAGTGGCCTGTGTGGCTGGGACACTAGGGTCATAGTTGAAACTTACTTTTCTGTAAGCCAGGCACGTGGCTCTAAATGATGAAGCTATTCACCAGGTCCAGGGAACAACCCTCCACTAAACATACCTTTTCTGCCAGAAACTGTGTAAGACTCTGAGACCTTTTTCTCACAGAATCATCTGACTACACATGAAGATTGTACCACCAAAATTACCAATATGGAGATGAGGGGCCCAGGCTTAAAGGTTTAAGTGCCACCTAAGCAGCATCAGATAGAGCTGAGAGCCTGGTGGTGGGCTACCTGCTCAGGTCTGGGGTAGAGGCAGGTGGGTGTATATTTGTGTCCTTCAAACATCCATTCCCAGGACCTGCTAACATGTCACTAGTTGATTGTAATTTGGAAAATAAAAGCTACAGTGAAAGACCTGCAGAAGTGGCTGTCTGCTGTCTCATTCTCCCCTGCCCACTTATGCCACAGGCATCTGACATGCGTGCCATTCGAGGAGAGGGGCAGGAAGTCTCTAACCTTTGAAGCCACTGCCTCCCTCTAAAAAGCTTTTGATAAATGCTAAGTTGGGAACGGGGAGCTTGAGGCGAAGGTGCTGTGGCTGCTGTTGTTCATGTGTATTCCCACCTACTTCCGGAAAGGATCTGAAGTCTCTTCCACTGAAAACAAAGCCAGATCTGTGCAGACGTAGAATGAATAAAGAAACAGTGTGCGGGAGGCAGCTCGGGGTGCCAGGGGACGGGGTACACCATCCTGAAGACTGTCCATCTGCCAGCACGGAGGGTCTGTCCTCTGATGAACTTGGTCTTTCTCTCTCTCACTCCATTGGAAAGGTCCTCCAGACAGGGTTTGGGATGATGGTCACCAGGAGCCAGATGATCTTGATTATGGTTTAAATTTGAAATGTTCCCCATAGGTTCATGCCTGAGTATTTGGTACCAGGCTGTTTCTGGGGCATATGGAACTGTTTAGAGATGAGGCCTAGCTGGAGCAGGACCAGGGTCACTCACTAGTGGCTAAACTTTGCATGTCATATCCAACCATGTCTCCTGCCATAACATCTGTTTCCTGGTCACTTCAGCCACACTGTCCTGTGCCATGAGTGGAAATACCTCCACACTCTCTCTACCTCCCCTGCCACGAGTAGAAGTTCCCGCGCACTTCTCGGCTATGGAAAGTCCTCTGAAACTATGAGCCAATATAAGTGTTTCTTCTGACAGGCATTTTATCCCAGCAACACAGAACTAACATGACAGATTGGCCCCAAAGTGGGGTACAGGGGAAGGGGTCCAGGAAGCATCATGGACAATGGACACCCCTCAGTCTTAACTTTCAAACTCAGGTTTGGTAGAAGTAGCTTACCTGGAAGGAAATCCCAAGATTCCAGGAAAGAGAACTGGAGTGAGTCAGAAATGTCCACCCCTGAGATAGCTGGGGCTAGACCTTGCTGAAGAATGCCGGCGGAAAAAATAAACTTGCATCATCCTGCTGAGGTGGTAAGAAGGCTGGGGCGGTTCTCCACAGAGGCTGTTTACTGAGGTTGGGACCTTCCTCTAGAGAGCTGTGCCTTATGTAGGAGTAAGATCACTGAAGCAAAGACCAACGGAGGCAAAACCACTACCCACTGCAACGAGGCCGTTTCATCTAGTTACCTTGTGAGTCTGGGTACGGGGCATGGCCAGGCCATATTTAGACATGGCCATGTGGAGAAGAGGGAGGGTCCTTGGTCAATGTGGTCCTTGGTGTGGTTATACTCGGTTGCCTCTCCTGCTCTGCCCCTCTCACTCCTCCTCAGGGGCTCTGCCTCCAAAAGCATGCTCATACCTTTTCTACCATTAGGAGTTTGGTTTGCTCCTGGGCAGGAAGGCCTGCCGCAGTCTGCCTAGCCCACTGCACATGGTGCAGTTTAAGCCCTGTGTCTGCCACTGACCACTAAACAAAGGAACAGGTGCGCGATCCTTTTATAGCTTGGCTTACCCGTGTGTGATATGGGCCAGCAGTCCCCACTCACAGGGTCTTCAGAAGAAGGAAGGGCTGAGGGTTCTGATCATGGCTCCTGCAAATGGTCACTACTTGCTAAATACCAGCTGCAAAGTTGATAACCACTGAAACAAAGACTACTGATTTGCTAGCGAGTGTTCGCCATCACTTACGTGTGGAAAGCCAGGCAGCCCATCTATCTTTGAAGGACCTGTAGGTTTTCCCCTTTCCTTTCTTTTCTTTTCTTTATTTCTTTTTTCTTTTTTTTTGACAGAATTTAATTTTTTTTATTTTTTATTAATTACAGTTTATTCACTTTGTATCCTACTTGTAGCTCCCTCCTTCCTCCCCTCCCAAACCCACCTTCCCTCCCTCTTCTCCACCCATGCCTCTCACCCAGTCCACTAATAGGGGAGATCCTCCTCCCCTTCCTCGCTTCTCACTCTTTTCTGGTACAGTCTGCTATTCCAGAGGATGCTGTTTCAGAGCTTTGCCCTTGGCCTCAGCCAGAGCCAATGTCTCCACCTTTCAGTTTAAGGCTCACGTTGACGCTTAGCCCAACACAATGATACAGTGCTTATAACATAGTTGCTGATAGCTATTTTCAAAAAGAAGAAACATCCTGTTCACGGGCACTAGTTGTTAATCACTGTGACTTCAGAGCCAGTCAGGATGGATCTGTGCTGGATAGTGATTCAGTCATGCCCCAGCCACATGAAAGTCCCATACCAGAAGTATTCTAGGAACCATCTAATTTCATCCTTCAGGCCATGACAACACCCCATGGAGAGGTGAAACACGTCAGTTAGCTGAGTGAGGCGTGACTCTTGGCCTGTGCTGTGATATACCTGTGTCTTTATGTCCTTCTTATGTGAATATGACAATTTCTTGGTGGCATACAACCTTATCCTACTCTGGGCTGGGACAGTGACCCCCTACACAGTGTGTGTGTGTGTGTGTGTGTGTGTGTGTGTGTGTGTGTGTGTGTGTCGGGGGGAATAGGCCCAGCAGGCAGGCCACCATTTCCTCTTCTCCTGGCAAGGGCAGAAAAGACCCTCAAAGGTCGTTCTGGGCCATGGCTTTTCAATATTGCCGGAAGAGCACCAATTCAGCATCCCAGAACCTTGTGTAAACCTTCTGGCCAGAGTCTGTGGCCTCTTAGGATTTCCAAGTGCCTCTGCTATTGTGAGCTTCTGAAGTGCCACTCTTCATCATTCTCAGCTTCCACACATGTAAAACTTTCTGTGTGGCCAGGAAACCCATTGCCTTCTATCACTGCAGCCTCAGCTCCCATAGGAGCCTCGGGCTCCCTGGGCGTCCACCTGGCATTTCCAGCACCAAGTTGTCCAGAGCCCCTTGGCTTGACCTAGCCAGCTCTGCCATTTACTGGTAGGCACTAACATCCAAGCACAGGACTCCATGTACTCCTAAAGTGTAGCTTCAAAGCCCCTCTCTTCACTGTTTCTGTTCCTTCCTGGCATCATCACTGATTCTTTTTTATCCTGAGGATTTTCATGTTATTATTTTCCCAGCATGCCTATTACCAAACCAGAGATGGGAAACCCTTACAAATGCTTAAAAATTTAAGCACACTACTAGATAGCAATGTAAGCAACATAATGAGTCATTGAAAGAGGTCAGAAGGGCAGTCTAGTTGGGCCCATTCATTCATTCATTCATTCATTCATTCATTCATTCATTCATTCATTCCTCAAGTTATCTACTGAGTGTCCAGGTTGTGAATGTCCATTACTAAACACAGCACATGCTAACCTGTCTTGGAAAGTTCAAGGACCCAAGGAACACCTGGAGCATCGAACCATACCTTCCCACAAACCCTTAGGTCTCTCTCTCTGTCACTTTCTTGATGTAGAACTGTAGTAAAAGCCACCTTTCACTGAACAGGGGAACACATGGGACCGCCTATTCACGGGGCCCAGATCACCCTGTCGTGTGCCCTTCCAGCTTTCTTGAGATTACCCACATCTCTTCTAGAAGCCAGACCATGACCCAGAGGATGGACGGCCCCGTAATCATGCCTGGGATTTATAGCTGGATTGATGCTTAAAAGATGGACCCCAGGTCCCCTCCAGGTCAGATGCCTGCTATAACCTATGTAATAAATTTCTGGCTTAGGCAGACCAGAATCCCCACGAGACACAAACATAAATACTTGCGCTGCCATTGTCCAGCATGCAGCCCACTATACAGTAGGTGCTCATGGATGAGACCTGCCTTAGACCCTGGCCCAGTGCAATATGTGCAGTAAAGGGGCACCAGGTGTCCTGCCTGGCTCACAGGCAGGTCGAGGGCTGGACTGGGTGAGCATTTTGCCAGGCACAGAAAACTGTATGGGAACAATGCGGGTGCACAGGGACTGGTGCCCACACCCCTGGCATCCTGGGCAGTGGCTCTTACCGTGGTGTATTTTCCCAGCTGGCAGAGTGAGGGAAAGGTTTCCTGGTGGGCTTTGCGGATCTTCTCTGTGAGGTCGTCTAGCTCCGCTGTCATCTCGTAGCTCTCTGTGCATTCCTGTTTTGAAGGCTCCTTCTTCTTTTTATTCCTGTCATTCCTGACAGCTGGAAAAGAGGGGTGAGAGGTCATGGAGGGCCAGGCTGTGCACCTGAGCTAGACATCCCCTCTCCCAGCCCTGACACTTGGAATTCGAGCAGCAAGAAACGAGGATGCAGTTCTCAGCCAGGAGACTTGACGGCCTGTGGCAGAACCCTGCCTGCCTTTCTTGACAATGCGGTGTGCGCAGATCAGTCTGCGTAAGCTTGACCTTTAAGGAGTGCTCATGCAAGCTGGGTGGGAAGGTTCCTAAGAGATATCCTGAGTGACTGACTGTGCTGCAAGGACCGTCTCCTGGCTAGTTAGTGTTGCTGTTTTACTGTTGTTGTTTTGTTTGTTTTTCATCAACTTGCCACCATCTAGAGTTATCTGGGAAGAGAAAACTCAGCTGAGAAAATTCTTCCATCAGTTTGCCTATAGACAAGCTTGTAGGGTGTATCTTGGTTAATGACTGATGGATGTGGTAGGTCCCAGTTCACCCTGGCAGGGAGTCCTGGATCTTATAAGAAAACAGGCTGAGCAAGCCCCAAGGAGTAACAAGCCAGTAAGCAGCATTCATCCATGGCCTCTGCTTCAGTTCCTGCTTCCAGGTTCCTGCCTTGATTAGATTCCTGCCAAGACTTCCTTCATTGATGGACTATTACCTGGAAGACAGAATAACCCACCCCACAAATTGCTTTTGGTCATGGTATTCATCACAGTAAAGAAACCCTGACTAAGACAGCCCGTTATTCCTGGGAACCGGGTCCCACAAGGTTGCTTCGTAAAAAGTGTGGTCTATCTGAACAGTCTCATATTTACTTACTTTTTTTTTTTTTTCTTTTCAGAATCAACTGACTGCTACCTGGAAAGGGTGATAAGGCTGTGGTTTCTGTCCCTTTATGTGTTATTACTTTCTGTGTTAACCATACAACACACCATTACTTACTGTTATTTTAAACAGTACAAAGCCCTTACTGAGACAACTGTTTACTCATAGACTCCTTCATTCACAGACACCTTGTCCCAGGTCCCCTGTGGCAGCTGGACCTCAGCAGATGTCATGTGCCACCTGGCTCTGCATGTCCCAACCCAACAGGACACTGCCACACAGTGGTGTTCAGGACTCAGAGTTAAGAGACAGACTCCTCTAAGGGCCAGATCTCTCCATGGCTGAGTATAGTCCTGGGTTCTTGGCTAAGAGCTCTTGGAAGAAACCTGAAACCCAGGGAGGCAGATAAATGATACCAGATCACATGACCGCTCCAGGCAGTCCATGCTCACTGGGGTGTCAGGACCCAGGCTGCCTAGATGTGTGTGATGCCAGCATGACCTGGGCAAGTGTGATACAAGATGACCCAGGGCATAATCTGATCTGCCTAAGAGGATTTGGCCTGGCTGCCTCCCTAAGGACAAAGAGGCCACCAGGACACACAGTGCCCATACTAGGAGAGTCCTCGGGCCCTGTGTGGGTAGGAGGTGAGGGCAGAGGCAGGGTGGGTAGGGAGGAGGACAGGAAGGAAGTGAGAGCAGCCAATGGCACAGCAGAAAAGTCAGCATCTGTGTAAGCAGCTCACCGGGCCAGAAGGGACCACTGCTAGGAAGAGCAGAAATTTGTGGATATCTTGATTCCTAATCCTGGAGGCTTGACCACCAAACTCACCTAATCCTCTTTCAAGGGGCAGAGCCGCCAAGTTCTCTCTCTACTGTATCCACTTACTACCAAGCAGGTAGGCACATTGGAGAACACAGGCTGGCACTGTCCTTCTCAGCCCTGGAACAGAGCTGTTCTAGACAATGGAGAAATAGAGGCTCAAGTGAGGGGCCTCATGGTATCCCCTTGTAGCTCTGTGACAAGACAGATCTTCTTTGGAGATGTGGGAGAAAGGCCTCATGTTGTATAGTGTGTGTGTGTGTGTGTGTGTGTGTGTGTGTGTGTGCCTGTGTGTGTGCAGACATAACCAGCAGAAGCAGCACACAATAAGCTGGGCAGCACAGAGTGGCAGAATGGTGGTCCCTAGGTACTCCCAAGGGATGGTGTTCTGTCAGGTATTAGATGTTGTACCCCGAAGGCTTGTGTATAGGTGTCTCATGCTCTTGTAACAGACATTAGACCCCTTCTTTGACACACCTCTGTTTCAGTCAACACAAAGGTCAAACCTAAGCAACGACAGTCTTTTCTAAACAGCTCCCAGGGAGGTCTGACATTCCTCACACTTACCACACGGCCTAGCAGCTCTTGTCCTGCTACATACCTCAGAGAACCAACTTACCAGCAACATGCATGAAAAATGCAAGCATGGATCTCACCATTTTCACCACCGTCCCTAATAGCTTTGGTGTGGAACAGCCTATGTGTCTATCTGTGGGTGGCACGTACACCCAATGGCTTGTCAAATAATGGAATGTTACTTGCTAGCAAATGAAAGGAATACTGATGTAAGTTGTACTGCGGATGAACTCTGAAAACTGTACGAAGGGAAGAAGACAGTTGCCAAAGACTTAGTAACATACCTTCCCATGCAATCATCAGAGTCAGATAGCAGTGGCTGGGAAGGTTGGGGCTGCAGGAAAAAGGTTTTGGGTACGTGATGGTTACACAGCTTCTTCTTTCGGAAGAGAGGGTGTCTGCTCTCCACATGGCACAGGGCCAATACTTCCATGAACGGAGGACAGCTATGGGTGCACCTTCATGTGATGAATGCTACACCATGTGGCTTCTTGAGAAGTTTCTCAGAACACACATTTCTGAGGCCACAAGTCATTCAACACCTCTGACAAGAGCCACAGGCCAGATTTCTCCTTTGACCCTCAAACACACGGCATATCATTTCGAGCGAGGGGCAGCCAGTGTCTTAAGCTCAGGAAACCCCACAGGAACTGGGCCAGCAGTTCATCATAATTTCCCTTCTAGGGCTCAAGAACCCCCTCTCTGAAAGCAGGAGGAGATTTTGGTGGAATATACAGAAAAACAGAGAGAGGGAGAGACTGCAAAAGGAACATGCAGGCCCAGGGCCTTCTCTGTAGTAGTTGTTCCCAGAAAGCTATGTGCTGTGCTCCCAAGGACTCTACCTGTGAATGGAGCTGTTCTAGACACTAGAGAAGTGAAATTTCCCAGGAGAAGATACACCATTATCATGTGGACTGCAACCTGAAGCTTGGACTGCTTATACCATGACAGTCCCCTCCACTCCTCACAGCAACAGAAGGATGGGAGGATCAGGATCTCGTGGAGACCCTGAATCTTACAGGTAGCCTGGTGGTTCTGAGCTTCACACAGACTGTGGCTCTTCATGCTGCATGATACCTGTCACACAAAATGACAATGAAGTTCTGTGAAGGGAGTCACCAAGAATTCTGCATCCTCCACTCTGTGAGGGTCCTCGCTGGGGCGGCAGGTGGTGACGCAGGGGACAAGGACAATGCATTGAGAAGCGGTGAGATCCCTTTCTCTGGGAGTAGGAGGCATGGAACTGTGCTTTGTGGCAGCCTTGAACTTCTCCCTCCCCCAAAGGACCTGGCTGTTGCATGCAGAGACCCAGCCACAACGGCCTTGGGGTTTGACAAGAGGCTTTCCACCCCTGGAGAAGACGGTGGGCATACATGGTCAGCTTGCCTCGGAGCCTGCTCCTTGCGCCATTGCACTGGAGAATAGGAAAGGAAAGGCTTGCTTTTACTCCAGCCATACTCTCAAAGCTTGGTGGAGCCCAACCCACACTGGGCTTTCCGCTACTGTCTTGTGAATGGCAGGAAGGATGGGTGACTAAATATGGGATTCTATCCCTTTGCGGGGCATGTGTGTGGCCAGGCAGAGCTCAGCTGAGCTGTTGCTTCCCCAAATTAACAACCTTGCTGTCACCTCGTGGTCTGCAGGGAATTCACAGACTGCCCCTGCTCCTTCAGCAGTGGCCGGGAGGGTGATGTAAGGGTGGAGGTGTGATTTATGGATCTGTGATAGGACCTGGCCCCATGTTTGCAAAGCGCTTCTTGGAGTAAAGGTGCTTCATAAATATCAGGCATTCTACTCGTGAGGGGCAAAGTGCTACAAATCAGATTTGGTGGCATGAAAGTAACATATTTATGATCCACTATCATATTGCAAATGAAATGAATGTAATAAAAGTGTCACTTATACAAATACCTCTGATGTACAGATCCCGACCTATGAATATGAAAACAGACACCCAAGCACTTTTATTTGAATGTCTAATCATGGAAATAAATGAAGCCATGTTCATTTTAATGTGTGCACTTGTGCATGTATCTGGAATATTGATTTTCATGCACACGATAAAAATTTAATGCAGGAAACACGAGAGAGCTGTGAGTTCACATGGACCCAGGGAGAGGACACAGTGTTTTCCTGAAAATTCCTTGTCATCAACAAGAAAATGAACAAAAATAAATTTTTGTTCATAAAGGCTTTTTAAAAAAAATATTAAGTTTACCAAAGGGAGCACAATGGTCTATTTATTCTTGCTTGAAAATTAAAGTCTGAAATTCACAGATCCCAACTCCTCAGCTCCTTGCTAACTGCAGGAATAATGGGTCACAGTTGGTGACTGAAACTATCTTGTAACTGCTGTACTGAGATGCTCAAGAGAGGAATACGAAAGAATGGTTTAATGTGAGTTTAAAGACTGTTTTCTGGACTAATTATGTAAATGAACTGCCATGGACCTGAGGGCAGGTGGGTATATCAGGAATTTTTGAGGGACTGACTACTTTTCCCATAATTTAAGGATAGATCATGTGGTACTCAAACACGTAACAGACAAGCCTGGGGTGAAGGTGGCCTGAGCTGGGTGCAAGAACCCTTCCCACGCTGTACGGTGACCTCAGAGGTGGAGGCCGGCCTTCCCTAATAAACCACATACGCTGGCTGCAACTTAGACACAGATAAAGAGGAGTGGTGACAGGGTGGGCACTTGGCTTTCTTTCCGTTCATGTGCAGGTACTTTCGAACCAGCTTGAGGCCAGAGTACCCTGACTGTTTGTGGAATGGATAATGCTTTCATTCCTTGGGGCCTGGATTTCAGCAACTTCAGGCATCTCTCAGCATGCCACGTGGCTGCACTTGTGGAAGGACTCGCACTGGTGACTCTATACCCTGACAACTGCCAAGTATGAGGTAGCAGTAGGTGTCCACTGTGCCAGGGAGCAGGCAGAGGGAATGGTCAGAATTCTGTAGACAATTAGATACTCAAATCCAGAGGAAACAATCTATATGTTTAACAAGGACCTTATGGCCTGGACCAGCTTCCCAAAACCAGAGTCCTGAGTACCAGAATGTCCAGAGGCCAATGCTTCTCCAACTATTTTATAATAATGAAACCACAAAGACAATTCTAACATGCCCTTCCCTTGTGACTTTTTGGCACGGAGAGCCTATTTTTGCACAAGCACGTGTGCCAATCCCTTCCTTCCTCCATCTCAGCAGGTGTGGTCAGCCTTCCTGGGGCTGTGTGCGTTTTCCTGCTGGCCATGCTTACAAGGCAATGGTTTAAGGTTCTGAGACTCTTTCAGTGACGTGTGAACTTCAAGAATCATTTTCAGTATAAGTCTACAAAAGAGGGTAGAGAAGCTGGGCTTGGTGTCACATGCTTGTCTCCCTAGTCACTGTGGAAGCAGGAGGGTCAAAAGCTTAAGGTCAGCCTGGATAATATAGTGAGACCCTGTCTCAGAGCAAGGATCAAAATTGAAAAGAGGCCCAGTGCTGCAGGGGCGAGGGAAAGGGCTTCCTTTTGTGAGGCACTGGGCGTACTCCTCAGATCCGTAAAGCAAACACAGTCGGCCAACCAGCTTCCCTGCCCACCCCTGCCTGGCTTAGTGGGCAGGGAACATTCTGCTGCGCTGTGCTGTGTAAGGGCAGACCCTGGACACGTGCGACGGAGCAATGTGGGCAGTTTCCACAATCTTTCTGGCAGCAAGAGCTACTTCAGTGATAGTTTGCACCTCCGGCCTTATGATTGCAACATTTGTCCTTTTTGATGGGGGTTGAGCCAGGGCCTTAACAGATGACAATGGAAATGGAAGACACTGCTGTGGTCTACCCTCCTGACTCTGAACAACTTGCTCAATACTCATCTTATTTTTATATTATTTATTACTTTATTGTTTACCTATTTTTGAGACAGGGTCTCTCTGTGTAGCACTGGCTAACCTGGAACTTGCTGTATAGTTCAGGCTGGTCTCTAACTCACAGAGACCCAGGAAGAGGACACAGTGTTTTCCTGAAAATTCTTGTCATCAACAAGAAAATAAACAGAAATAAGTTTTTGTTCATAAAGACTTTTTAATATTTAGTTTAGCAAAGGGAGCCTCCTGTCTCTGCCTTCCACGTGCTGGGGTTAAAGGAGTACACCACGATACCTGGTCCTTTGCCTTGCTTTAAAAAAAATAAAACTCCAGTGTGGGGAGCAGAGTTCAAGGTCCAATTCACAGTGCACATTCACAGTATAAGTTTCTTCCCTGCCTGTTCTCATATGTCTGAAACACTCACTGGTGGATCCTTTAACTTTTTTCTTTTCTTTTTCTTTTTTTTTAAGAAGTTGGTCATCCTAGGATCAGAAATGAGCACACTTAAAAGAGTCAGTGATGTAAACTGCCTAGAGGGGCTGTGTGAATACCTTCTTTCCTGTGGAGTGGGCATGGGCTGCCTTCCAACAGCCTCAGAGGGAGGAATAGAGAGAGGGAGGAAGAGAGGCAAAAGCTCTCAGTAGATGGTTCCAAATAAATGTATTTCTCATTCCACATAATTATTCTAGTCTTTACAGGAAGTCATGGGCTTTCAAATATTGAACACTCTCATGATAAATTAGAATGATAACACTTCCATTTCCCAATGCCTTCCAAACCCAGTTCATATTCAATAAGTGAACTAAAGATTTCCTTGGCTTCCTCATTGCATTTTTCCTTTTAGAATGTTTTTAAAACCAGAAGCGAGATGAGGTCTTCTCAGCTGGGACTGTTCTGAGTTTCAGAAATTCTGAAAGACAGCAAGGAGGCAAGCTGCGGTGGTTTAAAAGGTAACCCCCCCCCCCATGGCTTGGCATTGGAACCCTCAGTCTGCAGATGGTGGTGCCATTTGGGGAGGTTTAGGAGACACAGCTTTGCTGGAGAAGGATGTTGCTGGTAGTGGCCTTTGAGAGTAAAAAGGCCTATGTGCAGGTTTTGTTCCCTGCTTTATGCTCTGGTCTGAGCTCTCGGCTCTTAACCATGTGTGCTGATTGCTGCCATGCCTTCTTGCCATTTTGGGCACATCCCTCTGGAACCATGCATCCAAATAAACTCTATGTTATACATAAATTTCCTCAGTCATGGTGTTTTATCATAGCAACAACAACAACAACAAAAGCAATGAATACATAAGCTCAGTCATTCCAGCAAGATTATCCTAAACTTATAGGAGTTGGAATTACTAGTACTGTGGTGCTGTACAAGAGCAACTGGCCACACACCCAGAGAGCCTGGCAACGCTCATTCAGTACAACCTGTCTCATCTGTGGTCACAAATGTTTACTGATCCAAGCCTTGAGTGATGGAGAATTTGTTACACAGCCACAGCTAATTGATATACAGTAGTAGTATACACCATATAGGATATTGAAACAAATGATTGTTTATGTTCAGTAGTTAAGGCAAGAAAAAAAAGTAAGTTTTTATTTTGTAACCCAAAGTTCCAGGTTCTATCCACCTATATCATAACTCATAGACATTACAGAACTCTTTATGTAGATTGTAAAGAAATGGAAAGTAATGCTGGGTGGGGTAAATTCCAAAGGTCTATGCTTTAGCTCATCATGTAGCTGAGAAAATTCATAGCAGCTCTTAATATCCCTGAGCCCAAGTTTCTGCATCTGAATAAGGAAAATGATGACAACTGCCCATCAAACACAGGCTTCTTATACTCATCAGACTGTAAATACTAATTCATTTATTCAGCAAGGAGTCCTGGAGATGCTGGAGATTTTGAGTCAAATAAAGAATGGAGTTTCACATAATGAAACACACCAGTGAATTGTGAATTAATATTCGGGGATTGTAGTGACATGGGAAGACATCGGGGCAGCAGTAAGGGCGGGGGAGGTGGAAATAAACAAGGAGGAAGAGAAAAGAAAGGGAAAGGAACAGAATAGAAGAGAGGAAAAGGGGGAGGGAAGTGAGAAGGAGGCCGCCAGAGGAGTCAAGCACCACATGAGTGGAGGCTTCAAGAAAGAGCATGTGCTACCCACTGGGCTCATCCCTGTGAAAGGATGCTGCATCTAACCTTGACTTAGTGAAAAAAGTGGCCACCTCACCACCTTGGGAAATAAGCTGCCCAGCTGTTGATTGACACACCAATATCCGCATCATTAAGTCATCTGAGAAATGGAAAAATGGTCACTGGGGTTCTGGGTGTTTGCTAACATTTGGAACATCAGTGTCCATCCAGAACATTAATGTGGAGCAGCTCTTGCATAAATTTTAGAAACCTGAGCCCTTAGAAGAATGGTCTAAATGTAGATGTGTGCTGTTCATACTTTGTGTTTCATTTAGATGACCAACAACTTTTCCATGCCTTGTGGACACACATGCACACACACACACACACACACATGCACCACAAACAGAAAAAAGCTATATGGAAAACCATTACTTTCTAAACTCATTTTAAAAATTAAAAAGGAAATATTAAAACAAATAAACTCACAAAACAAATGAGACAGCATTTGAAAACACGACTTTCTGCAATAAGCTCATAGAAGCAGTCAGTGAACCATCATCATTTACAGGAGGAAAAGGCTGGAGCATTCCAAAGAGCTGCAAGAAGTCATTTGTAGATGCCCATGAAGTCCCGCTTGGAAGGTAGTGGCTGGTCAATCTGGACATACCCTAAGCCAGAAGGTAGGGCTAGTACATGACTTTAGGTGCAGGACTGTGCAGCTCAGGGTTCCCCTGAAGTCTGGGGAATCTTGATTCCCCAGAAGAAAACACTGATTTGAACTTTGCTGGGTTGATCCTGTCAGTATCAGAAGAGCCTATCCATTCATGGTGAAGAGATGGCTGGGACAGTGACCCCTTGAGGCAGTAGTTGGATGTTCACCTGAAGACAGGAATTTCTGAATCAAGGAGGGATTTCAGGCTGGAGCCAGAATAAGGGATGCCAGGCAGGGCCTGTGATGACTCTCTCTTTGATAAGGGGCAGGATCAAATGTGTGGGAGTCCAGGTCCCTTTGCCTGGCTCTCCTGACCCCATACATTTCCAGTGGTTTCAATTACGCTGAACAGAGCACAAGTTTGTGACGACATGTCAAGGTCAGCTGCCCTGGAGGATGTTCAGTCCTAGAAAATGTCCACTGTAAAGTGTGGCACCTGGCACTAAAGAACCCATCCTCAAGGGTCAGCTCCAAATGCAGGGGTCTGGGGTCTTTTAAGGCCTGACCTGTCAAACACCTGAAGACAGAGACACGTTATTAATGGCTGGGGGCACGTATGCAAGGTGGCTCCCAGCCTTCACCCTCCCCAGACTCTGTGCCCGCTGCTGGGCTCATTGAATGTGAATCAGGATTTGTGACACCTCCTAAGAAACAGTACCATTTCCCTGCCCGCCATTTACTTCTGCTTGCACCTCTGGAAACTCTGTAGCTCCTGCAGTTCTCCGTACTCTCTCTGGACCAGCTGCACCGTGCACCTGCTGTAGAGTCCCTTCCTCTGTGCTCTAAATGCCCTAAGGCTTTGTACCACATCATCCCACCTGAATGTCTTCACCAACAGCAAGCGTGAAAGGAGGCATCCCTTCGGGCTATTGGTGTAACTGCCAAGATCTGATACCATATTATACAGGAAGGCAAGCACATGCAACTTTTATTATACCCTAGACCTGGTCTCAGAGAAATCGGTTCCAAGTCACAAATGTAAAAAGCGCATCTGGTTTCTCCAAAGTGTCTTGGACCCCATGAGAAATACACTGTAAACACAACCCAGCTTTGTTAGATTCTTAATACTGAGGCTAGCCTCCTCATACCTGAGACCCACGGCTCATGCCTAAACACCCACGGCAGCGGCAGCTGCTATGAGGAGTATCAGAGAAATATTCGGGACTAAAACATAGCATTTCTCCAGACAAAGTGTGTCAAAAAAGGAAGAAAGTGGTGGCCATTACAGGAGGTCAGCAGGTCCCCCAGCAATCTGTCAGTTTGTCTAGGTGTTCCAACAATGTGGAGTGGAGATCTTGAGTCTTGTTGTTTCCTCCTTCTAATGTGGAGCCTCATCAGCAGGGAAAAGAAATCCCTATCCAAAGCAAGCAAAGGCATGGGACGCATGCCACATTTAAAGGGATGCTCTTTCTAAGACTTTTCACTTGGCATGGCCTTAAAACTGAGGGAATCTGAAAGCTGGCTCTCCTGTATTATGCATTACATAATTGCTGTGCTTTGTTAGAAATATGATCTATTATAACCTTGAATAAAGTACATTAAATGACATTGAAAATTATATTATTCTGATTATTAGAGAAGTGAGAAATGTGCTAAACATTTATAAGGCTGATAATCAATCAGGGTATCCATTTGAGTGTAATAAAAATAAATCCGGTGCTAGTGTGTTTAAATCTAATTTTTTAAGCATGACATTTTCTTCAGAGTTTCTCTCTAAAATGTCACCATCTTCTAGAGCAGTGATTGATTCTGTCTCTAGGGACAAGCTCTCACTCCGATTACTTCACCCACTGCACACAAACCCTAGTCCACTTCACAGAAGCTAAATGAATCATGGTAATTGCAGCAAGCTTTATGTGGAGCACAGTTACATCACTTCGGTAGAAGGCCATCCTCTTCCTCTCCCAGACCTGAATGGAGAGAGCATGCTGTTTAATCAGAGTGTGGGACTATACATTCTCCAAACAGAAGTGGTAATTTTCATATTGTGCTTTTACTTTACTGAAAAAGAAAAGATGGATTTATGTTGCCTTGTACACAGTCATTGTCCTCATATATCTTTAGAGAAAATAAATGATGCAATGAGTGTCTCAACTTCCCTTTCTGCCTTCTACCTGCTGATCTGTTGCCCTGTCACTGAAACTGTGCCTGGTACAGTGGAGTGCAGAAGGCACCTTGGCTATATGAAGGGATGGGAAGGCACGGTGCATGGGGTCTCATGGTTGCAGCTGTCACAGTTGTTAGGAAAGATGCATTCAGTCTGGTCAGCCAATGCCTTAGAGAAGCTCCAGGGAAGGGGGCTGCTGGAGCCTGGGAAGGCAGGGAACACCACAGTGTCCAGCATCCAGCTAGGGCCTTGGTGCTGCCAGATTGCTGCTCCTCTTTCTTTGCAGACAGTGCCATTCATTTCCTGCAAGGAACCTTGCATCTCTGTGGGGTAGCAGAGAGCTCTACTCCTGCCATAGCAGGTCCCCAGCTAACCACACTGACAGGACATTAGTATGAGCCTTTCTGGTCATGCTAACATTCCAATGATTGTTAGCTGTCCATATTCCCCTGATGGCTTAAAAGTTCCCCATTGGGCCACAGATGGTAGCTGGTGGATATGGCAATGTAATCTGATTACAGCACAATCCATGACCCCTTTGGCCAACCTCATCCCTGTTTCACACACAATGCAGCTAAGGAGTGGACATCCAGGACTGCAATGCTCCTGACAGCCAGTGGGGGACAGCCTGGGGTGTGTGCTTAATTAGTTCCTCAGACTTACTAACTTGTACCCCAAGCCAGGAGATCTTTAGGAAGGGTTTCTTTCTCGTAAGAACCCATCAGGAAACTCTGTGAGCTTCATTCTTTAGTGTTTGGTTATCTGCCTGTTCAGACTCAAGCCCTGTGTATTATTTAGTTGGCCACCAACAATGTCTCATATGTACTCAGGACTGACAATTCTTGGATTCTTGGTATGTAGAGAGATATGCCCTGCACATTCGAAATGTTTGGTGGTTTGTTTGCTTGTTTGTTTTCTCTGAGCCAGTAGCTGGAGCTGGAATTATTAAGAAGGGATGCAGAGGCTTCAGAATCACAAGGAAGCCTAGGCACAGAACAGTCACTTTTGACTCTTGTTCCCTTTGCTTGCAAGTTCCTCAATGAACATTCACAATATCAAATCCTTCTGGGTTGTGAGAGGTATGGGGGTGTAAAGCTCTGTGGTTTCCAGTGAGATCACCACAAGAGATTACTATGGTACTGGGTAAATTTATAGATGCATTCATTTGCCAACAGCACCAGGGCACAGAGGCAGAGGAATGGCCGCCTGTTTCCTAGGTGCTTGCACACAGAGCTGTGCTACATTGGATTTTGTACTGTGGCTAAATTCCAGCTGTCTGGAGCCATTCTTCAATTAACCAGGATCAACGGAATGGAACAGCTGTTATGCTGATTGCAGTGGGGAGCTGTGCTTGGTATCTGCCTCTTGTCCAGCATCCCCACTTACTAAGATGCTGCGCAGGTTACCCAGGCTCAGCAGCAGAGCCACTGGCCTTCCTCTGCTCCCGTCTTCACATGCTGCTCCTGTGGCCTCAGGATCTCATCCCTTCCTGCTCCTCCGAGGTCCTCTCTGCACCAATCATTCAGTGTCTTAAGGCGGGTCTCCACTCAGGAGCGCTGCACTGCTGTTTCTGCGGTTTGAGAATATTCCCAGGGCGCTGGCACCCTTTGCTCCCTCACCCCCAGGTCTTTACTCAAATATCCTTCCCAGTAGGGCTTCCCTGCCCACCCTACTAAGTCATGGGCATTTCCCTCCAGCATCTGCACAGCAAGCATCTCTGGTTAACTTCAGTGATACTTTCCTCACACACTACACTGTCTCCCTCCACGCAGGTACCATCTCCACAGCATCAGGGATTACGGTCTGATTTGTTCTCTTCTGTATTCTCAGGATCTAGAACACTGCCCTCCATATACGTGGGCATGTGACAATTGTTTCTTGAGTGAGTGAGTAAATGAATGAAAGAATGAATGAATGATAGCAAGACCAGCTGAGTGTGGATGGCAGCTGTTTTGTTGTTTGTTTTCACCTTGAGGAGAAGCAGGAAGAGGCACAGAAAAGGCCTGTTTGGGTTCACGGTGCATGCCTCAGTTCCGCTCACAGTGAACTGAGCATAGGCTGGCAGCTTTAAGGTACCCCACACTGGCCTCTGTTGCTTGCAGTCATGCCTCCACAGCCAGAGAGGGGGTATGATCATTCATGATTCCTGTAAGCAGACACAATACACATCCTGGGCCTTTTTGAAAGTCCTAACAGTGCTTTCAGAAAGAGAAAGGAGTCTCCAAACAGGTAGCAAAGGCCAGAAGCTCGGCCCTGCCCACTCCCTACCCCCTGCTGAGGTGTTTCATGAGCCTCAGATGAAATGACAAAACAGAACTTTCAAGTACAGCCCCCTTTCTTATTAACTGTAACTCCTCTCTCCTGATCCGGAGTCAGGCTTAGAAAACTGCTCAACCCAGGACTCGGGCAGAGGGCAGCAGCTGCCACCACTCCTGTGTGTAACAGCAACCAAGCAGCGTGGCCTGCACAGAGCTGGTTATGCGCACTTAGTTGTCCTCCTCCCACTTTCTTTAGATGGAAATTTACTTGACAGGTGTGGGCAAGGATGGTCCTATCCATGCAGGACAAGATACTGGCCTAACCTAGTTCACAGTGTGGGCCAAAGTTGGCCGAAGTGTTATTCCTGTAACGGGAGGTGTTGCAGAGGTTGTCTTTCCAGAATAAGGAAAAGAAATTCCTTCTACACACATCCTCTATTTCAAATAAGGCACGAGAACCCAAGCCCCCATCTAGTGAGAGGCATCATAATGATGTTTGAAGATGGGCACTATATCATTTTGATAGGAAATTCTCCATTTAGTTAGGCGCTGTATTTACCTCACCCACAAGCACCCAGGAAGCCGTGGGTGCCGTACTTGTTCCTGACTCTAACCCCTCAGGTACTTTGACAGTTTGATCTGGAGCCCAGTGTCTAGATCCACATATCAGAGCATAGTTAGGTCATTAGCTTCAGCGCAGCCAGTGGAACTTTCTGGAACCCATCCTCTTCAGTTGGGTCCTGCGTTGTTTTAAAAACCTCAGTCTCCTTCTATTCTAGTTTCAGGCAACACCTGCACTCAGGATCCTGAAGCATGTGATCCTGACGCTGCTAACACACCCAGAACCCAGACTTTTGTCCCTTTGGTTCACATCCATTCCCAGGGCCAAGAGCATGGCTGGCAGCTGTGTGCTGAGTGACTGACTCCAGTGGCCTGTCAAGACAGTCTGACCACAGCTTTTCCTTTCACAATCCTTGCATAAAAGTCTAATTAATTAATTAACAAACAGCTGGGGATGCATAGCAAGACTTTGTCTCAAAACCAAACCAAAACAAATGTCCTGTTGGAGCAATTTAGAAACAGGTGGGTCCGGCTGACAGACAAGCCTTTCACCTGGAGCCAGAGGCTCCCTTATGCAATGAAGGCTGGGGCCTCCAGGACCTGCATCTGTTTTGGTACTCCTCCCCAGCTTCAGTGAGAGGCTCTCCTCAGGTTTATGATGAGCATTGACTGAAAAGGGAGACCAGAAGCTGAGATTAAAGCTGGGGCATGTTTGAAATCACACTGACAGAGAACTATAGGAAAAACTAGAGACACTTGACTTGGTAAAGGAAGAAGATTCAGGTGGTTGGTGCCTGTGCCAAGTTCTGGGGATGACTTTCAGCATCTTAGAAAGATGGACCAGTGGTGGGTGAGTGTGCTGTGAAAATGTACTTCCTAATCATCCCTCTTATACTCAGCCAACACAGTCTTTCCCAGGTACGGAGATGCCTGCAGGAAAGATTTACACTGGGAGCTACAGTATGCCGAGGTCTCTGCTGGAAGGATCTACACCAGGGAGCTGCCTCTGTTGACCCTCAGGCTTTGGTGCAGTCAGAATCCTTAGCTGCTTTTGCATGGGCTTCTGGTGTGGAAATGCAGTCATGCAGTGGGAGAACTGAGAGCCACCAAAGGCTATCAGTTCATTATGCACTCCAGGGTCGTTGTGGTACATACTACACTTGTGACTAAAGTTCCGACCCAAGCGATGTAGTGAAGGGAGGCGCTTTTGTGGACTCACAGTTCAGTCCACCATGAGGGAGGCTGTGGTGGGGTCGAACAGCACACATCCGTAGCCGGGAAGCAGAGAAAACAACCTGTTCTCACAGGTTTCTTCCTCCTTTCTTCCATCTGGGCCCATAGAACCTGAGGTGGTGCCAGTTACATTCGCTGTGGGTCTTCCTCCCTTGTTTAATCCCCCCTTGCTGAACCCACAAATACAGTTAGGCGTGTGCTTTAGAAATTCTGTCAATCAAGTTGACAAGAGTAACCATAAAAACTGTATTCAGAGGTGTTTGCTTACACAAACAAAAAATAAACAACAAAAAGCCTTTGGTCAGCAGAGTGTCACAGTTTGTATCTGCAATCCTAGCGCCTGGGAGGGTGTGGCAAGAGTATGGGGGTTCAAGGCCAGCCTGGGTTACATTCATAAGACCTTGTCTCAAGAAACCAAACCCAATGCTGGCAACTAAGGCTAGAATATTCACAGGTGATTTTTCCTCTAACCCTCCTACAATTAGCAGCACAGCATCTTGGGGAAGTTCTGGAAACAGTTATCATGTGCTATCTTCCTGAGCCCAATGAAGTGGGGCTGGGTGCTCAGTCTTTAGCTCTTTTTATCTCTCAAAACAGAAACCAACCAACCAAACAAACAAAACACAAAACAACAAAAGAAAACCAACTGGTTATTACCAAGTGAGGTGATGGATGTCATATTACAGGCATTCCTCCAACTATCAGGATGAAGGACCAGGCTGCTCTGTTCAGTTCTAGTCTGTCATAGACCAATACCTTCACAAATACAGCACACAGTAGCCAATGAAATGCTTCTTGACTTGTTGAAACAAAATAAAGAGGCATGTGCTCAGAATTGCCGCCATCGGCAGCTGCCTCCAGCACATCTTCTGTGCACAGCACCGTTTCTGCATCACTGACCAGCTCTACTCCCAAGACGCATGGCCATAAAGTAAAGCCATTTAAAGAGTCATAGCTGTACATCTGAAAGCCCGATGAGCCAGTGTGGGATTCATAATGATGTCTAGAAGACCACAGGCCCCATCCTCTTTTGATAATGAAATGGATTCAGTGGAACTCACTAGCTCAAATTATAGAATAATGGGCAGAGTGAATGGAATTTTATATAAGAAGTGGGAAATAGTAAGAGCTGGAGAGGACAGGAAGTCCACAAGGAGAGCAACAGAACAAGAAAATTTGAACACAGGGAACTTCCCAGAGACTCATACTCCAACCAAAGACTATCCATGGAGATAACCTAGAACCCTGACAGTGCAGCCACTTCTGATGAGAACTGATAGACTAAGATCAGAAAGAAGGAGAGGAGGACCTCCCCTATCAGTGGACTTGGGGAGGGGCATGCATGCAGAAAGGGGGGGAGGGGGGGCCGGAAGGGGAGGAGGGAGGGGCTTATGGGGGGGATACAAAATGAATAAAGTGTAATTAATAAAAGTTAAATAAAAAATTTAAAAAATTACAGAATAATGGCAATTCCACAATTATGAGATAGGTCTTCTGTGATGATGGCTGTGTTGCAACTGCAGTCACAATTTTACTTAAAGTCCTTGCACAATCAAAAATTCTCTCACACACAAAAATTTGGCTTTATACTTGCTAAATTCTCCAAGAAGATTTGGTCACTTGGTCCTGGAAAATCCCCTGCAAATGGAGGGTGTTCACTGTTTGTTCATTTCATTCCTTTTATATTTATTTATTCACTCTTTTCATTATTAGCTTTAAATAGAGGTGATTTCTTGGAGGCCTATGAAAGCTTTCGGAAACCATGCCAGGGACACAGGGGGTTTGTTTCTATGAAACAGGCTGCAGTTTGTGCAGTTAACTCAGGAAAGTAACACTTTCTACTTGGGTAAACTGACCTAGATTTCCTGACATTCACACAGCATCCAGAGATGGGGCATGCAGAGGGGTACAGGCGGGGTGGAGGGATGTACTGCCAGGCAGAGGGACTCTCCCTTCTGTTATAGTCCACACCATACACCCTCAGCCTCGTGAACAGAGTCCTTTTTAAGGCTTTTAAGGAGTAGGTTGATAGAGAGATGGTGTGTGATTTAGCACTGGGCTTAGAGAAGGGGCTGCTTCATCAAACGGAATCACAGAGATGCTCATGTGACCACAGCCATTGTCAAGACGAGTGGGGCAGCACCAGAGGGGCCAGACTGCAAAACTCCATAGCAGCATCTCCATCAGAGTGAGGGTTGGTCCATGTAGAGAGAATTATGCTGTCTGTGCTAATACCCCTTCTCTGAAAGCTGAAGGATACCGCACACTGCATTAGGAATGTACATTTTACTCAGTGTGTGCTGCACACATGCACGCGCGCGCACACACACACACACACACACACACTCACACACACACTCACCAATATGGCTCACTCAGGGCCTATTCAAACACACAACCCATATTGAACTGTAGGGTAATGCAACCTCAGGAGAAAAACTATATACACTTGAAATAATTTACAAGAACATAAGCTCACATTACTCAATTAGCTTGGCGTGAGTTTAAAGCATTGAGTGGCCCTCTCCAGATGCCTCTTGAACTGTTTCTTCTGACAAGTCTCCCTCCTTTCCACAGCACCAAGCCGCCCCTTCCACCCCCTCTATCCTCAGGGGCTGGGGGTCTTTTCCTGACCCAGCTCCAAACCCGCGTCTCTGGCTTCCAGGGTGGCAGCTCCCTGTGGCATCATTCCCGGAGATGGAGTCGCCTTTCTGATCTGATTGCACCCTAGGGAATGCCTTTGACTCATTTTTGTTCCTGATTCTGGGAATTTCATCTCTTACTCAATTTCTCTGAACTGAATCTCCATCTTGGTTAGCACAATATGAGTTTTTCTTTCTTCCTTAGCCCAAACTGTCATCGGAAAACCCCCCAACTTCCTTGTTCAAGGCTTCCTAAAATTCTCATTTCACAAGAATGGTTACATCCTGCTAGGATCACTCCAGCTCTTCACCAGCCTCACCTGTAGACCCCAAAAAGTATCTTTGAGGCATCATTTCTTCTAGAAATTTCCAGCACATTTGGTCAGTACAGCAACATCTATCTGCATGTTATCTTTTTAAACTAAACTTTTTTTTTTTTTAGCTGAAACGAACTTGTTGAAGCGTTGTCTCCCTTGGCTTTGGGCTTGACTTTCTGGGGGGTGGCTTGCCTGTGTGTGGGCTGTGGTAATGACTACAAGCTAAGTTCCCTGTAGGCCTTGGGGAACCCAGACCGGTGCAGTCTCCCGAGCATTTACTCTTTAAAGCTCTCTGTGAAGCCAGAGGTGAGCCCGGCAGGTGTTGTCAGTGCTGGCCAGAACTGTGCACTGTGGCTCCGGGCCTGGCTACGTGTCCAAACAGCTGTGTTTTTGTAACCATGTAACCACTCTCGGCTTCTGTTCTTGTCCTTCAAATGAGGTCAGATGCATCTATTTGTGCTTACTTTGTTTACAATTGTGAATCCATTGATTTGGAAGAAGAGATGGGTTTTGTTGTGACAGTAATGCACTTCCAATCACGTTCACATCTCTTTTCCCTTATTTGTTACCCTTGCTCCTGCTGTGCACCTTCCTCATCTTTTGTCCTCCTGTGTGGCTGGTCCTTGTCCTCCAAACAGTGTCCTTTCATACATATTAAATTTAGATTCCACATATGAGAGGAAAACTAGGGTTGTTGTCTTTCGGAGTCTGGCTTATTTCACTTTACACAACATTCTATGCTTTCATCATTTTTTTATCTGAAAAATGACACAACTTTGTTCGTTATGGCTGAATCAAGCTACTGTGAACATGCACATATGTATGTATGTATGCATGTATGCATGCATGCATGTATGTATGCATATCTTTACCCACTTGTCTGTTTACTGATGTCTAAGCTGGTTCCACATCTCCACTGTTACCAACAGTGCTGCGGTGATGTTTACAGATTCAGTTTGGGGTTCTAAATGAAGACATTTGAAGTGGTGAAACAACACATCAAAGTGGATGTGTTGCAGAATGACAGGTGAGGACAGATGGGGACACTGCTGTCACCTTTCATCTTGTTATCCCCCTCACCTTGGCTAAATCCAGTCAGCTTGCTCTGGCTCCTGCCGTCTTCTAAGTGATGATGCATTTACATCAACCACATGAGAAAAGAGGTTTTCACTCCTTCTGGAGAGACCAGGGCACCGGATGCCAGGGTATGCAGAGCCACCTGCCTGGACTCTCACAGCCACCGTCCGGAGGGCAGAGCAGAAGGGAATGGTAGGGCCATGTTTCCCACTGCCAGATGGGACTATCCAGGTGGACATTGCCCTGGTCAAGTGACCTGACCCAACCAAGAAATTTATACTTTGGAACTCTTCCATACTCACTGATGAAGAATTGGAAGACTAAGGAAACAGGTTCTAGAATGACTGACCCAGAGCCCTGGGAAACTGAGTAACCGACAGTCATCAAGCCTTGAAACAGCAAGATGGATCGTAAGCCAGTCTGTCCTGAGGGAAAAGTGAACCCAGAAAGCTCTCCCCTCTCTCTCCCTATCACTAACATGATAAATCCAATCTGCTGTATTTGGTTTCTCCCTAAGTCACACACATATCCTTATCATTCTCATCTGCTCTCCCAGCAAACAAAGAATATGGTTTCAGCTTCTGGGTAACACCTCTGCATCCTCTTGCAGAAGAGTCTCTGGAGGAAGGCCTGGCATCGAACCAGCACATACAGAAATGCAGTCACCTTTTTCAGAATTCAGCACGGTGGCAGTCCAGTTCTGGTCTGCCTCTTTCCTCAGAGAAGAAGTGTTGTTTCCAAACCTAACACACAGAAGTCTGCACAAAGCCGAAAGCTTGACTGTGGTTACACATGTTTTGTAAAGTTTCGTTGATAATGAAACTATGTGGAGAGTTCAGCCTGTACACAAACAGGTGTGTCTAGTGAACACTGCCAGGGAACAGCAAATGCTTCGCAAGGGACTCAATCACACCAGCTGTGTCAGACAAGAAAGAAAGCGGGCAAAGAGAGAAAACATGTACCACAGAACTTGGGAGCCAAAACCCTTTCTCTGCCTTAACTTATCCTGCATTAAAAACAACAAACAAACAAAACAGAACCCTGGGCAGAGGCTACAGCTCAGTGGCGGCAGAGCACTTGCCTTGCATGCATGAGGTCCTCGCTTCCATTCTTAGCATCATAAGGAGGTCAAAAAGTTGAGGAATGCTGAATACTTACGTTCAAGTAAAGTGAATGAAAAGCCACTGAAAACAGCAATAGCAGCTAACTTCCACTGAAATTGAGTACTTTGTGTATCCTGGGTACTCAGTAGCTAAAGTTGTTCCTAGACTCTGTCCGACCGTCTCTATAAGGGGCATCACTGTCACTCTAATGTCACTCTAACATTTCATAAATGTTCTTGATTATTTGCTCAAGGTCTTTGGTTATCAAATGGTAAAAATTTGGCTTCTAAGGTCTCTTAATGTTCTCACTCTGGTTATGAAAACACAAATTGAACTCACAATGTATAAGAAAGCAGAACTAGGTTAAGTGAAGTGTAAATCTGAGTTCTCTCCGAGTACCGAAAGGAAATCATTTTTTACGCTGGGATCATTGGAACATATGAGCAGGGCCTTGGCTTCGCTTCCACGGAGGACGTCTGAGAAACCTCAGATGAGCCTCCCACATTACAGAGGGTCAGCATCACTAGCACAAGAGAGAAAGCCAAGGTTTAATTGAGGCTTGATGCAAAGAGTTAGGATGTCAGGAATAAGGCATTTAATTTTACCCAGGAGCTCCCATTCTTAAATCCTGCTCTTGATTATCTGACTTAATCACCAGCTGTACAAACTATTCCTCCTTCCCAGTAGAACATGGGTCTCTGTATTCATTGTCACCATCTCACAGACTCCCATGGTTTAGTTATTGCTCCCTCCAACACATCCTTGCATAGCAGACTGCCCAGTCTTCAAGTGACTAGGCAGAGAAGAAGCAACAGCATGTAAGCCCAGATCCACCATCCAGACTATCTCCTGTCAAAAGATGGGGTGCATTTTCTCTATCCCCATCAATCAAACAAATCTAAAGATGCCATACTCGGATCTGGTAGCACCAATGCCAGCTGGAAAGCCTGAGATAGAAGGTAACAAACAATGCTACCTTCTTAACAAGTACAAAAGCCACACAGCTCCCAAGTGTCAGTCTCAGCTCTGGTTCCCCGACTAAACCTTTCAGATGCATTGCCATGGTGATAGACTCTCTCTCTACTCCAGCATGGCTCAAAAGTGATGCATTCATTTTATCTATAGGACCTTGTTTTTTCCAGGGGTAGTAAAACATAATTACATGTCCAGAACTTGATATGTCTAACTGACTTGTTGTAGAAAGTATACTATGCTTACCAAAGAAAAGAATACGTACCCCCTATAAATCCCATTATGACTAACCATCTTTTCTATATTCATAGAAATAGGATTCTGGGTAGTCAGCACAGTCATGGTCTATACAACAAACACATTCGATTTAAAAGTGGGGGGAGCTCCTGGAGTTTTCTTTAGCATGTCTTTTGAGGCCAGGGAGATGGCTCAGCCGGTAAAGTGGCTTGCTGCCAACCCTACTGGTGGAAGGTCCCATTTTAGACACACACACACACACACACACACACACACACACACACGAAAAACAAACGAAAACAAATGTGACAGAAAGAAATATCTTTCTAGTCTTTAATGGTGTTGGGTTTACCAGCTGCCTTGTTGAGAACTGTAACTACATAGAGTATGTAGTTTTCCATGAATTTGGTCTTCCACCTGGTGACCATCCTCTGAAATTGCAGGCATAGGCACAGAAGCAGGCTTATGAGTGCCTGATAGGAAGTAGTGAGACTTTAAAATCAACCTTAAGTGTCTCATAGGACAAGTATTTCTTTTGGAAAACAACCTATTTCATTTCCTTGCAGGAATGCCATCATATATCTGGGCAACTGTCTGCACAATGAAGCTTAATTCTTGTCTGAGGGACAGTAACAGGATAGAACTCTGGGGCGCCAGCATTTTGACCAGGGTTGAGAGGGCTGGATCTTTCCAGACGTGAGCAGAGACCATGTGCTATAAGTTAATCAGGCATTGTCACATAGAATACGGCAGATTTCTAACATGCATGGTTACCATATCATTCACTTCAGGCAAAGTGGGACAAAAATTAAATAAATTCCCACTAGGGAACCTCGAGCAAGCTCCTTGGTATTGGGAATACTGAATCAGGAATAAGACATACTTCTAGAATAAAAAATACTGTTTGTTTTTATATAGCCCCACCCATCCCCCTCCCACCTGCTGTTAAAAACATCTGATGCTACATTTAAGCAGAAAGAAAATGTGGCCACAGGATTTAAAAAGCATGTGTTTATGGCCTGCCGTGTTTAAACATTGCTGAATAAATGCATATTGAAAACATATTTCAAGTGAGAAACCATAATAAGGGGTTTAGGGATATTCAATATTGCTCTACTAATTCATAACACACCATAATTACAGAATGTATAGACCTTCGTGACATAAATTATAATCCATGGCTCAGTGAGAGTCCTGTGTAGCCCCTTCCCGGCACATGACCATATCACGCTCTTCAGGCAACTTGGCAGAAGCAGGCACAAATCACGTCAATGCTGTACCACACCATTATTTTACCCTTAAACATTTCATTAACATTAAATAGTTCAAAATCTCCCCTCCCTGCCACTCCTCCTTCCCCCTGTGTTGAAAGGAGAGATTCTGAGATCCCTAACACTTCAGTTCTTTGCATTTTTTTCAGATGGAAAGATGGCTTTTCCCTCCAACAGATCCAAATCCAGTCTCTATTCTTGAAGGCCCAGAGGGAAGTAAAAATGAGCTCTCCCTGTCACTTGCAGTTCCAGTTGGCAGAGCCGAACATCCAACACTAACAATGTCCATGACAAGAAAGTCAGTTTCACAAAACTAACTCTCTCTGTGTGTCTCTTTCTGTCTCTCTCTCTCGCTGCCTCTGTCTGTAGTGCTCTCTCTCAAAAAGGCATTCCACCCCCATTTTAATCAAACAAAATGTATCACCATATAAAACAGAAAATGAGAACACGTGTGGCTGGCACAGGGTGGGGGTTTTATGTTGGAGTCCTGGGTCTCTGAAGAATCTTTTAGGAACTGTGGGGAATTGTCTCAAGTCTGGTTCAAGGATCCCATTCAATATTCTAAACTCTACCACAGTCATGATAGATGTTGTCGTTGTCACTTTTCTGTCCTTGTCCCAGTCCCGGTCTCTCTTCACGTCAGTCTGGATTATTTTCAGTGTATTCTCTCACACTTCCTCTTTGCACAAGAACTTTTCTTTTTGTTTCCTGGGGCCCTTAATTCCACAGATCCTGGGAATTAAGTTCTCTTCAGAACAGCATCCACCCAATAGGAGCTGCATAGTAAGGGGAAAGTAAGGGGATAAGCTGCATAGTAATTCTGACCTGGGATTTCCACTGATCTTGAGTTCTGCTCATATATTCCACTTGTACAAGCTAACAGCTTTGTTTCTTGGTTAGGGTTTCCAGTGATAGCATGACTGGACCAAAAGCAACTTAGGAAGGATGTCACATTCTTGTCCCTAGATGTGGGAATGCATTTTTTTTTTCACTTGGATGGGGAGAATAAACGCTGCAGATGAGTAAGGCTACTCATTAATTTTGTGTAATCACACATCTTTTAAATATGGAAGACAGAGGTAAGAGGGATTGAATCTGTGTGATAGAGTAGACAAGACTGGACCCGCCGTGTGGGCTTCACAGATGGACAAGGACTACACATCAGAGAACCTGAAAACCTAGAAATAGAGAAGGAAATGAACTCTGCCCTAGACAGATCCATGAGCCCTGCTTTCAACCTCAGACCCCCAGATCGGAATAGCGATAAGCTTGTGTTCACATCATTAAATTGTAGTAATGTGTTACCATAGCAATGGGAATCTAATAAGCCTTACAAACTGCAGAAGTGGCAAGTTTGAAATAATTATCATCGTGCACACTCTTCACCTCCCACTCACTTCTCTCCATCATCTCTCCTCCAGCAGATCACCAAGATGCCTGTGTGTCTCAACAAAGCCACAGAGCCTTTGCTGGATCCTGATTACATGCCAGACTATTTTAGAAAACATGAGGTTGGTGACACTCTTGGGACTTTTCAGCCCAGGGAGACACTGAGAAACCCACAGTGGTATAGCCAGGTCACAAAGCAGGGTATCACAGGTATTGGATTGGCCCAGGGTGAGATAGGCAAGCAAGCCTAGGATAGAAAGGGTGCTAGTAGCCACAGTGACAGCTTGACTCTAGCCCAAGGTAAACTGTGAACCACGGAGGGCTCTAAATATCACTCCCAAGTAAATATGAAATAACAAATTATACATAAGCTGAAAAAGATCACAACATAAGAAAACAGTACGTCCATCAAGTGCTTTTGCTTAATGAGAACTTTCTTATTGCAGTAAAATTTAGAGAAGTCACCACTTGAGCATCTGGTTTCCAGCTGTGATGAGAGCAGAGGCACCACCGTCATTAGGTACCAACGGCAACCTCCTTTCTAGGGCCTTACATTCTCTGTAGACAGGACACAGCACACCTGGATGTTCCTGGGTGTCATTCTTATGTTACCCCTACTGTCTCCTCTGCTGTAGGAGTGGCCCCATCCAAATGTGCTTGCCGTTTCCTTGGTTTCCCTTTTAGCGCTACCACGTTTCTATCCACAGAGAAAAGGCTGGCCGAGGTTTGAAGTCTATGGGACTGAAAGCCTGTGCGCTTTCCGTGACCCAGTTCTATCAGCCTCTCATACACTCTCCAGCGTACTGTCGCCTGCTGCACCTCAGCGCGCAGCCTGCAGCGACGAAATCTGAGTTGTTGCCTGTGCTTCTGTTTTGTATAGCATTGTTAGGGACAGTCTTAACACACAGAACACACCCACACACAAACACCTAGGAGACATACACTCCCGCCTTTCCCCACTCAGTTACTAGCCATCTGCGTCCTTCACCTAGTCAAATAACATTGGTAATTATCTGTCACACTTGCGTCAGTTTGCCCTCTGATCAGCTGATTATGCTCATTGAATTAACCCATTGGCCAGTTTTGAGGGAAGAGCTGCGATGATTTCTTCTGAAAGATCCTTCTCATAAAGTGCAGCTTGAAAACTGGATCAGATTTGCAAAAGGTTTCCCAGCATGGTGGCCTGTTTCTGTTTCAGGAGCTGTGACTTTAAAACTGTGGCCAGCTCAGCTCTGCCGTGGACACACAGGCTGGCCTGTGTAGAGTGCCACCGGCAACATATAAATCCAAGCTCCCTCCACCCCCACCCTTCCACGTGGTAGGAATGTGAGTACATTGGAGCTTGACTGTGACCCAGATCCTTTCTGTCAGGGGAAGAAGCTCATTTTGAAGCTCAGCCTGATTGGCTCCTATCTGGTAGACTGCGGGCTACCCATGAACCACTAGGCAGGAAGGGACCCCTCCTGTATTCATTACTACTGTGATCAAATAGCTGGAAAAAAGAAATGGAAAGGAGGAGGGTTTATTCTGGCTCACAGTGTTTTGGGGGGCGGGGGGTGAGGGCTAGACAACAGTCCATCGTGGTGATGGAAGTGTGAGGTGGCTGGCCACACTGTGTCCACTGTGAACAGACTGGGACTTGGGCTGGTCTACAAAACCTCATGGCCCCTCAGCACCTTTTCCCCCTAAGTCCCTTCTCCGGAGAGAAAGGACCCTGAAAGGGATTGTTAGGAGGAAGTGATACTTTAGCATGGTCGGTCAGCATGGCTGGTACTGGAAGGCCTGCCTGCTCTGGTCCTCCCCCTCTGCCCAGCTAATTTCCACCACAGCCCTCTCTCCCCAGCCCTGCCTAGCATTTCTCGAAGTTTCCAGGGGCTCAAAACAATTGTGGCCCCAGTCATTTACACTCTTGCCTCAGTTTCCCACAGTCCAATCCTGTTGGCCTTAGGGAATCTGGGCATGATGTCCCTTGGGGGTGTGACTGATAGTTTAAAAAAAAAATTTTTTTTTCCAAATTTCCATTCTCTTGGCATTGGGCAGGCTCTGCTCGAAGACCTCAGCGTAGGCTTTCAGCGTTCTTTCTTAATGACCACAGACTTTCCCTCTTTTCTCCTTGTGCCAGCTCCCCAGATACTGCCAATTAGTCAAACATCAGTGTTTGGCAGGCATGGTCCCAGGCTTCTGGCACAGCTAACAGAACACCTTGTCAAGGCCTCCTGCCTGGCTTTGTGAAGGCTCTGCTGCTGAATAAAAACAGCACTCCATAGCTTGTAGCAAGAGAGGCTGAGGAAGGGAAACACCAAGAACTGGAAGGAAGCAATTCTCCTCAGATTTGCTTCTTTTAAGGTCTGAAGAAGAAAAGATAATGGCCTACTGTTTATTTTCATTCCTTCACTTTGCCAAGCGGAATGCCAGGCTTGGCCAGAGGAATGCCTGGAACATCTACTTACTAAGATGAGCATTAAAAAAACAAACAAACAAAAAAAACCCTGTGTGTCTTAAGTCACAGGGCACCATAGTTGTTCTCTGCGTCACTTCCTCTGTGCCTGTAAGGCTTCAGACTAAATCCTTCATGAACAAAAGAAGCCCTTTGACACACAATAGAGTCAGCTTGGCCCTGGCTTGTATGTAAGGACAGTTTGTTCATGCTTTGACGCTGAACTTGAATGCACGGCTTTGTTGATCCCTGTTTTAAAGGGGTTGGCTACCTGAAAAAGGCACTGCCTTGCCCCTTCTGCTTCAGGTGTTCTCAAGACAGCCCTCTGAGGAAGAAGCTCCCCACATAGTCGCACTGGATTTCACCTCTGCACGGAACGAGGCTAGGCCCAGGAATAGTGGTCACTTAAAATGCCTCAGAAGTCAAATGTGGCAGCATATACCAGTAATCCCAACACTCAAGAGGCTGGAGTTTAAGGCCAGCCTGGGCTACAAGGTGAGACCCTACCTCAAAGGATAAAACAAAACACAACACAGCAAGACCCCAGAGCCAAACAAATGTTATAGGCTGCCAAGTCAGTCAACCCTGGAGGCTCTGCAAGCACTCGGATTTTGAGAAGGAAACTGTGTGTACTGGCCAGCTGTAGCCTTCACTGCACCTTAGCTTTCTCACTCTACAAGAGGCTGGACAGCCCTTACTCCACAGGACAATCCTGGGCATGAACTGAAGCAAGTGGTTGGTCCTGCAGAACCTGTACAAAAGCTGGCTTCTACTTCTTCACATGATCCAGGACAACCAACACATGAAAGTGAGACAGAGGTACCAGGAGGGCCTGGGATCTTGACATCAGGTGTTAAGACACTGAAAGATAGTGAGGACACAGTCCAGTATCCAAATAACCACCCATGCATACAGTCTACAGTTATGCACCTTTTATGTCTTTTTTTAAGTTTAAGCTATTTTTTCCTTTCTACTGCTCAGTCTATGCCATAATCACATCACAGTCTCTAGCTGCAAATGTGATAATTCCTTTCAGAGCTCATCATGAACAACACATGCTATGCTGAGCATAAAAGTCAGACTCCTTCAAGGGGGGAGGCTGCACCATCTCCAGCCTCTAACGCCTCTTATTCTCTTCTATTGCAACAGCTATGGAATCATCCTTCAGTGGGTTCTCAGAAGACTCCAGAAGACAGCAGGTATAAGTCTGGTAACATCTTTGTCCTGGATAGCTTTATGTCAACTTGACACAAGCTAAAGTCATCTGAGAGGAGGGTGCCTCAGTTAAGAAAGTGATTCTGTAAGGTAGCACTGTACATAAAGCCTGTAAGGCATTTTGTAAATTAGTAATTGATGGCAGAGGCCCAGCACATTGTGGTTGGCTCCATCCCTGGGCTGGCGGTCCTAGGTTCTATAAAAAAGCAGGCTGCCCTCACTGTTTTTGATGATGAATGGCTATATAAAACTGTGAACAAAATAAACCTTTCCTCCACAAGTTGCTTCAGTCATGGTGTTTCATCAGAGCAAGAGTTACCATAACTAAGTCAGTCTTCCTACAGATGTCCTCTCCTCTTCTCCCATAATCAGCTTCATAATCAGTGGAGGGGATGCAGCCTTCCACTTCTGCCTGTCCCTTAGAGTCGCACTGTGCCTTTGCATGTTTGTCTTGGCTTACCTGTGACATGGAAAGACAACTCTGTACCCTGGGGATTATCTTTCTACAATAGAAAGGTCTCAGTTTTTTACTCACATGCACTTATCCTCCTCATATGTGCATGAACTTTTTGAAGAGCTTTCTCAGAACTGGTTATGATGTTATGAAATAAACTAAAAGTGAAAAGATTTCACAAAAAGTACAATCCAGATTTTATCCTCCAGAGTCCTCATAAAAGAAAACCCATTTAAGATGAACATAGGAGAGGAGCAGAGAGGATGGAGAGTAGGAGAGCTGGCTTGTTGTGTTTGGTAGTCTGGGGGCAAGTTGCTGAAGTGAAAAAGGTCTATGTGTTTAGCATAGCTTCAGAGCCCTGTCTTCTTTCTAGCCAGGTGGAGATGGGGCTTCCCAAGGCTTAACTGTAACTCCTCATGAAGAAAGGTCCCGGTCAGGGCTGGTGAGATGGCTCTGCAGGCAAAAGCACTTTCTACCAAGCTGATGACTTGAGTTCAATCAGATCCACATGGTACAAAGAGAACTATCTCCCACAGGTTGTCATTTGACCTCTGCATGGGCACTATGACATGCATTCTCCTACCCCCACATACACACATATAAATAAATGTGACTTAAATTTTTGTTTTAGAAAAATAAAGGTCTTGACAAAATTATCCTTTAAGTTGTATACTTCTGGCTAACACCCTGACCTTCACTTTGAAAGTGCCTGTTTGCCCTTTCTGATTTTTTAGGTAGTTAAAAATGGATATTAATGCTAGGTGTTGTGTTAATACAAGTAGGTCACTGTGATTCAGCTGCACAGTTCTCCAAGCCCATTAGAGCTGTCAGGGGATGGCCCTCACCCAGCTCTCTGGAAGTATGTTCATGTGCATTTTGTTAATGAAATGTAGCTCCAATACACTGAGATCTCCTTCACGAAGGGGAAATTTCTGGTTTCCTCGAAGACTGAGTTTGTCATGTGAGTTTTGCTGCAAGCTAGGCACATGATGTTCTGCCCAGGTTGGCTTGTGAGAAGGCATGTTTCCCTGTGAGGTCTCACATTTGAGGGGTGCGATTTTGGCAGCTGAAAACATCCACGGTTGGACTCTGAGGAGAAGACATATATTCAGGACAATCCACAGTGAAAAATTGCTTTTTGAATCACATCACTGAGCTGATCTTTGTGCTTTGACACTTGACTTCACAGAGAAACACATTTCAGAGAGCTTCTTTGGGAAATCCAATCGAGTCTTATGGCGTTTGCTGACTTCATGTTGCTGCTTGTGTTGGCCTTTGGACTGGTGCTGGTATCCTGACCTAATGACCCATCGACCCTTATCAGCAGGAAGTAGAAAAAAGGACTACAGCCCCTTTTCCTACTAATCTCATACTTAAGATTTCAGGGGGTTGGAAGGGAGGTAAAGGTGCTGAAGAAACTGAAATGAAGTAGGTTTGGTGAAAAATCTAAGCCTATAGCTTTAAGCAATGCTTCTCCAATTTACAATGAACAACAGACGCTCTACTGTGGACAGGGCAGTGAAGCACACAGCACTCATCAGCCCTGGACATTGCCCATAGATCATGATGCTACAATGCTAGAGAGGCAATTTTCAAATTGTGACTTATATAGCAATGGGAATGATAAATTTTCCTTCTCCTGTAGCTAAAAATGGCCCATTAAAAAAACTCAGAACAAACAAACAAAAAAACTTGTTAGGATACTAACAGGTCCTGAGAGAAAAAAGGGGCCATCAGGACCACTGCTCAGGCTTTATGCTTTGCCCTTTCTGAGACAGTAAATCATTTGCAGCAGGAGATGGCAAATGTCTTTTATGAAGAGCCAAATATTAAATGCTTTAGATTTACAGAGTATCAGCTTTATCATAAATCTTCAAGTCTCTCCTCACAAAAGGGAAACACCAGGAGATGACGCAAACATGAACATGCATGGTTGTGTCCCAGTAATTTTTTTTATTACTAAACATGGGTGGGTCAGGTTAGGTCAGCATGTTGAAGCCACTGCCCCTGGTTTGCTCTACTGGGGTCAATGTGGGCAGTGCTATGGGTCATGCACGGTTTGGGTACATCCCCAAGCTCCCATGTATTGAGAGTCAGTGGGACAACATGAGAAAATGCCATGCCTTATGATAGCTAGCCTGCTCCAGATGCTGTCTTGAGGGGCTTTAACATAGGTCTTGTGAGCCCTTGTTAGTTTTCATAATGAGGTTGTTATAATAGTGAGTCTGGCCCCTTATTCTGGCTTCTAATCCTGCCATGGTTGATCCCTATTGTAAAAGCCAGCACCATAATGCAATGCCACCTGTCATAAAGTCTTTACCCCGACCTGAGCTCTATGACCCAAACCTACAAACTCTGTCCTTTTTCTTCCATCAATTTACTTATTTATTTATTATAGCATGTATGCGTGTGTGTGCGGTGTGTCTGTGGGTGGGGTGGGAGCCTTGGTGCACATCTGGAGACCAAAAGGCAACTTTGTGGAGTTGATTCTCCCTTTCCACTTTACATGGGTTCTGGGGCTTGAACACAGGTCACCAGGCCTGCACAACAAACACCTTTACCGATCAACTCATCATGTGCATCCAAATCTATTTTCTTTATGAAGAGCCTGACCATAATGATTTGTCATCAACAAATGACAGAGGAATACAGAGGTGACACTCAGATAACAAGATCCATATATGTGGGCATGGATATGGTCCTTGTTAGAGGAGTAAAGAATCAAGAACAGAAACACCTCTACATAGCTTTCCATCCAAATCACTGAAAAAGACTACTTGAAGAGTTAAAAAATTAGGAAAATTGAAATTCTACTTTAGAATTAATCTCAGCTCATCTCATTTCCTAAGACAGATTTTCATATATATAACTAGGAAGTGTGTGCCATAGTTAACGAATGAAATGCAAGTTGAGAAAGTAGATTCAGCATCCCGAAGTATGTCTTCTAAGCCCTGTGTATTTTTACAAACATGGGATTAAATCGCACAGGCTTCATAAGATTCCATGCACTCTGCCCAACAGTTGGCCACAGGTCTCAGCGTCTGCTTTAATAGTCTGCAGGGCAGAGCCTTTCAGAGGCCTTCTATGGCAGGTTCCTAGGTTGTTTCCTGTTTTCTTCTTCTTCTGAGGGAGGGGCTTATGGGGGGATACAAAGTGAATAAAGTGTAATTAATAAAATAAAATTAAATTTAAAAAATCGCACAGGCTTTTGATTTACGTTTCTATAACAATGGGGTGAGCTTTTCTTGGATGAAGAAGAAATGTATTATCATCAGTCTTCAGGAAAATGCAAATGAGGACCACAATAGCACACCTAATGGAATGTCCAAGATTAAGAGATTGAATACTAAACTTGGCAAGGTGTAGAAAAACTAGAATTCTCGCACTATTCATAAGATGTAAAGTGGCAATGACATTATATATAGTCTAGGCAATCACTTATTATCTAAATTAATATTTTTCTCCTATGGCTGAGTAATTCTACTCTTAGGTATACATACAAGAAATAATTATGTATTCTCCTTCCCCACAAAATATGTCAGGTACAAAAATGTTTATGGCAGCATCATTCATAATAAATCCAAGTCAAAAACACCCCAAAATATCAATTAAAATTAAAAGCACAAAGATATAAAATAGAATATTACTCAGAAATGTGTACAAAAAGTAGTACACAAAGAGTCTACATAGGGGTTGGAGGGATGGCTTGGGGTTTAGAGCATGTGTCACTCTTGTAGAGGACCTGAGTTTGGTTCCTAACACCCATGTCAGATGTCTCACAACCACCTGTAAGTCCAGCTCCCAAGGGATCCAGCTTCCTCTTCTGAGCTCCATTGGTACCTGCACTCAATGCACATACAGAGTAAATAACGGACCATAGCACAGTCCATACCTGGTGTTTCTGAAGCACTAAAAACTGTAAGTAGAAAGGGCCTTAAGTCATAGAAAAGGACAAAAGACAGGGAATGAAAACATCTCCTGAGCAGGATGTGGGGTACCAACCTATAATTCCTACAGTTGGGAGGCTGAGGCAGGAGGATTGAAAACTCAAGGTCAGCCTCAACAGTGAGTTTGGCACTGGTGTATGCTACATAGTGAGACTGGGTCTCAGGGGAACAGGGAAAGAGGTGGAGCACTTGCATGTGAAAGGCCTTGGGTTCCATGCCAAAGCCATACACAGCACCAGAAGAAGCTACCACCATGCTGGACAAGGAGGAATGGCTCTCCTGGCTTTCTCTGTTCCCTCCATTCTTCCTCTTCTCTGTGGCTGAGGCGTGACCCCAAATTCTTATCTGAGTCTATAGCGCTGAGTTCCCCACAAGGCACCTAGGTGAGTCTTTGAAGGGAACATCCTCGTTCTCAGGGTAACAGTCATGCTAAGCTCCATTACCGGGGTTAATTTTCCTTTTCGGTCTTCATACAAACACAATCCCAGACTCCCAGAGAATATTTATCCTCTTTTCTGAACTCAGGCCTTTTGCATGACATTTGTCTTAAGAAGTTGGCTCTTTCCCGCCGCTCTGCACATTGCAATATTTGACATGTCACAGATTACTTACATCTCATTTCTTTTGTATGCATGCCTATGAGTAGCATACGTGGTCACACTATCATATTTGACTTTAGAGAACAAAGCCAAATATTTTTCCAATCTTGTTAGATTTATATTTTCTCCAGCCCCGAATGAGAGTTCTGCTGATGTCACCTCTCACCAGCCCTTGTCTTATAGGTCTCTCTAGGGTAGTTTCAATTGATGACATAATCCACATAGCCACCTGGAAGACACTATTTATGAATGCCTTCTGAAGACCTGGACACCATTATCATCCTGAGGACTCTGCAGAAGGCCATTCCCAAGGATCTGTGGGTCCAGGAGCCAGCAGGAGCCCTGCTGGCCCTCTCCCTGAACTAACCACAAGCAGCATGAGTTACAGGGGTCAGGAGGCAGTGAGGTTTTTGTCTCCTGAGAGTTCAAAGTTTAAAGGTTCTGCAGTCAGGCCTCCACTCAGTTGGAACTGCCCCTACACACAGGAAGAGAAGTGGGATTCCATCCCTCTTTACATTTTTCACTTGATTATCTTCTTGGCATCATTAAACCTTCAATTGTCTGGTGACAGAGGACACTTTTCTCTTTTCTGGAGAATCATACTCCTGAATAGCTCCATTTTGAAGAGTTTCTCAGCACTGTTTTAATATTTAAGCAATGTTGCAGAATCAAAACAGCTAGAAGTCAGACCAAGTGATAAGTCTCTTCCCCACAAATAAAAATGAACAAGGGTTGCATATTTCTATACCATAACATTTCTGTTCTACAATAACTTTGAAATAAAACTTTCTTTTTCTTTTATAGTAAACCATGAAGGTAGTATACACTGGTAAAATGCATTATGGGACATTCTGAGGTGGGGGAGGGGAGGTGGAGGGTGGGAAGGTGGGGAGCTTGTCCTTCTCTTGAACAGATGCGGTGTTTGCTTTTCCAGGTCCCAATACTGAACATGCCACCTCTGCTACCCCGGCACTTGAGGCAATTGCTCAAGTCTTCACTCTGGCTGGAAAGGCAGAGTGTGTGAGAAAGGAGCTGCGAGAATCAATATCTTACAGTGATAGAGGGGCCAGGGCCAAGTATGGTGAGGCTTTCAAGAAGCGACATTCCAGACTGTGCTCTGTGCATGGACATTGGGGCAATTCAGGTAGCCATCCCCAGAGAACTGCTGTCACTGGAGAAGGTACTAACAGGTTTCCTTCACCACCCAGAAACCAGGGGCCATGGGAAAACTCCTGGCTGCTACTGTCATGGAGGCATTTGTTTTCAAACACAGGCCATCGGCCAGCTATTTAGAGGCAATTGCACGTTCACCCAGCCAGCTCTTGGTGCTGGGGACTGTATTTGGGCACGAGGGTTTTTATCAATGTCTGTTTAGAGCAGAGTGAAAAATAGCTCAGGATGAAAACAGAGCATTTCTAGCCAAGAATGTGAGCTGCCACTTCTTACAGGGTGGGTATTTGCTCTCTCTCTCCCTCTCTTACTCCAAAATGGCCTGCTCACTTTCTTCCATGTGTCCAAGTATAATCGGTGCTTCTTCCTTAGCAAAAGTATACAAAATAATAGCCCACCTATGTGTGTAGTTACACACGTTCACGTGTGTTGACATTCAGTTTTTAAAGAAATTAAGTCTGACCTGTGGAGACCTATTTAATAGCTTTATCTGGTTCCATCCACATGGAATAAACACTGAGGCATCATTTCATAAGGTAGCTCCTAGAGGAACAGGAAAGATAAAATTTGGCTCATTGTATCAGTGAAGTTTACACAACTGAACTTACATTTTATTTGAAATCTGTGTGATTAAAACCCCCAACTCTCAAGAAGATGAACGAAAAGGTCCTGATTCAGAATCTTAGGTTTGGCAGCACTCTTTCTCACCAACTCATTCTGTTTTCTGCTAAGTGTAAGACCCTGGCCTCAGACTCTGCTCCCATCCTCTAGGCTTCGAGCCCACACAGGGGCAGCAGTGGGGAGGGGTTACTTTTTTTCACAACTCTGTCCCTGTCTCTCTGTCTCTGTCTCTCTCTGTCTGTTTCTCTCCTCACAGGACTCAAGAACAAGTCTGACTCTATGCCATCTCTACAGAGGTGTTACTAATACCACATCCTAGAGAGGAGGGAATAACCCTCACTTGTCACCTGTTGCCCACACGTGAATCTGCCTAGTGTGGACACTTGTTCCACAGGTTGGAGGTTGCCCAGAGGGAAAGAGCTGGGGAAGGACACTGCAGCAAGAAGGTACAGCACACAGACTTTGATGTGCGTCAAATGTTAGAGGCCACGCTGAGTTGTGGGCGCATGGCATGTGGCAAGAGGGTGACAGCATGATGAGATTAGTTTCTTTGGGCATACCTGTGGGGGCTACTGTGCTGGGCTCTTCTCATGCAGAGACTTTAGTGATCGATCTGTGAGCCATGAGGAGCTATCTGTACTGACCCAGTATCAGCTGGCTTGGAGCAGAAGCTCTGTCATGGGTTGGACTACCTACTACCTCACTTTGTGGGTGTAAAGCTGAACCCCTGGGGCGAATTTCAAATTCAAGCGCAGCTTTTGCTTTGAGTACATGGCTGATGGGATAGCCAGGACATTTGCTGTTCTGTGAAGTTATTCAAAGCACTGCTGATCGAACGTGCTAAGTGGGGCCAGGAGAGCCTAGCACCAAGGCAGGAAGGGCAGAAGATGGAGCTGATACTTGGCTTAGCTGTGTCTTTAGCCCCTGTCTTGAGTCACTGTCGACCCTTCAAAATAGCCACAAAACTATTCTTATCCTTGGCCATAAACAAAGAACCCAAGGCCTGAGGCCTAAAATATTGCAGAATTTGGGAAGGTTATATATCTGGGTCACGGGTGAGACCTGAATCCAGCCTACCTAAGTCCCTGCTACATGACATCACACTGTCTGCTTGCTCTTGAGCAGGTAGAGACATGCAACTGGATGTCCCTTACAGGTCCCACGTTCCATCATCAGCCCACCTGGATGCTCGAATTCCCTGAACACAGGCACCTACTCATAGTCTTGCTTATATTATTAGCATGGACCAAACAGAGGTAAGAGCTGGGCCAGACAGATGGCTCAGGGGACAGTGTACTTGCTGTGCAAGTATGAGGAACCAATGTTGATCCCCAGCATTCACCTGAGGGGGACAGTGATACATGCACGGGGATCACAGTGGCTAGGGCTCCCTACCTAGTTAGTCTAGCCCAATTGCAAGCTCTAAGTTCAGTGACGGATCATATCTCAGAAAGAAAATGGAGAGCAATTGAGGAAGATGCTTGACATACACCTCTGGCCTCCACACACACATGCACGTGAACCCATGCAAACGTGTGCGTGTATGTATGAGCATCCACACATTCAGACTCATGCAGTGTGCACGACTCTCTGCTCACTCTCAGATTGTGAGCTGCTCAGGAGATAAAGGCGGCTCTGCATTTCCTGTGGGGAAATGGCCAGCAGGAATGGGAGGACAGACTCCAGCCCCAGCTGTTTTAGCACACCCATCAGGACTTCTCCAGTACCAATCCTCTCAGCACCATCTTCACGTATCTCACAGAGTCACACTTCTTAGGGTTTTGTCTTCAATTGGCTTTATTTACTTGTTAAAGAAAATGCAGCAGAAGTGTGTGTGTTGCCACTACAAAGAAGAAAGTAATATCATTTGCCGTAAATAGAAAAAAAAAAATCATGTTCTTCAGATCAATTGCTTATTTTCGCAAATAAAGTTTTATTGAAAGAAAGCCACACTCATGTCACAAGGGACTCCAGGGTTCTTTCAAGCCTAAAATATTTACTCTCTGGCATTTAGGAAACTTTGCAGCTAGGTTTCACTGCCCTCCTCTGTGGTTGATGGGATCAGGAGAGACTAGCGAGGTTATTAAGAGGTTATTAAGCCCTGACCTTATTGAGATGAAAGCTTGAATGGATACCACACTGGGAATAACTCTCCCTCTGGGATCTGAAGCTCTGCCAGGCAAGCTCAGTGCCCTTCAGTTCTCACTGTGCTCTCGTGTGTAGAGACTATGGTTAGAGAACACTGCAGCGGTAACCCGGTGAGCTGAGGAACCGAAGTCCACAGGTAGATGGGGTACAGAAGAACATGCCAGAACTGCATCACCCAAGAAGCAAAGTGCAGCTGAGGAAGCTTGGGCATTAGAAACCACAACTGGGGCTTCGGGAAGTGTGACTGTTGCCTTTCCTGTCGTGTGGACTGGAATCATTTCAGAGGCACACCCTGGTGTATGTGAGAGTGTTTATAGAGAGGTTCGTCTAAGGTGCAAGCACCACCTTCTGATGGGAGTTCTATATTCAACCTAAAGAGGAAACGAGGAAGCCAGCTGAGGCCAGCATCCCCATTCCTCCCTTCTCATCTGCTCAGACGTGAGGTCAGGCTCACACTCCCACCATCCTGAGGGAAAGCTGCTCCCTTCACACTGGCTCCCCTGCCAAGCTGTCTGGCGGCCTTAGACTGACAGATGGCTAAACCTCCTTCACCGAGCTGCTCCTTGTCAGGTCTGTGGTTATAGCAACAAGGAAAGTAACAGGACCCCTCTCCACTGCAGAACACAGAATCCTCTTCGTGTCCTTCGTCCAACCCTGGATGCCCCACAGTCTCTGGCTCTGTGTTTTAGATAAGGTACCCGGTACCCTTCCTCAGCACCAGGCTGCATTAATGTCCTTCCCTGCTGCCTTCTCATGCAGCTGACTGCATAAGCAGTCCTGGGGAAGAGGACCAAGTGTGGACAGGATGTGGCTGGGAGAAGGGAGATAATGGTGGGCCAGAAGTTCCTGCCGAGAGAGAGGGAAGAGAGGAGGATGGTGGAAGGGATGGTGGGCCAGCATCCACTGTCAGGTGGCAGGTTTCACAGTACCTGAGAGACCCTCATAACCTCCCTTCATCCTAACTGACCCAGGAAGAGAACCCTGGAGCTGAGTTCTAGTATACTCTCCCATTTTCTGGTTATACATTTAGGCAAATGAACCATCTGCCCCTCAGTATGCAGGTGCCAGGAAAAGGAGGTATTCCCTTCAGAAATGAGGCTCATGAGCTTTGCGTTTGCCACTTTGGTGTGACATTTGAGACTGTTCACCTCTCCAGGGTCATTTACAAGGAACTTCTGCAAAGAGTGTCTCCTACTTGCCTCTCCCAATGCCTCATCCAGGCTGCAGTTATCGCCATAGCCAGGTAGCCGGCAGCATGAAGCTGTCACCCTCCCCCTACCCACAAATGGCAAGAAAACGGCCCTGTTTCACATCTACAGCGTGCCAAGTACAGCATTAAATACATACTTCTTGCACCAGCGGCCCATAGGGCCCTGCAAGGTGGCAGGAGAGTCCTCAGGGCAGGACAGCTTGCTTGGTTGAGGCAGAGGGCTGGCTACAGGCTGCCCGCCGGAACAACTCAAAGTCCTTTGTGCTCTCTCCTGCTCTGGCCTGTTGTGCAACTGGAATGCCCCATTCTTCCAAGGTGAGGCCGAAGCAAGTGCCCTCTCTCAGGAGGGACAGGAGGTGGCGAGAAAAGTGTAGCTAGAGCTGACGGAACTCTGATACTCCTTCCTCCAGTCCGAGAATCACCTGGCTCATGCCCTCCCATGTGGCAGTAAGACTGGTGCTCAGATAGAATTCCCATTTTTACTTCCTGGACAGCTATAAGTAGGCATTCCTCCAGCTTGTCACTTACTTTTGGGGTGTGAGTGGTGATCAAGTGGGCCATGGAGCAAAAAGCAAGGGTTAGTAATGGCTTCTCTCTGCTGAGCAGAAAATCTACAAAGGCAACCAGCTAAGTGGCAATGTGGGACAAAGGAGGAAATCAACTAAAATTAGAAAGACCTTACCCACCCTGGTGATGATTTTTATGGGAATTCCTGAGTTCACAGGAGACTTGCCGGATGGACACTCTCCTGGTATTAAGCCTGTAAAGTCCAGCAGGGGAGCAAGTGAGCACACCAGCCAAGTCTGAAGAGCAGTGAAGGTACCTGGAGTGACATGCCCTGGGCCCAGAAGATTTGTATAGTGAAAGAACACAGGGTCTGCATAGGGATGCTTGGAAAAACTCTTGGAGGAAGCCATGTCTGAGGTGCACATTCTCACCCCGCCAGCCTGCCCTGGGGGCGGTCACGCTGCACATGCATGCCACAATACAGAGACTCTTCAAGTGAGGAGCAGCAGTGAGTGCTTAGGGACTCTTACATGTGGAGATTACCCAATTGCTCTATCTACAAATTCTCTCACTGAACAGGAAAAGCAATAATAACAAACAATACTGTGACATACACACTAAACAGAATTTTCTGAGTGTGAGTGTGTATGTGAACAAAATCAAAGACGTTTTGCCTTCTACTCAGGATCACAGCCACCTAAACATGACATCAGAGAATCATCCCATCATTAGTTTGCAGTTCTAAATAAAAAAAAGCAAAGGCATACCAGGTTGGGGAGCATTTGTGAGTCTGTGGTAGACATGGTGGGAGTGGGACCGGGTGTCTCTGAGTGAAAAGACCAGAGGCCTCGAACAACTGGCCCTGGGACAGAGCATCTGGGCCCACTACCAACCCCCAACTCCAGCATGAAAGTCACAGTTCTGGAACGATTCTTCCTTCACTCTCTCATGACTCCCTGAGCCCCGTCACTGAGCAGCTTGTTTGTGTCGGCTTGGTGCAGATAATACCCAACCCATGATTTCCCACCTGAGTCACACTAGCTGGGAAGGGCCAAGGTCTGTAGGGGTCCTGTTCTGCTCAACACCTTTTCTCTGCTTAATGAGACAGTGGAGGGAGGGGCAGAACAGAGGAAGCAGTTGTAGAAACTGTTCCCTGCACAGGACTCAAAGATTAGTTCTAGTGTCATGCTGGGCTGTGTGGGAACACTCCGCCTGCACTCTGGACCTAACAGGTACGTGAATGCTGACTGGGCAGATACTGGAGTGCTTTTGTGTTGGGTAACTTTACAGCGAGCAAAGTCAGAGAAGCAAAAGGTTATCTTTAAAAACTGGTCAAAGTACTGAGAACAAGTGACTCATCAGTGGCCAGCCCAAAACAGGACATCTCTACTATCCCCTCCACGGCTCAGCAAACCCTGCAGAAGAGCGATGGAGAGATGTAAGAGCTGGAGGGTGGGAGAGAATGCTGTGAAATGTTGGCTGTCTTCTAGACCGGATATGGCTGCTGCCCTCGGATACTCACACCGCAGCAGCAGGAGTGGCGATTACCTGTGAAAGAGCCATGCACGACTGCACCTGTCAACACTCCATCATGTGTAGGGGAGGGTACATAGGATTGCCACTCTTCCCCATGGGGTGATAGGCCCTTAGTGGTGGTTGGGAGTTGGGGAGGCATATTCCTCAGTGGTTGGCCACTGTTAAGCTGCCCTTAGTCAACTAAATGCTCCGTCCGTCCCCCATGTTCACGCAAGCAGCCCTATTAAAAGCAATGGTGCAGTGGGTCACACACACACACACACACACACACACACACACACACACACACACACAAAAGCATGAAAGTGCAAGAGGAACTTTCTGGGAACAGTTTGGTAGGTAGGAGTTGGCGATAAGACGAAAACGGGAAAATTGAGTTCTGTATGTGTGTGGATTTCATTTGGTTATAGCCAAGAGGCAGAAAAGTGATGTTTCCAGAGCTTATAAACAGGGTAGGAGCCTTGCACAGAAAGATAGAACATATGTGGGTTGTGGAAGTGCATGCAAAACACTATGGGAAGAGTGAGTGTCCTGCATTGGGTATGGACTGGACTCGGGGCCTTCTGAGAGGTCAGGACACAACCTCAGGCAGCTGAAGTTCAGTGGGAGGAAGAATGAGGTCAACACAGGCTCAAGTTTCTATGCAGCTGAACATTGCTTTAGCCTGTGTCTGTGGGAAGAAGCACAGTTTGAGGTGTTGAGGTGACGGAGTGGCTACATAGCATGGAGAGTGCTGGGCCAGCCACTTAGAGTGGCCGGCATATCAAGGAAGGGGGGACCCAGGTGGACCATACCCAGAATCCCTTGTGACTTTCCCTTGGCTGACCTGTGTCATTTTGACAAAGAGCCAAAACAGTTTCTAAAATGCCACCTCCTGCATAGTCAAAACATTTTTTAAAAGTTTAAGTTCTTTAAAGATCCAGACCTTAAAAAGTAAAAGCTTTGGCTTAATACTCTGGTCTAGTCACTTGGACTTGTGTAAGCAACCTACCAGGCAGGATTTCTTGTTCTGTAATCATGGCAAGGGCAGTGTCATGTTGAATCTGCTGCCAGAGTAGCCAATTATCTGCTTATCCACATTTGAAGCTCATCCTATTTCTCTTTACAATCATCCTTCATTCACTGTTTGTCTTTCTTAGGACAGGGTCTCACACAGTGTTCCAGGCTAGCCCAGAAATCACTAAATAACAAGTAGCCCAGGCTGCAAATTTTTACAGTGGTGCTGAGGATAAGCAAGGGCCCTGGAGTGTTTTATGTGTTTTATGTGTTTCCTGTTCCTGTTTAGGGCTTTACCTTGGAGCCCCCCCTCCCCCCGGAGCCTGCAAGGAGCTCTTCCTGCGGCTTGGAGCCCCCGCTTCTGTGGCTTCTTCCCCGAGTCTCCATACATTTTTGTGGCACTTTTAGAATGGCTGCTGAAAATCGATTCTTCGCACTCACCATTAGCGCTCTTAAATTCCATGCTGTGGCAGCTGGCTGCAAAAAGGCCTTCTTCAGCCTGCAAAGCCCTCAGAAAATCCAAGACCACCAGCATTTATCAAGAGAAGCCCTTAGACCCAACCCCAGTGCTGCAGTGGACTATGGAGGAGTACATTTTACTAGCAAATCCCTTTACACATTTAAAATCAAATTTGATCTATCAGAATTAAATTTTCCCATGGTATTCTAGGGAACACATCTCTAATATAGAGCAAGCAGTGTGCTGATTGTTTTATTAACCACTGGCAATAAAACAGAGTAGAAAAAGTAATTCAGAGTTTTAAAAGCTGCTTTTATGGTGTGCAGTATATATTTCAGTTTGAATACAGGGTTATAATCAAACTCCTTCTACTATGGCCAGTGAGACGGCTCAGGGGTGAAGGTGCTAGCTGCAAGGCCTGCCAATTTGAGTTTGATCTCTGGTACCTACATGGTAAAGGAGAGAACTGACCCTACCTAATGGTTCTCTGACCTACACTCATGAGTCATACATGACAGGTATATGTGTTTGTACAAATTGGAGTTGATGGCGTCTTTAAAAAGGAAAGGGAGGCATTAAGTTGGAAGGAGGAATAAAAAGAGAATATAATCAAAATGCATGGTATAAAATTCTCAAATTATGTATATACTTACATAATATACTGTGTATATATGTATAAAGAAAAATATCTTCAAATTTATATCTATGTAGATATACATACCTATGTCACACACGCTAATAAATAATAAAAAATTTTAAACTTCATTCCTCAATATCTGTGTTAGGTTGAATATAACAACTAACTTCTTCAAATCTTAGTTGCCATGAAAAATAAAAGGAGGAGAGGGGTCCTAAGTAATCTGTCTCCTAGGGCTATCATGAGGACTAGTGGGATGAAAAGAAAGTGTGATTCACAGCAGCCGAGAGACAGAATAGCCTAGGTGCCAATCAACACATGAGCAGTAATGGATAAAAAGATAGGGGTTAAAAATAAGGTATTAAAATAATGGGGGTTTACATGAACAATCGTTTTATTCAACCATAAACCAATGAAATCGTGCCAGTTGTAGAAAAATGGATAAAACTAGACGTTGTCATGTTAATCAAAACAAGTCAGCCTCAAAAAACAACCAACCCGTCTGTCTGTCTGCCTGTCTGTCCGACCGTCTGTCCGGGTACTTGAAGTCATTTTTTTTGCTTTTAAAATTATATACACGTGTGGGTGTGTGTAGGTTTGCCCTCCTGAGTACCGGCTGTGTGACAAGAAGAAGGTATTGGACTTCTGTAGCTAGAATTCTAATATAGGTGCTGGGAACCGAACTTGGGTCTCTACAAGAGCAATGCTTTCACTTTCAACCACTGAGCCCAAAGGGAGACTACATAGGAAGAGGAAGAGAACCAACTGGAGAGAGAATAGGGATGAGAGTACATGTCTGTGCGCATGCGAGCCAGCAAAGTATATAATATACTCAGAAAATGTTATTATGGAGCTCATTTTTTATGAACTAACTTATGCTAGGAAATAAAAAGCAGTTAATGCAGTATCTGACAGGTAGAAAACACTCTGTGAGTTGGCTACCCCTGTAACATGATTCTTAGATTTATCTGGTCCCTACCAAACATGAAGAATGAAGAGCAGGCATGGTGGACATGTCAGCACTCACAGGCAGGAAGATTCTCAACTTCAGACCATCTAAGTGCCATAGTGGGTCCAAGAAAGGTATGGGTTACATGAGACCCAGCCTCAAAAATAGGAAGGAAGGAAGGGAGGAAAGGAGGAAGGGAGGGAGGGAGGGAGGGAGGGAGGGAGGGAGGGAAGTGATTAAAAAGAAGACAGAAAAACAGAATGAATAAATGAAGGATAGTCTGGGGCAAGCACCATGGAATTTAATGTCTTTAGCAGACTTGCTGTATATGCATTTTTGGCAGTTCTTTGGATGAACCCAGTGTCTCGGGCATACCAGACAAGGGCTTTTCCACTGAGCCACACCATTCACTCCTATCTTTTTGATTATATGTGAAGGGATATTTTCTTCCTGCTTTTGGCCCTCTTATTTAGATAAAGTAAACTTCAGCCCTATGCTTCAGTGCCTGGCATAGGACACATGCCAGTGACAACAGATTGTTTTCATAGAAGGTATATGACTCAAATCGGACCAACAGGAGCACCACAGCCTGCACTGTGGTGGCATGATCATGGTCCAAGTCTACTTCTCTCTGTCTGACTCTCTGACTCACTCACTCACTCACTCACTCACTCACTCACTCACTCACTCACTCACTTGCTATTTCCTCTCTCTTCTGCCCTCCTCCAGGAAGACAAGCCTGGAGCTGCTAGTGGCCATCTTTGTCAGCCAGAGAACAGCTTCTAATTAGGGAGGTAACAGTAGCATACAGCATGGGATGAAGAGAAAGGAGCCCAAGGCCCTTTAAGCCAGCGACTTGCATGGACTGTCAGTGATACCTGCTGACTTTCAGCTAAGCCTCTCAGTAATTTGTCACTTTCATTCAAGAGGCTCTCTCCTCTCGGCCAGGCTTCTCCCAGGGCTCTATTTTCTACATATCAAATCCAAGATCTCTTGGTTCAAATAGCTCTTGCAACCCACAACAGGATACCGCATTATGGATGGGGTGCCCATGGAGAACACTTCCATATCTCAGGCACTTCCAGAATCCCTGGGTAGCATCCTGCCAGGTGACTCTAACAAATCAACAAGCTCCATGGCCGACACTAAAGAGGCACATCAACGTTGCAAAGCAATTGGGTGAGGAGAAGAGGCATGCTGGAGCTGGACACTTGGTTCTCGTTGCACAAGAAGGGATTGCTGGCATGACCCGTCTGTCTTGTGGGGTGTTGGTGTTCTTGTGTGTCAAGCAAGTGAAACCAATCTCCAAGATCTGTTTTCAGTTCTAACATTCCAGAAGCTTCTATTACTCCAGGACCTCTCTCCATTATGCATGCTGTGGGATAATTAGTTACAATTCTCATATTTATCTGCTTCCTTCTGTTTCAGCTTTAAAAATACTCTATCAGACTCTCAATTTCTGTATTCCAAGTACTTATTTCTCCTCCAATTTCCTTCTAAGAAAACATTTATTTATGTAGTTGGACATAATGATCCCATTTTCTTCCCATTTCTATATTTTTAAATCTAATTAGGGTGATAAGTTCCTCGAGAGTTGAAGCTAGGGTTTTCCTGTGAGTGTAAACATTATTATTTTTTTTAATTGCCAACTAAGCTGCCCATTTTGACAGGGAAGCAGGATATGGGTTTTAAGTAATGTAAGCAGGAAATGGCTTTTCAGCCCACATAAAGAAAGAACAAAACTACTAATTTTTTCCAAGTTCATATCTGACTTACTCATTTATAACCTTCATCAAAATTGAAGTTCTCCCATAAGCATGCCCGTGATCTCCATGTTGACAGGAGCATCAGATGTTCCGTCAAGTCTCACCCAGGTAGATAACATGGCATGGTGTCAGACAAAAAACCAAAACCCACAACATCAGGTGACCCTCCTGGGATCACTTTTGGAAATAACATGGTCATTTCAGATCAGCAGGCTTTTCCCAGCAGGGGTGAAAGGTCAGCCCTAAGATAATTGAACATCAGCTTCCCAGCTCCATGTTTCTTGCTCTGTATAATGCTCACCCAGGAGTTTAGAGAGATCAAGTAACTAGATAATAAGTGGCCACAATGATCTGTCCTCTGCAGACAGAGGGATGGTCCACACACAACCCTTCTTATTGGCTGCCTACCTCAGGCTTGTTCCTAGGGACTCTATGCATGAACAGGACTTCAGCTCCAAAGGCCATAAAGGGCACCTCTTGGTAAACATAATTGAATAATGTGGAGGCAGAGGTCATAGGGTTGGTTGGCACCGTAGATGGCGGCTGTAGTCAGAAGCTTGCTTTCTGTCACCTGGTTTTCCATTAGAAGACCCAGTTTGTCCTGCAGATGACTTCTTGTGCTCACTTGATTTCTTGTCCACATGTATTGGAAAGGAGAGCACATCTGTCCCAATGTTCTAAGGACCAGTTTTGAATTGTCTCTCTTGAGACTGGCCTAGATGCATTCAGTGAACCCGGCACTGTGGCTGAAATGAACAGCCAGCTGGCATAAGATTAACTTAAGCCCCTTCCTGAAGAGTACAACCCCATGCAATGAGGCAAGGGGAAGGTTCAGGAACAGTGCTCAGAAGGGAGTGTGTGTCTACTTAGGAACAGCTATTGCACTCGCTGGGCATTGGCAGCAGAAGCCAGGTGCCACTGCCATAGTGCCTCTAGCCACCAGGGCTCTCTTTTCTTGGCCCAGGCTTCTTAAGGTGCCGCTTCCTGGATTTAATCTCCAACAAAAGTCCTTGGTTCACAGCATAACTCTTCTCACACAGAGTAAAATCATGGATGGGTATTCTTCTTGTCCTGCATTCTTGGAGGACAAAGGTACCTCCAGGCTCCCTGGTTAGCAAAATGAGCCTACAACATATCCTGAGGTGGTAGATGAATGAAGAAGTGTCAATGCCATCCATGCCTCACCTGAGACAAACTTCTGTGACATCTTGGGCCTGCTTCTTGGGTCATTCACCGGGGACACACATACCTATGGATTTTTTTAGGCCTACTACCCAAGCCGTTTACCTGAGACACCTCCCTATGATGCTTCAGTCCTGATGGGTGAACCATTTACCATCATATTCTTCTCTACGTAGAAGCATCGAGAAGAAAATATAAATAATGAAAAAAATCTTTATAACATCTGTCTGTATTAACTCATCTAAAATCAACTCTACTTAAACATATCAGATGATTATGACTCAATAAGGAATTTTCAATTTATTTAAGTATTTGTGCTATTCTTGTTGGGAAGGGATGGATTAGAAGAGAAAAGCTAGCTCAACTTGAGAAAAGTGCCAGTGTCCCCAGTACACAAATATTCCTTCTAAAACAAGTGTATACCATGTCTCCCATCTACAAACAGGCAATTTCTACTTTCACAAGTATTATCACCTTTCATCTCATTCATCCCCATGTTACAAATCCCTTCTTCCCACTGTCAAGATGAGGATACAGTGCGAGGCTGCACTGACCGTCAGCTCTAGAGCCCCATAGAGTCAAAGACCCCTTTTGGAATTTGCAGCCACAATGCCTATGACTTGGTTTTCAGTAACTATCATTCAGGTTTATCTTTACCGTTGTTTCATTTTCATGTCATCTCTGTTTATGCCTGGCCATGGCAGCATGCCATTACTGTCACATCTGGATGGTCCATGTTAACATTTGATTTGATCTTAGGAGCTGAGCAAATATGGTCATGCATAAGGTAAACAATGTTTGAGGTTCCACTTACACTCTTTGGACATTCCCACTTCAAAGCACTTCTGTAGGCGGCAGTACTGGCATCGATTCCTAGTGACCTTGTTAATAACACAGTTCTTATCTCGGTGGCAAGTGTAGATCATGTTCTTCTGAATACTTCGGCGGAAAAAGCCCTGCAAGCAAGAAGATGAGGAGATAAACACCTAGTTCCACTAGAGACAAAAACCATCTTAGGATGCACCCTTGGACTCAGCCTACTGATAATGGGATGGCTGCAAAAACCGAACTGAAAACCTCAAACCTCAAATCTAGAGAAATGGTTCAGCAGCTAAAAGCATTTTTTGTTCTTGCAGAGGACACAGGTTCTGTGCCCAGCACTCACACTTGAAGCTCACAACTTCCTGTGGTTCCAAACGGACTCTGACACCCTCTTTTTACCTCGTTTTTACTCCCAATGACCATTTTAGTCAAAACTAGAGATGACTTTCAGTGTCTTACTAAAATGAATACTGTGTTGATATGCTTGGGAAACATGAGACAGAACTAGAACCCATGCCAGCTTAGAGTATCTGATTCTTTGGCTAGCCAGAACAGCTTCAGGAACCCACTGCTAAGGAAGCCCAGGAAGGAAGCATAACATTTGCCAAAGACACTGCAAGAGTTTGGAACTTCTGAGGAGTCTTCTGCCAGACTGATTTTGTATTTAGCTACATATTATAACCGTTTAGATAATGTTTAATACCCCAAACTGAAAACAAGGCAGAAAAATGGACTCAGCTCATTTATGTTAGTGAAGAATGACCCTGTTTAGCACAGCAGACACCCTTTTCTCTATAAAGCGTGTAGAAAGCTACAGATTTTTTTAAAAGTCTGGCTTGGGCACAGAGAATTTCTGCCAAAGAAAAAATAATCCTTGGGAATATTGTTTTGTTGCCTTGTAGGGGACATCAATGAACTCTGCATCTAATTTGGCAATCACTTATTTTTTGCTTTCATCCTGCATGTCTGTGTGTCTATATACTCATTTTCTGTCTGTCTGTCTATCTATCTATCTATCTATCTATCTATCTATCTATCTATCTATCTATCTACTTACTTACCTGCCATCTCATCTATCTACATTCCCTCATGTTGTCCTTTGAGCCAGCTGTGCATCTACTCCTCTCATCAATAAATTAAAGAAAGTTTTATTTGATTTTATTTACATGTGTTTTCTGAGTGTGTTGTCATTATTTTTTTAACTTCTTGAGAATACTTCGATAAAATCAGCAATACATCCCAAATTGTGAGAAACACACATGAAATGAAGCAAACTTAAGGCTCAAAAATAAGGGCCCCCCGCCACTTACTACCAGACAGCTCTGCAGACATGGTTAATGAAGTGCTGCTTGCACAAATCCACATAAGGAAGTAGCAGGTGATAAACACTTGCCTGCTAGCTTCATTCTCTTCTAATTGCCTGATGGAGAACCGCTGCTTTGTGTATAAAAGCATGGAGCTCTACCCTAGCTGGTGCAGTTGGATTTACAACCACTCTCCACAGCATTCTCTTGAATGCAAGAAGTAAGGAAGTATGTTAAACAGAGCACAAGTCTTCCCATGTGAGCACAACCCTGCCTGCAGTAGGTACTACCGTGGGAGCCTGACTAACAGTTGCCAGTGCTCAACCGTGAGCCAAGAACACTCATGGAATGCATGTTGTTTAGGATTTTCACACAGGTGCCCTAGGATTCTAGAGTCTAAATAAACACGTTGTAACTGGCATGGTTTTACTATAAGAGCCTGGAAATCTGGTTTAAGGCTGCCTTGCCGTCAGTAGCCCAGACACACATTTTCCAAGAAAACATTGTTTATTTTTCTATCTCCGGTACTACAAGAATGCTCAGAATCTAAAACAGCAGGTTACAAGTGTCTTGGGACCTGAGAATTGTGTGCTTCTGTGTCAGAATACTGCACAGTACCCTTAGTTCTCAGGGGGACCAACTCAACATTAAAAAAAAAATTATTGCTCCTTGCCCAAGAAGAACATGGTGGAAGGAGATAGATAGTCTCTGTGTGTGAGAGGAACAAAAGAGGCAGGGAGACACAGGTGCCCTTTTCATTTATTAAAAGTTCAGCAAATTTTTAGTGACTGTGGAGTACAGAAAAACAACAGGGTGATATTTAAGGGAAATAAGAGAGAACTAATGAACTTTATACATCACTAATTACCCGTCAGTGTGGTTCAGAAACTAAATAGGACTGCTTGGTTTTCAAGATCAGACTTTGGCAGGGTGTCAGCAAGTCTCAGTTTCAGGAAATCATTCCCAGCATGGCAGAACCCTCGCTGACTATGATACATGCTGAGAGGTATTTTGATCTGTGTGTTGGGTAAACAGAGACTGTCTGTGATTCATATGGAGTTTTGTGTCACCCACATCTTTGTCTTTCTTCACTGACATCCTGAGTTGTGGCAGAAACCTTAGCCCCTCTACAAACCTCAGCTTCTAGGACTGTGTGTGGATGAGGAGGGGGACAGAGGCCCACGCCACAGATGCTTCAATGTTTTCATATAGGATGACCTCCTGCTTGCTATTTAAGATGGACTTGTTTTTATCTCTGGGCTGCTTGAGAAGCCTGCACCATAAACATAGAAGATCCAATGAGTAAATGTTCAGATGGAATCTCATGCCCCATGGAGAATAAACCTGTGGAAGGTGTGGAGCCCTGGGCCACCCCATTCCTTGCTGAGATGAATCTGAGTGAATACCAGGGGCACAGCAACATTTAATGATTTTTTTTGAGGAATTCTGAGTTAACTCGTATGCCTTATTATCATATAATTCAATATATATATAGATATATATAGATAGATAGATAATTATATCTATATATATATTGCCATATATGTTAGCCATATATATGTCTGACTCAAAATGAAAGCCTCTTATGATTGGACTTGGATGTAAAAATGGGCTTTAGAAGTCCACATATAACAGTTCTTGAAAGTAGTTGGTAGACACCTATAAAGCAAAGACTAAAAGGCTGAATATGAGAAGACCGAAGAGCTGGTTGCATCTGGAGAAAGAGAAAAAGTGTAGCTGGTCTTTGCTACTTGTGGGTTCTTCTTTTTGCCACCCTTTACCCCCTGCCTTTCATCCCCTAACACTAGATAGAAGAGAAACAAGGATAGAGGGGAGAGAGGAAATACGAAAACTCCTGAATCTAATTTCTTTCCATTTGTTTCTTCTTTGACATGGATACTAGCAAACCACAACCAATTTGTGACCAACAACCATCAACCCTGCCTCTCAGGGTCCTAGCATTTTATACTCTCTGAAAAATTCCCAGAATTACAAATGTCACACAATTTCAGAAATTGTCTGTAGTGGGCAAAACCATGCCTCTGCTAGAGCATGAGGCAAATCATAGTCAGTTGCTGCAGACAGTCTGTAGTAGACCCATATCGCCATACCTGGGGTTAAAATGAAAACATATTCTTAAAATATTTTCAGAATTATCACTACAGAAGAGAGGTCAGACACAGCAAAGAGAGTGCCCTGCCTTGGAGTTAAGCCCTTGCCAGTAGCCTCTTCACTGTTCCTGTGCCCTAAGCAAGTCACAGCCTTGTACAGTTGAGCTCTCAGCTCCTTAATCAGGGACTGAAGGATGTCTTCTCTAGCTGTCCAGTCCTGGGTTACAAATGCAACACTATACCAGAGAGTGAGAACCAGGGATGGCCAAGAAAGAGGTAGTGTCAGAAGACTGAGGAAAGAGACATCTTCCACCTGAATGGGCAGGAGTGGTTGTTTTCTATACTAACTAGAAGCTTAAAGGACACCAAGGACTGAAATGGCATTTATGGTCACCTCGGAGTCATGACAAGGTCTCTAGGGAATATCTATGGCTGCTTAAAGTTGGAACCCTATTGTAGTGCCCCAGGGCTTGTGGCTGAGGACCCAGGTGTTTGACCCCCAGGTCTCATATTTGTAAAGTCGCTCTCTGCAGACCTCTTAGGGAGCTTCCATGGGTGGCTCATCAACAAAGCCTTTGTTACTGATATACACAAGGGTGCTTCCTCTCCTAGTAGCTTTGGTATTTCTTCTCGTACGCTTCATTCACTCAAGGGCAGTTAAAGCATTAAGTGATAGCATTATCTGCTTTCAAGGTTACATGGATAACATGAGAATTACCAGACTGTGGCCATGGTTACAGCCCATGGACCCCACAGACATAATGAATTTTTCCATTATGGGGCTTCAGGACCACCAGCCTTTCTGGTACCCACATCTCTCTGCTACTGATAAAAGACAGGCAGAGAGGCTGGCTCCCGTAAGTACAGCAAACACAGTGGTGTCATCACAATGTCCACTGAAGCTTCCTGGAATGAGGACAGTGGATTGGATGTGGTGAGAGAGAAAGTCAAGGAAACAGCTATTCAATACCTAGAAGGCTGGCATATGCCAGGGCTAAGGGAGACTCTGACACATAGTAGACAGTCAGTAAATAACTGTTGAATGAATGATGACATTCAAATTATAACCAGGGCCTGTAGGATAGTTTTAATTCACACCTCAGTTCATTTAATGTATGTACCCATTAAGTGTATTTCTTAAGGTGGTATTACTTGAACTTACGAAGGTGAATCACAACATTTCTCACAACGAAAATCTTGCGGGTAAATGAGTGGGAATCAGCTTTGCCAGTGGGGATTTCTGTTGGTGAGTCCTGACTTGTGTCAACCATGGTTCTTGTTGGCCATTTCTGGTGTTTTTAAGTCAGATTGACTTCTGTTGAGTGTTTATCATTTTCAATGGACAATCACAGCTTCTATTGATTAGCCATGATTTTACTCACTGGCATTCTGTTGTCCAGAGAGTGAAAGCTGGCAATACAAAGAACACTCATTTTTGGCTCAAGCACGCGTACCAGCATTTCCAACAAGACTCTATAGTGTTTTCTATCTGTCGAGTTCCCAACTGCTCTTACCTCATGTGTATCAAATCTTGCCAGGATCTCCATGAAGGGTGGAAAAGACCAGGGATTCATGGTAGAGCCATGTGGCTCCTTTATTAGCCATAGTAGGGAGTACTCCCAACCTGCTCAGACTATTCCTGTCTCATCTGGGGGCTATGACAGATCATTGCTCTGACTCACTTCCTATTAACATCAGTGCAGAAACTATCTTAAAACAAAAAGTACTAGTCTGGCAGATCTGTGTGAGTTCAAGGCCAGCCTGGTCTACAAAGCCAGAACAGAACAGCCAAGGCTACACAGAGAAACTCTGTCTCGAAAAACTAAAAACCAAACCAAACCAAAACCAAAACCTCAAATATCCTCTATTACATAAATACCTAAAATTCCAAATTCCCTCAGTGGACTAACAAGCTTGAGCCTGCTTGTTCATGAAGTACACAGAGAGAAGTGCTCCAGCCCTCTCCCACCATAGTTTGTCATGTGATAGCTTGGGACCACCTTTTCTCTTCTAGCACTTCCAAATCTTCCTCAGGCCTTGAGTCATCTCTCAGCTTCCAGATGGTGTCATGTGAAACTGTGCTCACTGTCTTCCACAGAGGCTGATTTTTTAAAAATGGAGAATCAAGTCTACAGGTGTGAGCTGGGTTTTAGTTCAGTGAATTTTCATTCTGATTCCAGCAGTTAAGTGCCTCCATGGCCTTGTGCTAAGCCCTCAGTTCACTCATGGGCAGAAAAGACTGGAAAAGTTCTTACCAACCTGGAGGAGTACTGTCCGTATCAACCGCAGCACAATGCCTCCCATGTAACAAGAACTTGGTGAGTGTTCATTCTTGTTATCAGAAAAACCTGTTTCCTTCACGTTCCGTTATGGGAGGATTCCCACACACGTTCTGTGATTAAAATAAAGATTCTCTAATGGGAATCGGCATTCTTATGGGCAAAGCCCTCACAGTTCCACCGCTGTTTGTGTTCACTCATGCACTGATTTAGTAACTGGCGCCAGTCGGCTGCTGTGGACGGCAGAGCGTTGTCACGGCCCTTCCTCAGGCTGTGCTGTGGGTTGACTATAAAATGTTCCCTATGGATTTTTAGATTTGAACACTGGGTCCCCATCCGGTGATGCCACTTGGAAAGGTTCCGGAACCTTTAGTTAGTGGAGCTGTATGTCGCTGGGGCAGGCTTCGGGGTTACACAGCCTGGCCCCACCCGCCTTCCCTGCATGCTTTTTTAGCACAGATGCAGTGAGCAACCTCCTGCCTCCGCTGCCGTGGCTTCCCTGCCTGCAGTCACGTCCTCCCCACCTCATGGACTAAGTTCCTCTGGAGCCATAAGCCATAACAAACCCTTTCTGGCCTATTTTTTTTTTAATCTAGGTACCTGTTACTATAACAGAAAAGAACATGATCTGTAAGAAATTACAAGTGACCTCTGCCAAAGTCGCCCCTGAGCCAACGAGCACATCGCACTTGACCTCAGCTAGAGACAGAGAATCGGCGCGGTAAGGACCTCGGTGGAAGCAAGCCGTGAACAAGGTTGGTGTGGTATGTAGTAGGTCATAGTAAAATTCTGGCCGAGGAGATGAAGGCAGTGGGATTTTAAATGAGGTTGAGAGGACTGTCCACTTGATCTGGGCTCTAGAGAGGAGTAGGGCATGAGTAGCAGGTATTTTCCCAGAGGCTCTCTGGGTCAGCAGCACAGGATGGGGCACAGAGTGAATGATGGGAGTGCATTGGAGACAACGGAAGAAAGGGTGGATGTTCAGGCTTCAAAAGGTCTTGAAGGAATGCCACGTATGGGAGACACTACACTCTCCTTCGCCACAGAAGCCAGGGTCAGAATTATGGCTGGCTAAAACTGCCAAGGGAGCCGGGAGTTCCTGGCTTCACCGTACTGCTGTTTACTAGTGTTGCTCTTGCTATTACTATTTTCATTAAGTAGCTGTCGGGATCTGGGTACCAATTCAGACTTACAATACCTGGGCTGGTCTTTGCTAGGCAAGACCATAGCCAGAAAATCCTTACCCCGAGGTAGTGTTGCCATCACTGCCTTGGGTTTAATTCTCACACATATTTGTTTGTGAGGAGTCACGCTGTGCTATTCTGACAGTGGGCTGTGCCTCCCTTTACGCCGTGTGATCAGGCTTAGATGTCTGGGATGTATTACAATGGTTCTAGGGTAGACTCTAAGTAAAAACTGTATTTTTCAGAAAGGCAGTTTGGCATCATTTGTACTCACAAAAAACATTAGGTCAGGAGAATGACTGAAAAAGCACGGCGGGACCCTGGGGTGGCTAGTTTTAGTTGTTAACTCAATTCAGCCTATAATCTCCTGGCACAAGGGTCTCGATGAGGATTGTCTAGATTAGGCATGTCTGTAGGGGGTTGTGTGATGGTGAACTGAAGTGGGAAGACTAAGGCCACTGTGGGCAACACCATTTCCTAGCCAAGGGGCCTGAACTAAGTGTGGATAGTGTGCTGGGCTCTGACCATACATGCAGCCATTTCTCTGTTCTTCACTATTGATGTGACATGACTAGATGTTTCATGTTCCTGCTACCTTGATATACCTAAAATGATGAACTGTAACTTGAAAATGTCAGCTGAAATAAGCCCTTTATCCTTATGTTCCTTTTTGTCATGATATTCTATCACAGCAACAGAAATGAAGGAGAACAAACCATGTTTGTGCTGAGCTGGGGCCCAATTGATTTCTGTATCTGTGAGACTCAAAGGAAAAAATAAAGAGATCCAGGAACCATATGTGCTTTATCCTGTCATTACAGGGAAAGGATCCCAAGTTCATCTAATGCAAGAGTAGTCAGGTGACCACCAGGTCATGGGCTGCTGAGGGCAGCAGGCAGCAGTTCATATTCCCAGACCTGCCACCAGCAGGGGGTAAGGGTGGGGACTGTGGAATAATCTCCTGGCCACTCTGGGAAGCAAGGTTTCAAGACCAGGAAACATGTTGCCTTAAACAAACAGAAAACACCCTCAGTGGGTGGATGCCTATTCGTGACAGCCTCTGGGACGTTATTAATAGCAGGCTTGGGGCGAACAAGTGAACACCTACCCACCCAGCAGAAAAGACAATGGGCGAGAGGGAGGGAGAAAGCGGAAATAGCCACAGTGTGATGATGGAGGGTTTCCTCTTGAGGTGGTGGGCACGGGAACTAAGGCAAGGAAAACTCCAAGCCAAGCAATCAGTGTTGGGTTGGGACTGCCTTTAGCCAGAAGAAGGATCTGGTCTGAGTTCCGCAGAAGGAAGCCCCAGAGGGTGGGGCTCAGGAATGTTTGCTTGTTCTGTTTTTAAATTAGTAAATAGCTCCCTACCAGGACTTGGTGTCAGGCTGGGAATTCTGTAAACATAAATGGACAGCAATATAAGGTGAGTGGAAAGATCAACTCAGAAACACTGCTTCTACATGTAGAATAATCTTTCTGGAAGAACAGATTACAGCATTTTTTTTTTTTTTTTTTATTCTCTCAGGTGAGGGCCTCCTGAGAGATCAACTTCCCTTAGGTACAGGAGCCATCACTCTGAGTCCCTTTAATCCCCAGCTAATTAAAACTTGCTGTGCTTGGCTATGAGAAGGTGGCCTCTGCTCTTGGTCAAGGGCCTGGGCTTGCACCAGGGGCAATAAAGGCCCACACTTGCAGAGTCTCAGCATCCAGGAAGACCACAGAGCTAATTCCTAAGCTCACAATGAAATTTACTGTAGAGCAACAGGATCCTGTGAAGAAAGGCTGCTGGGTAATTCATACAAAAAAAAACCTATGGTCAGTAGAAATGACCCAATGGAATCAAATATTTTAATTTAGGTAATAAAATATTTTCCTCAAAATATGACATTGGCTAAAATAATACTTATAGATGATGAAGACTCATGAAATTCAATGATCATAATCCTGTTCTAGTGGACAGATAGTGATCCTCTAAATTTGGGCCTACTGGTTAAAATGGCCACTCTTTAAAGGTGGGTGAGTGGCGAGCATGTGGTCTCACAGGGCCTGCACAGGCTCATGCTACAGAATGTGTTTAGAGAGACAAGACTTTCCGGTATGTTCTGGGCATTTCTCTTTCCTGAGCTCATGGGGTCTGGGAGTCACGGGGCTCCTTTTCTTGACCTTAAGGCTGTTAAAAGACTCTGGATTAGACATTATTAAGTAGCTCCCACAGTCACACTGACTCCCCTGGATTCCCTTGAGATGCCTTGAGAAATTCCACTACCTCAGAGAGAGTCAGAAAGGCAAAGCTTGCAAAGGTTATTTGATCAGCTTTTACCTTGGGCTTTATTTCCTGCCTTGGGGACTCTGGGAGGCCAGGGCAGGGGAAGGAACAGGCACACTCAGAACTTTTCCATAGTTGCATACAATTTTCTTCCCAAGGCTGGAATAATGAGGTGAAACTCCAGGAGGGACCAGAGTTTGCTTGGTGACCGCTGGATGTCCTGCCCATACTTGAGATCCACCCTAATTCAGAACAAACCTAAAAGCATGTCAAGAACATGGGGTAGGAACGCAAATGGGCTATCTTGAGAACTCTCATGCAGAAGGTACGTGTTCTGTGGATGGCACCTGGGGACACACTCATTGCTTGTTGAGAGTTTGAAGATGTAGAAGGTAATCTATAGCAGCAAGGGTAAAGTACCTTCTAAAGTGAAAGAATTCATTGGGCCCACAGGTGCTCTTTAACTCTGGGCTGGAGAATTTAAACCAAGCAAAACCAGCTGATTTCTAGATTATGTGGGTCAGTTATTGGTAACTATGCATACCAATTTATTATCAGGGTTACGTTAGATAGAACAGGGCAAGAAGCCAATGAGTTTGAAGCTTTTAACTCTCAGTTATTTTACTGAGAAAATGTGCCACAATAGCTTTTTAGCTAAAGCCTAAGCATCGAGCAGGCCCCACCACTCTGAGCATCGGTCATAAAGATCATCTGCACCTAAATTAAAGGTTCCCATCTGGCCTGGGAAAGAGTGGGGGAAATGTTAGTAGAAAGAAACAGAGTCAAACCGCACTTTAAAATACTCCAAAACTCTTTGCCAAAGACCATGACTTTTAAAATCTGAAAGTCTGGTATGCAGTGTATACCATTAACACAGGCAGGGCTCAGCTCTGTCATTACACTCTCAGTGATACTGAACATTGCCATGGCAACCTCACACAGCTCATCATTCAGAACCCTTTCACAGATACCAATAATTATGATGGACTTACAATGTTTTATAACATTAAAGACCTAAATTAGTAGAGAAAAAAATGACTATCCACAATTTGATAGGCCGTTTCCCCTCTCGGCTCAAGCAGATTGAATTTTCAAGGCCAGTTTGGAGTCTTCCTAGTAGAATTTTTCTCCCTGACTTTATACATGGTTCCATGCTAAAACTGAAGAGGAAAGGGAAAAAGTCTGAGGCAATGTGAGGGCCAGAAAAGGGAGGGAACTTAGGCACTCACGTTTATGCTTTCCAAAGCCCAGCAAGTGGAAAATAACAGGGACCTCTGCTCGGGGAGCGGAGTCTCACCACAATTATCTAGAAAATACTACCTGAGACCCAGCTTCTAAAATAGAGACCCTGCCTGTATGTTGACACCAGGCAACAGTCTGCCAAGAGAAGGCACCATCCCAGGTCATAGCCACAAACGGAGGCGCCCGTTGAGAGGTGCCATTGCTTGCCCCTGGCAGCTTCAAGGGCTTTTGGCAGTGTGACACTTGTCTAGGCCAGGCACACCCAGGGAGTTCTCTCTGTACTGCATCTTTGAGATCTGTGGACTCTACGGTCAAAGTCTTTCCTCGCCTTGTTCTGTGCATAACACACACTCCTGCTCCAGCAGAGGGGAGCGGCAGACTCTCACAAAACCATGACCTTTACTGTGTGCCCTTCCCTCAAGTGTGATGTTGCTTGTTCAGATCTTTAACCTGACACACAGCTACAGGGAAAGGCTTGTGCCTCAACCCTCAGAACTGACGTAAGTGTGTAAGAGGACTAGACATATCTGCAAAGGACAGTCTAGTTGGATATTCAGTATTCATTGGATCAAGCTATTCTCCTCAAATTGTAATACCACCAATTTGGTTTGTCTTCATTCATCTGACAATAATTCATATGTGCTTTGAAATAAAAAATCATGATCAGATCCTTAAAACAAAACAAAACATGACCTTGTTCCCAGCCATCAACGCAGCTTATTAGAAATCCCACAACAGGACAACACCCTGTGTACAACTTTCCCCAAGACAGTTCACCTTTGCAGGCAGGCTTGTATTCTCTCATTTGAGGAGAGAGTACCCAAAACTCGAACATTGCTATAGGAAAGGCATAGAAATAGACCCTAAACCCAGTGAATGAGTAACTACTGAAGTTCTTTTCTTCTTCTTCTTCCTCTTTTTTTAATTTTTGTTTTTAGGTTAGCATAGAAAGCTGTGAGTCTCATTAGAGCAGCTTCATGTGACTGTGTTATTATACCTTGTTCTTGATTGGTCCCCTATCTCACTTCCTCTCCCCTGGAACATTCTTAGTATAAGGAAAAAGACAAGGAAGTGATATTTTCAGCAGCAAGGCTCCCATATCATAAATTCAGGCAGAAGTGCTAATTTAGTGATTTATTCCAAATCCCCTTCTCTCTCCTCAAATTAGCAAAGAGATGGGCTGGAATTTCACCCACAGGCTCCCCTTTCTTGATCTTTAACATTAAAACAGCTACATTATGTCAGCACGAGGCCAAGATTTGAGATCAAATAGGTCCCCAAAGCAAAGGGAAAGTTCTTTTAAACACCATGAACTTGCCTGCATTTAGCACATTCAGAGCCGCTCCCTAAGCACCTGCTACGGAAAAGTACACTCATGGAGCTCCTGTTGTTTCCAAGACCTTCAATTTACATGTACGGATCCTACTCCAGTAAGAGAGAATTTAGCAGAATACACAGAATTAATTTTTAAGTGTGCTTTCCTGCTTTCTGTTTTGTCCAATTCTTGCTGATACAGAGCGGATGACTCTCACCACATCAGAGGCAGAACAGCCCTGGCCATGAAAGAGGCACCTGCCAGTGAGTCAGATGGCTCTCTAGCTCTCAATTAAAGGCCACCTAATGGATGTAGGGGGAGCTATTTTATTTTCCCTGACAGAGCCCTTAGTTTTAAACTCTCAGCTTCATTTTCAAAAATTGCTGCCTTTAGACAGAAGGAACATCCATCTTTTTTGAAAAGCTGCACATTCCTCCATCTCTTGCATCAAAACTGCATATCCTTTGCAGTCTGGCTGCACAGAGCTTCCTGTGGTCTAGAGTGGGCTTATTAGAAGATGGTAGTCCCTGGTGTTGGAGCTTGCTCTAAGGATGCTGTGTCTCTGCTCCTGGGTAGGAAGGCTCAACCAGAGTTTTGGGTGTTTTACTCTAGCTTTGCTTTCTTGAAATAATGGGCTCAGGGAACCATATTCACTTTTCTAATGGTTTCCAGAAGGGCAAAGGAGATAACGTGGAAGGGATGGGTTTCTTTTGAGCCCTGGATCCAAACACACTAGGGTATCTGAACCATATGCCTATTGTGGAATTTGGGAATTATTTTCCTTAGATCAAAAAGGATAGAACATTTCTTTGGACGTGGTTGGCCTTCTTCCTTGGAACACACACATTCTCAGCAAAGATATTTCTATCCAGTTTTCTCCAATGAGTAATTAGGAGAGGTTCACAGGCAGGTGTAGGAAAAAAGAGCTAGGCTCCATAAATCACAAATGAACCACATGAACCAGCAGAGGACTTTGCAGCCTTCTGAACATAGCTTAGCCAAGAAGCAGTTTCCAGACTTGAGGGAATGTTGAGGGGGCGAATCTCCTGCTGCCAGTGGGAAGTTTTGAAACTGGATTGACCCCTGCAGGCTGGATAAGTGTATACCCTCAAGGGAGAGAGGCAGGTAGTCTGAGTTGCCCTTGGTCTGCTCTGGCAGCCCAGGTGTCTTACCCTGATTCCTGTTTGTTTTCAATATCCCCTGGGGTAATGTGGTAAGGACAAGAGATGGCTTCTGGGGGCCTAAGAGGCGTGCACAGGACACCCTGGCCAGCCTCAAAGAACTCATGACAGTGTCAGGCAGTTACGCAAAAGGTAGGTTTCCACCTTTCCAAGAAAAGGGAATGCACATGCAGGAGTCCTTCTGAAGGAGGCTTGAACTAATTTGTAATTTTAAATTTCCAAATGGCTTTTATGAGCTGGCCTGCTCAAAGCATTTCCTTTAATTTTTAATTTTTATCTGCACAGTGCTCCAAAACCACCCCAATGTGAGTTCTCTCCGCCCATCTTGTTATCTTAATGGGGGAAGGGAAGAGTGTCCTGCTGGTCATTCCACCTTAGGTGTTCTCATTTAACAGACTGGAAGAAAAAAAATAACACCACAGACATAAATTATTTACAACCCATTGTATCTGTGTGTATTCCGCATTCATTAACAACTGGCAAGGGATGAAGATTATTTTCACTTTTAGTTGTGTTAGTATCTTGTCTGTTTTCCTGAAAGTAGAAATGGAGGAGGCTGAGGCAGGAAGGCTGGGGAAGTAACTGCAACAGAGCATTAGGAAGAAGCCCAGAGATGCTATTCGTGCTTGCCATGTAGCTGTCACGGCATCTGCGTGTCTGAGAGCAGGGCTGCCTGTCCTCATAGAAGTAGACATAAGCCTGGCAGGATGACTTCCACCTGGCCTCTGTAACTCAGAAATCTGGGCAGGAGAAGTGCTGTAAGTTACAAGCCCTACTAGATTAATGAATGACATGATTCTTTCCATCCGTCTAGGCACAAAAGAGCCACAGTATGTGAACAAGAAGGACCTCACTCAGAAACCCCCCACTTCCCTCCAAAACTTAGTCATGTCATAGAGAAATACTCAAAGGGGAGTAACTAAAAATATATGTACACACACACACACACATTTATACTATAGTCACACATATAATACAATTCCTAATCTGACCAGAAACTTGATGAACTAAGGCCAGCCACAGAACACAGGACTCACCCTGGAAAGTCAGGGTTTAGTTTAGTCTCCTCTCCTCTGGAAACCTCCGAGACTGTCACCCGGAAAGGCACAAGTGCATTGGATGTTTCTGTTACTAAATTTGAAGGAAGTCTTCAGAATCTAGCAACCCAGGAATTTGGACAGGTGAGCCTATGGCCAGTGGCAGGCATGCATGGGCGGTGCGCAGGCAGCGGTTTGCATGTCATTCAGTATATGTAATGTTCGTCCCAGATCAGATCCAGGACCACACTTGGCTTCCAGTAGATGTGGCCTATGGAGCTGGGTGCTTAAGCCCAGCTGCCATGCAGTCCAAGCAGCTGAGGAGTGAAAGCACTCCATGGGGTCCACAGGCTGGGGACCACATCAACCTCTGCCAACAAACCCTCATACAAAGTGCTCAGCTGCTCTTTCAGCCCCAGTCTGAATCCCTCAAACCACCTCCTAGGACCAATGTTTGAGATCTCCACATGCCTGAATGGGAGGAACCTCATTTCTATACATTCTGTAGGATCTTGTCAGTCAGGTAAGCAAAGAGCTGCAGAGAGCACCAAATGTCCCAAATACTGCAGACTTTTGTATTGAGTCAAAATCCAGCCAACCGACATTGATAAGAAGACACCAAAATAAGCTACATCTTATGTGATATTTATGAGTTTCATTTCCACTCTGTCAAATGTAATTTGTGGCATCCCACTTCAGAGAAAGACGGCACCAGCCATTGCTTCGTTTTCCCCTCTGAAGCCTACCTCCCAACTAGTGTGAGCTTCCAACTACTGAACTAGTGACCTCTTTAGCCATTGCCTTCTGCCTCAACACAGCCTTACATCACCTCAAGCCACCACGTGTGAGAAGCCACAGCCAGAGCTTTTCTGCATGTGTTCTGATGGAGATGAGGACAAGTGATGAGCTCTTTCCCATCTGGTTCTTTTAATAAAAGGGAAAATAAATGGAAATGAAAAGTATACAATTAAAAAATTACATTTTACTTCCTTTTGCTAATGCCTGTAAGATGATTTTTTTTTTTTGGCTTGGCAGGGACTCCAGATGGGTTGTGCAATGAAAATAACTTAATATGTGGGACCTGGGGTTCACAGAAACATTTTTTTTCCAGTCAGACGGTAGCAGGCCAGCTCACGTTGTTTAATGTAGAACCCTGGCACCTGCTGCTGCACGTCTTTTCTCACTGCACATTGGCCTTTGACCCTGATATCAGTGTGGCCAGACCTCAAGCCACTGGACCTAGAAGCTGTCACTGTCTGCAATGGGCTGGCACCAACTGCAGGCACCCCAAAAGGCAAGACCACCAGCTGCTCACCCTCTTCTCCTTCTGGGCCTCAGAATTTATACCACCAATTAAGGCCAGAACAAGTGCCCCGTTTGACCTCCTAGGAACAAGAATTAATTAAGCACAGTATTTCTTAGTAAGGAATGACATTTCCCCAAATGAGTTAACCAAGGTAGCCATGCTGCTGACATGGCTGTTACAGGCGGGACTCCTAATTGTGAATGCAAGTAGAACACTCCAAGGACACTGGTTAGTTTATGCTTTTAATTTGACAATAAAAGAAAACAAGTTTTACTTTTATTTTTATTTTGAGGACAAAGAGGATGCTTTGAGTGTGTATAATATGGGAAGCACAAAATTCTACACATTAGTAATATCATATCACTTCTTTTACTTATTAGCAACACAAAAGAGAGAAGCTGGGGCTCACATTTACCACCTGTCCAGCTTTCAAAAGCAAGGAGCTCACTAGAAAGAAAAATACTTCTTACCCCAGATTCTTATGGTCCCATAAATTATATAATTGAGGTGAAAACAAAGCCAAAACAGGCTGAAGTTTCCATTTTGCTCATTACATGATGATTGGTAGTCTAATCCAGGTTGCGGCAGGATTCTTTCTCTTTTGCTTTTTAAATTATCATCTCCTTCTGAAATATTCACTCTGCGGTAAGGGAGCAGCCACATACAACACACAGATGCGCACACTTGTGTGTGTATGTGTGTATGCCTGTGCGTGTGTGAGATAGCTAGCTAGAGAGAGAGAGACAGAGAGAGACAGAGATGGGCATGTGGGTGTCCCATGGAGACCAGAGGATATTATTTACCCTGAAGCTACATTCATAGGGCTTGTGAGCTAACCAACATGGGTGCTAGGAAACCAAACTGTCACCCTCCAGAACAACATTAGTCACTCTTAAGGACTGGGCCATTTCTCCAGCCTGGAAAACCCTTGTTTATACTCAAGTGTGAACTGAAGATAACTTTTTATGCATATTGTACATTAATAAAATTTTCCACATTTAAGATGTAAAAGCAAACAAAAACTTCTCCCTTAATGGTATAGAACATGGTGGGATGCAAGATCCATCCCATGTCCCCTTGTCCGACAACCTCGCATAAACCATGTTTATTAAGCCATCAGTGAAGATGGGAAAGGCCTGCCTCTTGAGCACATCCATGTACTGCACACTGTCCACAGCCTGCTCTCTTGGTAGGATACAGAGAAACATGACACTGATTTGTCTCCTCAGAGCTCTCAATCTGGAGTGAAGAAAGGCCTCAGCCTAGAAGCACTATCATGGTTGTGGTGGGAGAGAGACCTTCCCTGCCTGTCTCATCCAGGAAATTTCCAATCTGAGTTAGAAACCTCATCCTCTTTCCTTGAAGGCATGCACACAGCCAGCCCCATCCTGTAAATCCCCACAGCCTACTTGCCAATTAATGTATTTAACTCTAAGGAGCAGGCGCTTTTTAATTTAGCTCATCCATCACCAATAGAACATTTTGGTAGAAAATATTAGAATTTCCAAATAATTTTATAGCTCTGTAAATTGCCAACATACCATCTGCAATTGAATTAACATTTATAACCAAACTGAAATAATAAATAAAGCAAATTATGCTGCAAATATTCGCAAGTGCCCAATATGCACTTGAGAATGATAATTAGCATTTTATAATCACGCTTCATTTTCTTTATCCAACTCCCTGTCACATTAATGATAAAATATTTTAAACTGTGCTCTATCTGAGAGCCACACAGTTTCTAGATTAGCCATTAACTAATGCAGAGAAGGAGAAAGGCCACTGCTCATTCCACAGAGTTTGCCTCCCTCTCTTGGCTTTGCTTATCTCTAGGTTTTGGGTCCTAGTTTGCCTTGCTAACTAGAGATACAAAAGGTTGATGCCTGATTATGTCTTCTAAACCTGTAGCTTGATGGGGTTGCCTTGTGTCCTGTGAGCAGTACCGTTACATAGCATAGTCTATTAAGATAAGACATTCCACTCTAGAGTGCAGCTTATTCAGACTTTGAAAGTTATAAAAGAAGGCCTATTAAGATTCAGAAAGTAATCAGCTAAAACTTCTCAGGAAGTCCCTGAAAGCAGATTCACAAACCTGTCCCTAACTAAGGTGGTATAAGCAGTAAGGACTGCAGAGACACAGACAAGTCAGGCAATCTGGAAGAGACTCCCTGACCTGTGAAGCTGATTTCAAGCCATACAGCATGCTCCAGTGCTACAGGGTTTGAGTTATCACCCATGCCCAGCGGGTTTTCAGTGATACAGCTGCCTCTGAGTCATCTAGGCATAAGTAACCCTTGTAGTAGAAGTCTCATTTAAAAAAAAAAGTTAGTTATGTAAACAGGGTTTTTTTTAAATATATTTATTTATTATTTATATAGTATTCTGCCTGCATGTACACCTGCACGAAGCAAAGGGCACCAGATCTCATTATAGGTGGTTGTGAGTCACCATGTGTTTGCTGGGAATTGAACCCAGAGACCTTTGGAAGAGCAACCAGTACTCTTAAACTCTGAACCATCTCTCCAACCCCAGGTTTTTGTTTTAATCTCACTAATGGATATCAAGCTGTTTTAGTTTATCCACTGCAGACAATTGTCTCTTGAGGGGTGTGGTCTTTGCCAGCTGGAGATAGTTTAACTCTGAGGACTCTGAGAGAGTATAAATACTGGAGCCAAGAGAGATTTCTGAGAGAAAACTCTGAGAGAGAGAGAGAGAGAGAGAGAGAGAGAGAGATAAAGAGAGAGATAAAGAGATAAAGATAAAGATAGATAGAGAAAACACTTCAGGGAGACAGAAGGAGAAAGAAGAAGGCTGGTGGCTCTGCAATTACTATTTGCTGGTTTGTTGGACTGCTGAATAGCCTGACAACTGAGTTTGGTATTTTCCCAAAGAACCCAATGACCCTAATCAGCTGGAAGTAGTGAAAAAGAACCCTGTCTCTTCTTCCCATGAACCTTCTTTCTCTTCTACCTAGTGTTGGGGTGTTAGATGGTATTAGGAGGGATAAAAGGTGGAGAAGGGAGATACAGGCATAAAAAAAAAACCCTATTAAAACAAGATTTTAAAATAGTGCCCATAAGCCCTATTGCAGGATATTTGATCATGCTGTGAACCCTAAGATTATGTTATTTACTGGACAAAACCTGTTTCTAGTTGTAGTGTGGCTCAGCTCTAGCACACAACTTTAATCCAAGAGCTTTCTGCTTGAGTATTGTAAACAGGATTAAATAAATTTAACTCTAGGTCAAGAGTCAGAGCAAGCAACCAGTTAACAGGAGTGAACATGGGAAAAAACCATGGAGAGTAAAGGAAGTCAAGCGCACAGAGAGAGAGACATGCAGGAAGTAGAAGGGAGGGGCATTCAGTCTGAGGGCTTTTTTGGGGGGTGGAGATGGCGTGGGGAAGGAGGTTCCCTTTTCCTCTTGGAACTTCAGCTGAGGAGGAAGATCAGCTAGGTGCTTTCTTTGCGTCTTTGAGCTAGCAGGCTTTCACCCTAGCATACAGCTCCTGAGACTCTCTTTATTGGTAAAATAGAAGGGTTGAGATTTTGTTGAAAACAGCACGACTCCAATAATCTAGCTGGTTCACCGTGTTGGAGTCTGGTGGCATTGTGGATCAGTTAATCAGTCTCATGGTGGTCTGCTAGCAGTTTCCTACTTGGAGTGAAAAGATTTCACCACAAAATATTACACAACAAAGATGAAAGGAAATATCGTTTAAAGATGTATCATACTTGTGCTGGCAAGCTTTAAGTCAACTTGACACAACCTATAGTCATCTGAGAGGAGAAAACGTCAATCGATTAAGAGGCCAAATCAAGGAAAGCTGTGGGCTGTTGACGGTAGTGTTACAGGGTTTCAGAGGGCGGTCTCAGCCTCTGTCCATTGCTCATCGATATGTGGGTGTGAGGAGCAGTCACTGGAAAAAGGCACACGGAGAGGACTCCGTGGGCTGCTGTGTGCCCTGCTCACAGTCCCTCCAGCTCCTGGAGGTGCCCTGGTGACACATTCCAGTGGCTATGGGCTTGTGTCTTGTGGCTAGGTAGCCGCTACTTCTACAGCTTGCTGCGTCATCTCTGAAAAGTCAGTCTCCTCGATGCCTTGCTCAAAGTTTATTTTCAGATAAAGTAACATTTAAAAGAAATTTAAAATAAGCGCTATTGTCTCTTTCTTCATAGCTGTAAAGGTTAAATGAGCTGATACATATCAAGAGCCTAAAACAGAACCTGGCACACAAGAATTGATTAAAAAATAAAAAGCTAATAACACTCATTAGACAGAAGCTTCTACTGGGCGAAGGAACCTGCAAAGGAGGGAAATGAAATGGGAACGAGAGCCAGGTGAGGCCAAGACTGCAAGCAGGCTGGATGCAGGTGGAGAGAAGAAAATGCCCGGAAGACACTGTAATGGGAGAAACGGCGCACTGCTAGAGCCTTGCATCCTCGCAGTCTCTGCTCCTCACCCAGGGCTGGCGGACAATGGAGGACAGGCGCCACGCTACACTGCAGGGTCTTGCTAGCCTTCAGTTCTGCCACGGACTCTTAAAGTGGCTCAGACTGCAGAGAAGAAGTTCCAGATGGAGTCCTTTGACTCACACCTCCCAGCATCTGCCCAGAGGCCTGCAAAGTGCTGACTGCTGAGTTCAGTAACAGACTGAACTTTGGGCTCATACAGAGCTGGGGCGCACAGTTTTGGACAAGCTTTTAAATTTGGTGCCAACCCTATAAAAGCAGTAGACTTTGACCACAAGATGTTCTTTCAAAGTGTTTTCTCACTTGCTGTATCAGCCCTGTGCTTGGGGTATTGAAGTTTTTCGAGGACCAGACAACACCTTGGCAAAGTCACACATACCTAGAGAACCTTTCAGTGTGGCCCCTCATTCCCACCAGGCAGAAGCTCTGTCATGGTGGTCCTGGGTCTGTGGATGTGGCTCAATAGGAGAGCGCTGGCCAGCATGCTCAAGGCTCTGCGCTGCAGGGAACAGACACTGCTCGGAACCTACGGAGCCTCTCACCACCCGGGACACTTAGACACATCCCAGATTCCTTGGGAAGCAAAACTCCCATATCCAGAACGTTCTGTCTCACAAAATGGAGCCTGTGTGAAGTACAGAAAGCAAATACAGTGAAGCTGTTGTGGGTGGTGGCTGTTAGGAGGCTGACTTAAATTCATTTCCCAGGTTCTAGTAATGGATACATGTGGACCTGGAGAAGCAGGGGGAAGTCAGTCTCTCACTCCCATGGGGCTGCGATTTTAAAAGTGTCCCAGAGGAGGGATGAACACAGAGCAGGACTGACGTGACTGCCCCTCCCACGCTCAGTGGTCAGTCAGCGCCGACGTGACCGTGCTGCGCATGCTCAGTGTCAGCACTGCAGCTACCTGTAGGGTTCTCGCTCAGTGCAGAGCTGACCTCCTTTGCAAGGAGACGTAACAGAGACTGTCAGGTGGAAACTTCATGGAATGCTTGTACCAGGGAGGTGACATGGAAGATCCTAGGACCCCACAGCTCTGTTGAAACAAGTGACAGTTGAAGGCCACCAAAACCATTACTGTCATTCTGCGAATTTCCTGAAAAATGCAGTGAAATCCAATACCTTAAGAAGTTCAGTGCCATGCATATAAAAGGACTTTTACAAATTCCAGCATGTTTAAAATACACGCCTGGTCTGAGGTTATACTTTTAAATAGGAACTAAATGTCATTCAGGGTTTTAATCTGATTTGAAATGCAGAAAAGAGAAATAGGTTTCGTTCAGAGACAGCATGGGTCACATAATCCCATAAACAGCAAGGTCCGTATTTCAGAGCAGCGACAGAATAGCCTCTTGTTCTCTATCCTGGCATGCCAGGGCAGACACAGAGAGCATGCCCAGCCAGCTGGTCTCAAAGAGGCTGCCCACTGTCAATACATGGAGTGTTTCTCACTGCCCTTCCCTTAACATGATGTACTTCACAAAAGTTCACAGCCAAGCTCAAAGAGGAAAGAACAAGACAGCATTTTAAAAACAGCCCCACCTTGGGAATGTCTACGGAATTTATGCAAGGTTTGGGTGTCCTTCCTTTGTGTAATTAAAAGCCCACAGACAAATTCCAATCTGAAGCCAAAGAGTTTGGGTTGAAGACATGGGGCTCACACCCTGCCAAGCACAGCAGGGAGCTGAGCAGCACTCTGCCTGCAGGGCATTGTGGGAACACAAAGAGGGTCTGCTGCCTAAAATCAACAAGCCAACCAAGGTGTCCCAAGGTAGGAGCACATTTTCCCCAACTCTCCTGTGTTACTTCAGACAGCCTGTTAGAGGCCAGAACAGAGACCACTCAGATCACGCCCATCTGCAGCTGTCTCACTCTCCTTTCTAATAGCTGGTTCTGCACAAGCCCCAGAATAACAGGCTCCGAGATCTCAGGAGCTACTAGCGGGTACACACTAACTAAAAGAGCCCCTGCCCTCTACACCCCCAACATCTTCAAGTCACACCTTCTTTCCTTGAAATCCAAAAGCCGCTCTTCTCCTCTTGCTGCTGTCAGAGACAGCCTGAAAATAAGCATGCAGTATAGACCAGAACGTGCCTTCCTCTAAACCCATAAGAAAGAGAGCGCTCCCGAACCCTGCTCAGAGTCCCTGCCATGCATCTGTCTGTTTATGTTCAGAGCTGATAACTCTCCTTAGAAAGAAGAGCTGCCCAAGTGGAAAATCTGCCTCACGTCCACCCTGCATCTGCAATCCGAGACCTTTCAGGTAAGAGTGGGAACCTCTGTGCCTCAGGCTGCATCAGTTCTCACCTACGTTTTCAGTTGAGCCACAAGCCCTGGTGGTGAGCAAAGGTGTGTATTTGTCTTACAGTAGTTTTGTAAGGACCAGCTACCTATTTTATTTGGCATTGAATTTAGGGGAAAAAAAAATCCCAGTTTGCAGCAGCTTGGGGTTTCCAAAGATGGCCAAGATCTGCTTGCCCATGCCAGGCACTCTGTTAAACACACACGGCTAGGCAGGCCAGACTCAAGGCCTTCTTGGGCCACAGAGCACATCCAAGGCCAGCTGGTGCTACTTGGCAAGAACCCGTTTTGAAATAAGTAAAAAGAGGGTTGGTGGATTGGCTCAACCAGAGCACAGTGCTTGCCTAGCATGTACAAAGCCCCGAATTCAATCTCCACTAGTGTAAAACCAAATAAAAATGACAATCCAAAGTGTCCCTGGTGCCAGCCGGAGGAGCCTCTGAGCTCTCTTCCAGACTCTCTTCCTCGAGTCTGGAAGGGTTACTGAGTCCCTTAGCCAAATGAAGTGGACAAAAGAAACACTAAGAAATGAAATGACTGTTGGCTTCCAGTGAAGGGCTCCACAGCACTCCAGCTTCAGCCCTGTAGGCTATCTGTAATGTTTGACCCCGGAGCTGCCATCACATCTCTGAAGGCACTTGCTGCCCATTCTAGTATAGCTCTAGCTGAGAATGTTTTGAACAGGAAACATCAGCTACTAGCCCTAAATAAAAGCATCTTCGTGTGATCTGCCCTGTCAGGTGACAAGTCATTCCAGCTGCTTTGGCTCAGTAACAGTGGCTCAAGACTCCAGGAGGCAGAAGAAAATATTGAAAAGTAGAGATCTGTTAGGATCATCATTTTGGGTGTAGCACAATGGATTTTCCTAAATTTATCTCCAGAAACTTGTGAAGATGCTCGTAGAAAGAATGATATGAGAGAGGACACAGCAAGGGAAAATGTCTCAAAAGCTTCTTAAATTTACTTTTATTTTACAGGTATGGGTGTTTTGCCTGCGTGTATGTTTGTGTACCACTTGTATAACCAGTATCAGAAGAGCACAGAAAAGGATATTGAAATCTCTGGTATTGAGATTATAGACAGCTGTGAACCACTATGTGGGTGCTGGGAATTGAATTCAGGTGCTCTGGGAGCAACTGGTGCTCTTCATTGCTGCCTGAACAATCTCTACAGCTCCTCAGAGGTTTTATATAGCACCTCCTAGAGTCTGGAGCAACAGCAAGAGGACTCAGTGAGTACAGCTGTGCAGAAGGACCAACACCCATGACTCTCTGGACATTTACAGTGGCAACTCCTTCCTCTTCTCCATCTGGGCTGTGTGGGACGTTGAGAATGGCTCCAGCTCAAGAGCTGTAATAACAGTGTCATCAGCAGGTAGTGAGCAGGGCCAAAACAGCAAGCATCTCCCTCAATGCCAGGAACAGTGGCTCACAATGCCAGGACTGGTCCTGGAGGGAGGGTGACATGGGAGAAGGACTGTGTCTATCCAAGATGCAATGGGACAGAGGTGATGCAAATAATGGCTGCTTCTGGACACTGCGATTTTGCATGCCCTTGCTTTTACAGCTTAAGCCTTATCTTGACACAATAGTAGCGAGAGAACCTCGACTCTAATGGAAGAAAGCTGTGACTAAGACAGTAACCAGTCCCAGGCTTCACTTCTGCCTCGGCCCTGAACACCGGGAAAGTAACCAATCACAGGCTCACTGCAAGCAGTATGGATCACCAAGTTAGCCAGTCACACTGGGTAGTACTGAGACTACAACGTTTAACCGATCACGGGGATAGTTCCTATGGCACTGCACAGGATGTTTCACAAAGCCAGTGACCTTGAAGCTGCTTTAAATCTTACTGGGTCTCATGCAGAGGATGGAGCCTTCCAAAGAGAAAAGAGGGCTGGGCCTGTCATGTCTCAGAGTCCAGACAGCCACACCTATGCGACTCCACTGCTCCCCAGATGGCTTGAAGGGAAGGAAGCAACAAAGATACAAAGCTCCCCCCGACTACCAAATCCAGCTAAATCATTTTTTTCATGTTTATTGAAATATTTTTATTTGTCCTTAATAGAAGCTCAGTTCTATTTAATAAGGAACCAAAATATTAAATATACTAGGATCCCTAAACATGTTTATTCCCAGTGGTTTTCATGGTTAGTTATTTACCTGTGACATATACTTAAGAGAATCGGCTCTTTGGAGGTTTCTAACCTTGCCCCAGTACTCAGCCTCCTGTTCCCAACACACTTAAGTATTCAAGAATCAGGAGGTCTGTGGTTCAGGATTACAACAGAGAAGACACAGAGGAATTCCCTAGATATGCTAAAAGAACACACACACACACACACCTTAAATTCCTAGATTCCTGCTTATCCATCTCTGAGGACTCTCCGATTGCAAATATTTCATGTGGATAAAAGGAAAGAAATTGGTTTGTGTTCTAAGCCAATTATATTCTGTAATGAAAGAGAGACTTGAGTTGGCTGTGTTACGTCATTGATTAATCTTGTACAGATTCTGTGTGGCCCAATAAACTGGCTAACAGAGTTGAGACCAGTTGAAGGAGTTTTTGAGTGTCAGGACACACCTATGGAATGTGTAAATATCAAAGACCAGAACTCTCCTCCAAATGCTGCTATGCTAAAACTAGTTCATTGTGTTTCTGAGACATCATAGAAGTTGGAACAGTAGCTTTGAAAGCATTCTTTGGCAAAAAAAATGCACCCACATACCCAAGGTCTCCACATATAGATCACCCAAGACACCCAAGACATGAGACAGAGAGAAAACCAAAGTGCAGCTCTGACCTCCCTGGGACAGCACAGGAGCCTACTGGCTTTGAGCAACAATGGCAGTTTCCATGATCTGGGGGACTTTCCAGGCCCATTCTGAGCTTAGAAAGCTGCTGTTTTCAGATTTGACTACATGGAGATGAATCAGCACCATTGTAGTTTCTCCACATTTGCTCCACCATGAAAACCCCTTTTAGAACCCAAGTCTTCTCTCCTGCTGACCTCCAGCATGGCTCTCTAGTATGCATGACCCTCAGAAGTGCACTTTCCACACTCCAGTTCACTTTTCTCCAATACAAAATAAATAAATAAATAAATAAATAAATAAATAAATAAATAAATAAATAAATAAA
>NW_026585742.1:7818406-7856734 GCF_907164565.1 Psammomys obesus
AAATAAATAAATAAATAAATAAATAAATAAATAAATAAATAAATAAAAGCAGAGGAAGAAACAGCCTTTAGAGAAGCAGAGCTGAGGGCATGACTGAGGTTTTGTTTCTCTTTATTGAAAAATTTGCTTTTTGGACCCACCAATTTGTGTTTCAAGCAAAGCACTGCAGGAAACTCTGCTGAGATAGATGGGCTGCTTTGGGGCCTGAGAGAACAACTTGAGAGGTAGACTTGGGCAGATGTGTTTTCTTGCATTTGGATACTAGTGGACTGGCAGCAGCCCCCTGGTAGATGGACACCTTGACTCTGTTGGCGGGGGTGTGGACAAAGCTCACACAAACACTTTTACCTCGTACACCAATGCATCCTGCTTTTGAGCTAAAACAAAACCAAAATCCTAACAAAAATGCCTGAGGCGACAGTGCTGGCCACAGAACTGATGCCAGAAGCCTGGGCAGGATGCTGGTAGCAGAGGAATGGAATCTTTTCAGTGTGAACAAGTCTCTGATAGGGCATGCCTGCCAGGCCCCAGCTTTCCTCTTTGCCTTAGACAATGCTAGCATTGTGTACAGAAGGCGTACACACTTCATTAAGCCCCGCTCCAGGCTTGATCCAAGGGGAGTTCTAGAGCTCACAGAACAAATGCTTCCCCATTCCAGAGCTGCTAATCTGTACAGCATATCCAATCTTTTTCCTGGGATAGAAAAATACCAAGCTAAAGCCACAGTAGTCAAATGACATAGTTCATAGGAAGCACAGGACATACTCCAACCCCAAAGTAATGATTTTTACAGGAGGCACTCAATGACAAAAAGCCACCTAGAGGGGTGTATGATGTCCGTTATGTCATCAATATGCTGGGCTAGCGTGGCTATTATGATTAGACAAGGACATGTGCTTTTCTACAACATGAGAACAGAAAGAAACTATGTCATTGGAGGTCCTGCTACCAAAGCTGGAGGGAGGCCTGGATTCTGCGGCCTAACGAGAACCATCTGAATATCTCTAAAGTCCGTTCTCTGAGGGGACTCTCTGAGGTCATGCAGTCTATATTTGATTTTTCACCCTGGAGGCTAAGATTAGAATCTAACTCCTGATAAAGGTTCAACTCTACTGAGTAGGACTTTCCCTGCCTGAAAGACTGTCAAAATCATACTAGGCATATGAGGGTGTTTAGAGTCTCTGGCTTTGAGAATACAGTTTAATGTGTTTCAGGAAAAGGATTAAGGGCAGAAATCTATCCAAGAATGTTTCCACAGTACACATTTCAGAAGAGACTTGGCTAAGTCAAAGCCACATACGGCAGAGTGTGGGCTGATCAGCTCTTCGTTTTCTCCTCTAGAAAACAGAGAAGGAAACACTCATTCTGCCCACCTTTTTAATAACATAAAAATTAAAGCAAAGCAAAACCAAAAGACCCACACTAGAAACCATGAGGTCTCGGGATATCATCCATTCTTTCCACAGTAGGAAGTCTGTACCCAGATGCATAACTGTAAGTTATTCCGCTCATGCTCTTTTGCAGTTCCTTTGGTTACGTGGCCAGTTGTAGCTAAGGATGCCTTGGCTCTGTCACCGTCCTGGTCATTGAAATCTTGTGATGCCGAAAGACCAGCTCAGGACAAGCTCAATACTGAACCTGAATTTCTAGTCACAGTGTGGAAGAGAGCATTTTCTAACCGGGAACGTGTACTTTGACTGTTATGTGGTACAGAGAAATTATTTGGCGTATAGTTTTTTGTCAGGTAAATGGAAAGAATTGCATTCCACTTAGGAGTTTGCTGAAACACGAAGACTATGAAAATATAGGGCAGGTTTATTGTTTCTGTTGTAGCAGTGAAAAAGGGCAGCCATGAAAGGAGAAGGATTCTCAGCCCTGCCCAAGAAGAGAAGGGAAGAGCACTAAAGAAATAGGAAGATTTCCCAGAGAGACAAGTCTCTTACACCTGTCTATAGTAATCTTTAACGGACAATGAAAGAGAAGGGAGAAGTGTCAGTCAGTAAACTGGCAAGAAAAAAAAGGATCAGAAGACCCAGTTTTGAAAAGTGGCCAGAGCACCGCCTTACACAGAAGCCAGTTTCTATCCTGACTTAGCTCTTTAATGAAAGCTCAAAACTATGTTGTCATTCCTGAGAAAAACAACACTATTAAAAATATTTTTAAAATTTATGTAGAGGGGTGTGTGTGTGTGTGTGTGTGTGTGTGTGTGTGTGTGTGTGTGTGTGTTTACAGAGACCAAAAGAGAATGTCAGATCCCCTAGAGCTAGAGTTATAGACAGCTGTAAGCCACCCAACATGGATACTAGGAATTGACCTCTGGCTTTATGCAGCAAGTGCTCCTCACTGCTGAGCCATCTCTCCAGCACCCACTACACACTCCTCAGTGTTTCTTGGGTAGTTTGATCTATACTGAGTCACCGTGCCTTCCGATGGCGTTCTGTGCGAGTCCTGGCAAAAGGACTGATTGTGTTGACAGCTGACTCTTTGCTTTAAATCAGAAAGTCAAGAACTGATATTTTGGTAATTAAAAAAGATGAATCTAGGTCTTACTGAAGCAGGTTTTTAAGACATCACTGAGAGGTTAAGACTGAGGGGATAAGCACACACTGGAGATTCTTTAGGTGACACAGGCACTTTTACCAGTCATCAATAATCTGTAGTTTGTTTACCAGAACAACAGCAATGACAGTGTCCTGCCTATTTTTAAATTAAAAGGTGAAGTAAACATTAAACTACTGATCTCAAACCTTAAACCATTCAAAACTTATAAACCCCGTTAGGGCCACCAAATCAAATTATTTTCACTTGACTAACACAAGAAAAAAAATACAAGAAATATAAGAAATACAACAAAGAAATACATTTGGGGAGGGGTGAAGAAAAGATAGATTTTTCTGCCTTTACAACCCAAGATGACATCTCAGATAGAACGATCTGAGCAGCCTCAAATGGGAAGAGCTGCTCCCTCGCTGTCACTACTGCTAGAGAATAAAGGGTGTTGCTCTCAGCATTTCAAGTTCCTTGATCTGGAGGTAGAGTTTCTGCTGAGATTTCTCTCTCCACTGGGAAGCCACAGTGTTTGGGAGTACATTTTTTTAAGTTTCCTGTTCTTAAGGATTTGTTTTTAAAGAAAGGGTAGAGAAAATATCTCTTGTGATGAGTTGGGTCTCTGATATGGAAAGAAGAACTTCCTAAGAAAATTAGCTCCGCTTTGGCCTCTAAACTCTTTCAGGATGTTTATAAATTTTTATAAAAGTTTGCCTGAATCAAGCACCCTATATAATTAGGTTCAATTTGTTATCTAATTAGATAAACTTTTAAAGGTGGGCTTCCTGACCTAGAATGGCACACAGACTCTGTTCTGCGTTTGCTATCACATTTAGTAATGTTCTGTTGTTTGTACTCAAGTAAACTCCTGCACAGAAGCAACTATCAGTGTGAGACATTCTAATAATATCCTCTGGGCAGAATTTGTTGTTTATCAGTGCCAATTAAGAACTTGGTTTTAAAAGTGCATGTCTGCAGGATACCACAAAGCACACTTAAGTCCCCAACAGGAGCTCTCAGATTGTGAGTACACACTCACCTCCTCATTGCAAAACATTCTGTGACTGAGTGTTCTGCCCGGAACTCGAGACTCCTCTCTGACAAGGCAAGGGAAAGGACAGTAAAGGAGAGGGACAGGATCAGCTTGGAGGAATGGGCGTGGGTGGATGGGTAAAGGCTTATAGGCTTCTTTAAATAGAGCACCACCAATACAATCTTCAGGGCTGTCGGTGGAAAAGATTATACCGAGGCTTCCTGGGCCTTGTCCAGGGTTTCTGCAGTGTGGGCTGCTAGTGTCCCAAAGGCTGGCTTGCTTGTGGGAAGCCATTAGGACAAAATGGAGGACACAGGACAGAACAGCCCTGAGTGCCAAGCCTTCATGGGTCTGTCTCTAAGTGTCAATGCTAGGGGAATGTGTGCCTCCTGGGAATTATCTCTCCCCTTCTCTCTTCCTCTTTCTTCTTCTCCTCCTCCTCTTTTCCTCTTTTTTCTCCTCCTCCTCTTTTCCTCCTTCTCCTCCTCATCCTCCTCTTTCTTCTCCTCCTCCTTCCTTGTTTTCTTATTCTTTCTTTTCATTCTTCCTTCTTCTTTTTCTTTTGAGACAGGGTCTAAGTTCGTATCCCTAGCCTGGAACTTTGTGTGGCCTGATGTTCATGGTGATCCTCCTGCCTCAGCCTGCTGACTACTAAGATTCTAGGTATGTGTTACTATATCTGGCTAACTCTTTTTCTAGAAAAGGTCACCATGTTAAGAAATGTTTGTTATCACATAGTTGCCCAAGAAGTGGGGGTCTTGGTCATGCCACAGTTCTGCTACCTACTTTTTTGTATAGGGTGCCCCAAAGCAGTGGCGCGGTGTACAGCAGGTACAGGATTTCCTTCTCAACTCTGAAAAAGTTGAGTTGCACACTCTTGACCAAGAACCTTAACCTCTTGGATTCCTCATCTGTGAAGTGTGCAAAGCTGCTGTGGGACTAAATGGGCTATTGGAACAAAGACCTAGACAGTGGGATGTTTTCTCCTACTTGTTCAACTGTATTGTTGGCCATCCAGGACTGACCACCATGTGTTGCCCCTACCTGCCATAGGCCCTGAAATGGGTCAAAAAACTATGGTTCCATCACTGGGAGAGATCTGCCCAGGAAGCCGGAGAAGACAGGAGGCATCATGGAGGCACATGCCCGCATGAGGACTCTGGCCCTTGTGCAAGGTGGCCCAGCTGGCTCTTCTCCCATTGGATTTAGTCTTAGTTCAGCAATTGGATAGCTTAAAAGCACACTGGTAGCCACTGCCTGGATAGGTGGGGAAGCCAGGGAAGCAGGTCAGCAGCAGAGTGCTCACTTAGCACTGAGAAAAGAAAAAGAATTAAGAAAAGCAATTGCCTGTCTGCGCTAGCCTTCTCTCTAGCTGGAGCTCACCCACCCCTGTGTGGACCGCACAGATTAACCTAATGGGCAGTGCAACATGGCAGCAAGAAAGGAGCATGAACCCAGTAGAATCTGAGTCATGTGAGTGAAGCCATCTTAGAACAGCTGCTCTTAGCCTTGCCATGGGAGGTAAGACCTTCCCAGAGCTGCACAGTATTCACTGTCCAGCAAGGCACAAAGCGTTTGGGCTGAGCAGCAGGAAACACTGGCAGGGCATGGCAAGTTTTCTCGTGACCTTTCCAGCCTGATTGCTAGGTGAGGCTGGAAGGGACTCAATGAGAAGGAAACCACAGGCTCCCCTAACTGGGACTATGTGGGTGTAGGCACTGTGAGATGAGTGGCGAGAGTTCAGGCCAGGTAGACATTAGCCCTTCATGCAGCGGGACGCTTTGGCTGCTCTTTCCAGGTAAGCGCTGGAGCCACCAGCTTCTGAGGTTTGGGCTGTGAGAAGGAACATGTCACCATGTACTGTGGCGGGGGTCAGAAACACAGCTCAGTAGCCACACCTGGGCCATTGCTTGTTTTCTCTAAGTGAGGGTGCTGCTGCAGAGGCATCCGCATTCTATGCCGCAGCTTACTGTGGCTGGCTGAGTCATTCTGACAGAGGCCTTACACCCTCAGAGCCTAAAATACCTTCCATATGGCTCTCCACAGGAGCAATTAACCACCCCTGGTCTACAGCAACCCGGGTGGGCTGGGGCTGGGCCTTTGCATGAGTCTTGAAGGAAACAGGCCGAGTTATTTTTGTATAAAGTAGCGAGGAAATGCTGAAGAGGCATTGTCCGTGGAGTGCTAACGCTGGAACTGGTGTCACCTCACCGTGTGTAGTAGCTCTGTTCAAATTAATGAGAAGATGAGCAGGAACTAAACCTACATGGGCTTAGTAGATGCCAGGCACTGTACAATCTGCTGAGTACACTAGAAGTATGTATGTATGTATGTATGTATGTATGTATGTATGTATGTATGTATGATGCTTCATCAGTATCAGGCACTATTTCATAATATATGGTGTGTACCTAGTATTTAAGTATGCAACAATGCTTAATAAATACCAGGTATTATTCAATACGCTATTATTCAATACGTCTGGCGCTTAGCAGGTACCAGGTACTATTCCACAGGCTGAGTGCTCAGGAACTGGGTGTGTATGGTGGTTAGGAGGTGCTGGCTGCCACTCCACATGCTGTGTGCATGGGAACTGATTTCACATTCCCACTAATACCTCTATGTGATGGCAAGTTTTGATTGTTAGTTTTGATGAGATAAAGAACCCCCTAGGGCATTGATGAGGCACACCCTTCTCGGTTTCCAGCCAAGGGGGAAGACCTGCCTGGAAGGTACAACTCCACAGGCTGTGGATCCAGACTCAGTGAAAAAAGAGAAAAGAGAAAGCTAGTCAAGCACCAGCATGCCCCTTCTCTGCCTCCTGGTCCTTCAGGTCCTGAGGTGTGAGCAGACAGCCCCTGCCACCACCCAAGATGTACTGTACCCTCAAATGCTAGACAGATAATCCTCTCCTCCAATAAAGTCGCCCTTAATCAGATTATCGATCTCAGAGACTAAAAAAATAATTTATCCGTCCCATTTTTCAGGTGTGAAAAGACCAGGAAATGTAATGGACAGGTTTGTCCCTGCTCATCAAGCTGGGAGTAGCCTAGCTGGATTTGAGTCCTGGAAGTCAAACTGTAGACTCTCTACCCTCATAAAGTTATGATGGAAGCGTAATACATGACTCAGGTCTAACATACATGTAATATATATTAGATATGGCACAGGGTATCAGTAGGCATCCATAGCTGGTTTCAAAATCATGATCCTCTGCCTCAGCTTCCCAAGTGCTAAGTACATCAGTACATCTGGATTATCATTTTATTTATGGTACTATTTTATGGTTTTATATTGCCAAACCTTTGACTAACCACACATTCACATTTTGTTCTTCTTGTGCCCTAGAAAACATGTCACTCAACTGGAAGTCCCCTAAACGGGACATCCCAAGGGTGTGTCTAGCGGCTTTGTTGCTGTGGTGATGTTGTGTCAACAGAGCAGCTACTGACTGTCCCCAGAGGTGAGCCACATCCATTCGTTAAGTCTGACCATCACATAATGTCTGCTGTGGCAGCTGGCAATACCACCTGGTCCCTTAGAAGATGAAGGGGTTTTTTCACAGTAATGGCAGGGTCATCATGGTCACAACAGGCAGAAGCCATGACAGGCACTACTTTTCTTTATTTATTCTGAAGCTGGTTCTCAAGAATCTCAGTCTGTACCTGAACTTGCTATGTAGCCAAGAGTGACTTTGAACTTTGATCCTCTTGCTTCTACCTCCTGAGTGCTAGAAGAATAGGCAGGTTCCTCCATGCCAAGGTTAAATGGTATTAGAGATGAAACCTAGAGCTTTACACATGTTAAGATAGCACTTTTCTAGCTGAGTCACCCCCACCTTTAACTCCTTGAGAACATGTTCTGGATTTTATTCCAGAATTCTACTCCATAGCAGAGGTTCCCACCTGAAATAGTCACCCTGTGTAGCACCCCAGAGAAGAGCTAGATGAATGAGGGGCCAATGAACCTTTGCCAGTAGTTAAAGTGATACATACACATGACATTGTGTAAACTTCTAATTAGACAGAGAAATTGCAAAGGAGAAGTTGTGATGAGTCCATCACCTTACAGTCAATAGAGAGAGAGTTTCTAACATGATCAATTTGTTATAGAATTAACTGTTGGGGAATGGTCTTGTGCACTGTGTATTCAGATGCTGATTTCTGTGTCCAGAGATCTGGTTGTGGTCCTGACATGGACATTGTCATGATCATTGAAGAATCTCCTGTATCAATGTTGTGTAAAAATTGCTCCCCAATTATCTCTGATTGGTTAATAAAAAAGCTGATTAGCCAGTAACTGGACAGAGGAGACAGAAGGTGGGACTTATGTTCCCAGTCAGAGTCTCAGAAAGGGAGAAGAAAACAAGTTGCCGTGGAGAGGAGCGGGTGAGTACGCCAAAAGGAGGAGTTGCCACGAGGATAGAGTTACAGCAGACGCCAAGGCAAGACCAGGATGGCAATTAAAAGGGCACGTGCCTGGGAGGTAGACAGACTAGCATAATTGGGTTAGAGTAGATGGATATCTGCCCAGTTATAGAGCTTAAAGCTTATTGAATAAATCTAACAGGTCTCAAAAAAAAAATCTAATAGGCCTCTGTGCCAATTATTTGGGTGTTAAGGTGGGTACAAAAAAGTCTCCTAATAATACCATAATTCAGCACTTAACAACATAAGCTGATATTGGCTATCTGCATCATAAGCCTTGGAAACAGACAGAAAAGGGGTCGTGGGGGCTCCAGCTAGTGGAGTGCTTTTCCATTATGCATGAGACCCTAGTTTCAACCTTCAGGAACCCACATACCCACGCTCAACCACACCCTTCCAAGCTACTGCCATACAGTCTGTTTTTACTAATCCTCAGATATAGTAAAGACTATATCTTTGCTATAAAAGATACAAATCAGAAATACCTTAGTATATGAAGGGCTTAATTAGAAAGTTATAATACAACCATCAGCAACTATGTTGACCATATCACCACAGAAACTATGTAGTTGTGCAAATTTGACCATGCAATATAATTAATTGTAAAAACAGATTAAAATTGGGTATAAAATCATATTTTATAAAGTCAAAATCTATAAATCCATTATGAATATTAAATTTTAACAGATTTTCTCTGGGGAGGAACCATGTTGCTTTGCATTTTCTAGACATTTACTATAGTGATGGTTTAAATTACCAATAAGATTGCGTTTTCTACTTAACCTTTTTTTTTTTCTGGGTACATTACTGTTTTCACTCCTGTAGATTTCTACATTATTTTCTCAGCCAGCTCAAATGTAGAGTACATTTTACCCTACCAGAAGGGAAAGGCAGCCAGTGCCCTACCACCCTCAACACCCAGTGTTCAAGTTCCACACATACCAGGAAGCCTAGGGCCTGATGTAGTTGATGGTTCTGATTAAAGGGTTTCCCATCCTGAGACTCAGTAGTTTATACTGCTGTGTTTATTTTTGCTGGGGTTTATCCTAAAGAGAGTCAGAATCCCAAAGTAAAACAGGTCAGAGAATGAGCTGAGCAGGAGCCAGTGAGAACAGTCTGTGCTACAGACTGTGAAACTGCTTACGCTGCAGATCTGGCATTTGCCTGAGGGAGGACAAGCCTCAGGCTGTCCCTCCCACCATCAGGCAAGCAGGAAGGTGCCACACCTCAGATTTCTGGGCTTGAGATAACTGAATTTTTTTTTGGAAATTGGGAAGCATGTTTTTGATGATGGGGCAGGCCATGCCTGGAATTCCAGCACTCAGGAGACTGAGACAACTGGATTGCTGGGAGTTCCAGGCTATCCTGGGCTACATAGTGAGGCCTTGTCTCAATCAATCAATCAATCAATCAATTAATCAGTCAATCAATCAATCAATCAGTTTAAAAGTATTTTTTTCATTTATCCTCCAAATGAACATTAGAAACTGATTTGCTTTCATATTACGCAACAAGTGGATAAAATGCATCAGCACTCCACTGAAGCCCTCTCAAATGTTAGGACATATTTAAGTATATCCAGCTAAGGTTGAGCACCAGTGGTCAGATGCATGAATATATGCTTTTAGCCAGTGCCAGCTGCCACCTTGGCAGAGCCAGAAGGGAAGAAAGTTCCTTGAAAGCAACTCTCATATTCCCAGGGAGAGCAGGACTCTCTTAAGTCTTTGGTGAATTTCCCAAACTGCTCTTACACTGTAAAATGCCTGTTTCTTAAAATGATTGATAAAATGGGGAAACTGTTGTCATTTCTTTGTGGGACTGAGTGACACTGATACATTTGTTCATTCTGTCATTAAGCACCCACCCTGGGAGAGCTAGGGAAGAGACCAGGGCCTGTGCAGCTCACATTCATGAAAAATAGACACATGACGAGGCTGACCACAAGCCAACAGCCGCATCCCATATCCACTTCTTGACACAGGTACTTGGAACTGCTCCCATGAAGGCTGTTCAGACCCACTGAAGCTAAGCTGAGCTGATGCATGCTTTGGCTACCAGCAAGATAGCATAACCTTGTGTGCTTCTTTCTTCTCTCTCTTCTGGAACCCTGCCTCTGAAAATAACCTGGCTCAGCCCACATAGAAGAGAGAGGAATCTTTCTAGCCAATAGTCAACACTTCCAGAAACACAGCTGAGCCAAATCATAGTTGGCCAGAGACACATGATCGAGACCAGAGGAGACACACGGAGGCTCACAGAACCGTGAGCTGAGCACAGAGCTCTGGTGTGAAGACTTGGAGATGTCGGCGACACGGTGGACAACAGGGCTTGACTAGCATGGACAGAAACCACTTGTGCCGATAGCCCAAAGCCACAGAGCCTATAAACTTACCCTAGCACCCTAACAATGTAAGTGAATCATGCAGTCTAGGTATGAAATATCGGACCTGAACAGCCAGATGGAGGGAACTAGGAAGCAGCAGTGTGTGCAGGGAAGGGTGGCCTCAAGACGACACAGCCCCTTGAGGCATTTCTGCGGATAAGCTGCATCTGCCTATGAGTCACTTTTGGTTTCTTCCTTAAAAGAGTACATGGCCTCTTTCGCTCAGTTATGCTTCTTGGACTTGATAAGGGTTGTCTAGCTTGATTCAAAGCAGCTGTCTCCTCATCTCTGACATGTGTTCAGCCCCCAGTGCTCTGTGGGCAGGAGCTTTACTCCGACGCTGCCGAATTTACAATGCATCTACGGTAGCAAGTCTGTACAAGCTGGAAATCAAAGTGTAACTCAAAGGCCACAGGGCTGAGGAGGCAGCCAGGAGATAAATCCCAATTTCAACCTTGGCTCAACTGCAAGTTGTTTCAGTGGACTGTCAGTCGTATTTAAAAATAAAATAGAACTACAAAGACAACGAATGGCATGCCCTGAAAGAAACAGGGCCATGTTGCTTAGGACTCCTTGAAAAGGTTCTTAGCAAGAAAGAACTTGTATGTGTGTGCTGGGGGTATATTTTAAAGGCCTGGTAATGTTTGGCCTCAGTCACTCATTTACAGACATCTCTGAACTTTAAACTAAAGAAATGCAAGCAGATGGCAGAAACTGTGAGATGGGCCAAGCTACAATCCCAGCTGGACGTGTGATGCTGCCGTTTTCAAACTAGCTTGTTTCTGGAGTAGGGGAGGTCACACCATGAGCGCTAAGGAAAAATGAGGAGGTGAGGCGCTGGGGGTACTCACCTTGCATCCTTCACAGGCACTGACGCCATAGTGGTAACCCGATGACTTGTCCTGGCAGACGAAGCAGGGCTTGTATACCCGAGGAGGAGGAAGCGGAGATGGTGGGCTCGGGACGAGCTCCTCAGAGCTGGTGCTCTGGGTCTCTATTGCTAAGGTGGAGAATGAAGGGAGAGGAAATGAGAAGGCATATTTCAGTTCCTTTAGGCTTTCCCCAGTCAGTCCCAACATCTCTGCTCCAAGCTTAAGCAACAACCCTAGCAGGACTAACACAGAAGCTGTTGTCCTGTGATCCCAGCAGCGGTGAGGCTGAGCGGCCCCTGCAAGAGCAACCTCACATGTATCTAGTTTGAAGTTCACAGGCGCCATGAGTGTGGAGGATCCCAAGTTACCCGCGAGAAGCAGCAATTCAACTCAAGTCCCTCAGGCAGAGCTCGTCTAAGACCAGCAGGGAGCAGCAGGTGGAACCAAAGTCCAAAGTCAGCCCTTTGCTAGCCCTGGCTCTCTCCTGTTTACCCTGGCTTTCTTGTACCTAGGGTCGTGGGTGTGTTGTTTGATGCCATTGCTCACTTAACCAAAAGTCATTTATTTATTATTTTTTTGATGACAAAAGAAATACATGTTGAAGTCCAGTGTTGCGGGTGTATGTGGCTGAGCTTTTGCCATGTGGCCATAAGAAAGAAAAGTCATGGCTTTGAGAAGCTCTGCACTGCTTTGAGCTGGCCTGTAGCACCAAGAACTCTGAGCTTAGGGAGTATAGCCACAGGCCTGTGCAAGGAAAAGTTATGTTTTAATAAGGCCCTAAGATAGCGTGCAGTTCATGTTGGAAGTGGACTATGTCACAGCTAACCTCTAACTTGTGTACATATTCTGGATGTTTGTTTATTTATCTGAGGAAACGGGGTCACTGTTATAGGCCAGACTAGTCTTAACCTTCCAGTTCTTCTGTTACTGCCTCTCAGATGCTGTAACATAGACATACGCCACCATGCCTGGCTTTTATTCCAGACCATTAACAACATGATCCCTATTTTCATTATTGAACTGTTCAAACTCCACTGAAATGGAAATTTGTAGAGCTTGGCCCAGAATGCTCTTCCACCAAAATCAGAATAGGAACTGTCCTTTTGCTTACTGAAGGCCATAAAATATGAAGAGCATAAATGGAAGGAGTCAAGTGCTGTTCCAGAACCTTCCACTCTCCAAATCACTCCACAACACTCCAAATACAGAGTGTTCTCAAGATCATCAAGTTTCTAGTAGTTGCACTGCTCATCATTGAACTAGAGATGCTTTCCGGACACGTTTCTTCTGTAGCCACACCCAGAGCACCCAGGTTCCACCACTTGCTGAACTGGATGCTAACCCAGGCTGTCTCAGTGGTAGGCTCCCACGCTGTGCACAGTAGGCTCAGCCACAGCAGCCCTTTCCTCAGCCTCCTGGAGTCCACACTCTCCACCCTCACATTGGTGTAGGCAGGATAAAAAGGTTGAAATTAATCAGTCATCTACACACAGAGAGTCCCCCAACAGTCACCGATGAGGTCAGAGCCCTCACCACACTCCACAGCGCTTTCATGACATTCCTTCAGCAATGTTCACCTTTCATGATTTCCTTATTGGCTGAGTTCTAAATAATCTCTTTCCATTCTTTTGAACAAGACAAGTTTGCATAGCAATGTGAGACACCATCATGTACAGCCTGTAACCCCAGCCCTGTAGGAGAGGCACAGGCTTGATCCCAGGGCTTCTAGGCTGGGCCAGGAGCATTGCAGACCCAGATAGGTGAGCAAATAACCAGACTAACCATTTTCCTCACCTACACATTCCATGACCATCAGGTCTGGCTGTTGCTCATCTCTTAGATGACAGAGTAGTGTCACTCTCAGAGGTGACCACTCTAATTGAAGTGTCTGTGCTGTGGAGAGGGGTGTTGCTCAGTGGTAGAACTTCCACTTTGCGTGTGTGACATGATGGGATCAACCCGCAGCACAAAACCAAAGGACAGAAGAAAAAACATAAGGCCCCTCCCTATCCATCCTCACTGTGCCATATTATTTTATCTTATTTTATGTAAAACTTTAAGTGTTGTCAAAATTTAGAAAGTTGGTTTGTTGACAACTTTATATATTACAAGCCCTCTTTCCACCAGTCTTGTGAGGCCAGGATTCCTCCCCACAGTGCTTACAGCTGTGGGCCACAAGAGAGCTCTTCTTATACAGCAGATGATCAATAAACACTGGCTGAACTAACCCATGAACTTTTCCCTTTCTTTCCTCTTTTCAAACACTAAGTGTTTTTCTAAGTAGTTACATGATGAAATTTGAAATAAAAAAGCACTCTTATACTCATTTGCTTCCTTAAAAAAGTAATTAGCCCTTTGGAAAAGAATCAACTATAATTATACTATTTTCATAATTCATAAGAATCTTGGAGTGAATTCACTGGGGTAGTATGAGTCCCAGTAGAAAAATCCATTACGGTCTTTATAGGTTAGATCTGAGGACAAAGATGAAGACATCAATCTCAAGTGCCCACTTCTTCTGGCATATAAAAACCCTGGCTTTGAGGACTGTGGTATGGTGGTGCCAAGTGTCCAGCAGACAGGGAAGACTTGAGAAGCTGCCTGGGTTTGCCAAGATCAAACCCTCGTGGGAAAGCAGCCTCACACTCCTCAGTGTCCCTCCAAAATCAGATCGGGAATCATGGCGTAAAAACAGTACTTGTTGAAGTTAATACTTCCATCTTTGTAAAAATTGTAAGAAAGTTCAGGCAAGAGTGGTTTGTGCTAGCACACACATCTCACAATCTCTTCACTTGTGATCTTGAGGCATCCTTGCCAGACTTTTTTCCATGTACTTAAATGCCTTTGTTTGCTTACTAAAGTGGAATTGTACTGAGACTGGGGCACTGTTTGGTTTATGACATCATGACTGTAGTTCCTTGTTAGTATTTTTCCTCCAAAACATCTCACAGGACAGGAATGAACATCTTCAAAGATAATCTCAGTGTATTTGCATCTATTGCTTTAGGATAAATTCTCAGAATTGTAATTGTTAAGTTTAGTAGAGATGATATTTCAAAATGATAGTGTTAGTGTTTCGTTCATGCTGAAAAGCTGTCGTGTAGGAAGGCTGCCCATGCTCACGGCCCTTGCTCCCATGCTCACCTTCCAGGCTGGGTTGATACTGTGTGTGCTTTTGTTTTTGCATCAACAGCTCTGCAAAACATCATTAGTGAGCACCATGTTCTGCACATGAATGAGACATGGGCTTCCGAGGAACGGCTGCTTTGTCTCAGTAAATAGTAAATAGTTCTGTCAGGGCTGGACTCAGCTGTCACAGCCATGCCCTGAGCTTCAAATGTGGGTGTTAATTTCCATAAATATGCCATTTCAATACCTGTACTGAAGGGAACCCAACATTTTTTCTTCTCAGTGAGGAAACAGAATGGAGGATAAGCTAATCCCAAGAAGTGTGAGCCACAGAAAGGAATAAAGAGGGGCCTGGAGATGCTCAAAATCCCCAAATGTGTTAAAGGTGCTGAGAAGAGCCTACTGTGAACAAGCAAATTTATAACGATAGATCCAGAAGCTTCCCTGAAACTCCTCAGACATGAAAAATCCATGCCAAGAACTCCGCACAGCATGGCATGGGCCTGCTCAGCACAGCACACGGAACTCTCACACCCTCACTCCATGTGCCCACTTGCTTGTAGTCAGAAGGACTGGGTCATGCCAGGCTGTGCCATATGCTGTGTGGAGCCCCAGATGAGCCGTGCCTGGTGTGGCAGGGCTTTCTTCTCAGTTACTTGGGAGACTGAGGCTGGAGAAGAAGGTGGTAAGCTCAAGCTTGGCCTGGGCTACTAGATGAGATCAAAGCTCAGCCTAGGCAAGTCAACAAGACTGTCTCAAAACTTAAAAACAAAACAAAACAAACAACAACAACAAAAACTGTTATAACTAAATGGTAGCATATTAGCCTAGCATACATGGGACCATGGGTTGAACCCTCAGTACTGAAAAAAAAAAAAAATGTGTATTTACTTATGCAGCCTGTGCTTTTCTGTTTATTCTATGTGAGTGTAGTTCTTAAAGTGCCATGAAACCAAAGGGAATAACTGAAAACTACAGATTTCAGTAGCACCAGAACTGGCTGCAGACAAACATTTCAAGGCACATTGTAGAATGGAACCAGGATTTGGTACTAAGATAAAAGAAGAGAAGGACTTCAGTGGATTCTCTTGGTCTCTAGTAATATAGCATAAAAACACTTTGGCAAAGTTTATCAGAGTTCTTCTTGCTGCTTGCCTGCCCACTTGCCTCCCCAGAAAGAGGTGGGGATCAGTCGGGATCAGAGGTGGCTCTCCTTTCAGGGACAGTTTTGGTATTTAAGGTGGATACAGATGGCTTAGCCATTGATTTGTTCACCATCACCCTGCTTAAATCAATAATCTATTAGTCTCTTTAAATTAGAGTTGGATTCATCAAATGCCCTTGAGATCCTCAAACATTTTCTTCCTTATTCCAGGCAAGTACAATCAGTCTACAGAATGATAAAATTTTTGCTGGAAAACTCTGCCGGCTCAGCAGACAATGTGCTCTGTATTAGCCCATTCAGCAATCTCAAACAAGCCAAAAAGCAGCTTGTAGACTTCCCAAGGGGAAAGAGGCTTGTGTCATTCAATAAAGTAATGGCACTGCAGCCATCCTGGTGGACTACAGGCTGGGGAGTTAGTCTTTGAGGAATGGTTCTGACCTGCTGCTTGCCTCCTGCTCTTATCCATTTGCTTACTTGTTCACTTACTGACTGCTCTGTCGGGCCACCACGTTTCCAACCCGAAGCATCACCCAAATTGCAAACCAGATGGGGTGCTGGCTTCTTTGCTCATGTATGGGAAGAAGAGGTCAACCTGGCCGTATAGTGAAGGGGTGCCCCTGGCAGGGGCTGTGTCAGCAGCAGAGAGGCCAACAGCCTCACTTGGCAATACATGTATCCTGGAGATTGGGGACCTTTGAGAACTAAACACCCTGAGAGTGTCTGAAACCCCATTTCTACTTCAGCATTGACAGGCTGGTCCTCGAGGAAAACATGGTGAAATGTTTGCCTTGCCCCTCTTTCCTTTTCCCTCCTTTCCTTCCTTCCTTCCTATATGTTTTTGTTTGTTTTTACATTTGTTTTAAGACAGAGTCTCATATGTAGCTTAGGCCTGTCTTTAGATACACCATGCTGCTAAGGCTGGCTTTGAACTTTTGATCCTCCTGTGCTAGCCTCCTTCCTTCCCATCAGTGTTCCTCAAAGTATGGCCCCCAGCAGTAGCACATCACAGCCAGGAGAGCTGGCATTGGCCTTCAAATTGTGACTTTTCAGCTGATCTTGGCAAAGAGCCATGTTTTCACCCTACCTTTCATAACTGATCAAATGAAATCAAAGCAATAGAGATTGAGAAAAGTGAAGACCATCCCAAAGTACCAGCTAGAAAGTAGCTTTGAAAGACAAAATCACACCTTCAAGTTGCTGTGAAAGTTTCGAGCCCTGGCTGTTCCCTCTCCCAGTGGGACTAGCAGCAGGCTACTGAGGCTTAGGGACTAGCACAGGGATTCCACACATGGTAAAACCTATGCCCCTTGGGGCAACAAAAGCAGAACCAGTACTACTCCTGAGGCGGCATTCTTAAACACTACCATGACCCCAGGGGTTGTCTTGGTCTCAAAATGAAGCCAAAAGGAAAAACCTTGAAACCAAACCATAGCTGCTTTAAGTGGGCATCGCCCTCAATAACAGCACTCACCTGGGAAAACACAGTATAAATGTCCTGTTGTCAACAAAGCACCTGAGTGTGGCTTAAACACACAGAACGTCCCCAACAATAGCTGCTCCACAATTCCTTTCGTGCTTGGCATTTTTCTAAAGGTTAGATTAAGGAGCAGATAGCACATTTAAGAGCTCTGTAGACTCTTTGGCTTTTGTGAGAGCTAATTTACAGCCCGCTAGCCCCTGTTGACAGATTACAGGATCCTACGTTTGCTTTGATTAGAGGCAGGCAGGCATCAGGCATCATGAAAGGCCTGCCTCTTTACTAGAACCTTCTGATTAAGACAGTATTTTAATGCAGCCTCTGGGCAGCTGATACTTATGTGAAAAAGGAGCTGTAAAGCAAAAGGCATTTCCTGCACAGCCCCTAGGGAATTTGGAGCCTAGCTCTGGGGTCTGTGGGTAGGACTCATTGCAACTAATTAAGGGCGAAAAGGCGACGTTGCATTTGATCAAAACATCCAGTTAGGTTTGATTTTTGTTGGCACCAGAGAGCCAAATTTGGACTCCCCCACTCCCACCCCATCCCCACTTTTCTCCGCAGGATCGCAAAGCCCAGGGCTCGGCTCATATACATAGAGGAGAAAGTCAAAGGAAACGCCAAAGTTCAACTAAAGTACAAGTAATTAGAACCAGATTCGGCTATTGCATGTGCGCATGCGCGAGAGAGCTTGCAGAGCCTTTTTATTAACTTGTCAATTGCAGGTCTGGGTACGCCCTGGAGATGGGTGGAAGACCCTACCCGGACCATGCTTGCGGAGGAGGCTCATGGGCCTTGCAAAGGACGGTTTGAAAGTGCGTGGTTGGTTAGAAGGGCAGCCCCTGTGAGGGAGTTCTAGGATGCTTCACAGGACTGGGAGGTGTAACAGAGAAGGATCCCCCCTCCCAGCCCTGGCCTCCTGACTTTGTAACCTGCGGGTGACCCCAGCTCTGTGTGTGCTTGCCCGGGTCAGCACTGAGCCTAGAGAAGCTGAAGAAGGCCTGTGAGACTATCGCCTACTCTGACCGCGCGTAATGGGTGAGGGACATAGGCTGATTTTTGAGCCTTCAGAGTACAGTCGCTGACCCTCATCTGGGTGATTTGTTAGGACATAGAAACTGGCCCACCAGAGACTGTGGACCATCTAGGCATCCTAAGAAATAGCCAGATAATTCCTGTACACGTTGCTATTTAGATACTCTAACATAAAAATGCTACCCACTGTCCTCACTACCTCCCAATTGCATTTTGCTGTGTCTGGGTGGCTTGGGAGCTCCACCAGCTTCCCAGTGCACCTTGCGGTGTTTCGTGCATTAGGATGTAGGCTCTGTAGAATTAGAAACCCACTTCTCTTTCAAGAATTTGGCTGTGGCTGAACTCAAAGTGTCTGGAAGGAACCTGAAGGAACAGTGTGTATTGTCTACTGAGCACTCGCTGTGGTCCTGGTCTTGCTAAGCCATCACTCCTTTCCAAAACCACGGGGAGGGCAGGAGCAGGGGCTCCACCCTCTGCTGAAACAATCACTGTCATGGAAACCCCTCACTTTCACGTCTTCATTTTCCACCTCTCTTGCTCGTTTTAGGCCTGGGATTGCATGTGGCCGGGATACATGTAAGTTAGAACGGGAGCTGTGTATTCCTCTCTTTAATTCACATGCATGATTTCCCAACATTGATACGTTTCAAAGAGAGTGTGAAGCTCGGGGGACCTGTCATTCAGCCTGTGGCCCCACCTGTCTGAGCTCACCACCAGTAGGAGACATCACTCCCGGGAATGACTTCATTATAGTTAGTGATGTCATATTTTCACAAGGGACCACAACATGCCCGACACCTCTATTTTATCTTTATCACACACATCCCATTTCAAGGAACATATGTGAAGATTACCTTATAGGGTGTTCTGTGTGAGGCTGCTTCCTGGGACATATTAAGTCAGCTCAGGACAGGGTTCAAATAGACTTTCTCTGAGAAGCACGACAGGCTGACACTTTTCACTGCGGTTTAATGGAGACGGAGCTGCGTGGTTAGAACGCACACTGAGCAGCCTCAGGCGTCAGGTCAGCATAGAATTAACTGTGCCGCAAGAGTAAGGTCCCCTAGAGAGTTTACCCCAATGCCACATGATTCGGTGCCACATTCTACTCCTAAATTAGGAATCTCATAACTTTTAAGACAGTTATCGTACTCACTCAATTTTCATGTGCTCAGATTTCCCAAAGTGTAAGCAGACTAAAACATGTGTCAAAGTGTCCACCATACAGAGGCACCTTCTTTACTTGTGCGCTGTAAGTGTGCGTGAAAGCCAGGCCTTACGAAAAAGTAACAAGAAAGCTGATGTGGTAGCTCACATCTGTAATCGTAGCACCTAGGAGGCTGAGGCCAGGCTGTGCTACAGCGATTCCAGGCGAGCTGGGGTTACACAGCAAACTCTTGTCTCAAAATACAAAGGTAAAAGGAGAAAAGTGAAAGTAATATGAGGAGATGATTTTGGGGAGGTGACACTGAAATCCTTGCGGCCACACTGCTACATTCTGAGGAGGCTACAACATGAATGACTGATACAAGAATTTAACCAAACCTTTCTTCTCAGAGACATGCTCTGCTCACTTGCATATGTGTTCCCTTGAGCTTTCTGTATTATTTCTTACAGGTGTATACCACATTTACTTCCTGAAATAACTGTGGAGCTAATTTAATCCTCAGCATACAGGGTTCCCCTCATGATGTCACACACCTGCATAGACTTTTTTCTTGCAGGCTCTCTTCATGACCACATGCACCTGTATAGACTCTGTTACAGGTTCCCTTCATGACGTCATGCACCTGTGTTGACTATGGTGGAAATGATGGGAGTTCAGGGGCTTGGCTCCCAGTCAATTGGACTTCATCTCCCTCTACCACACATGAACGTAATAACTGTTGAGTTTTCTTTACTTCTCTGAGCCGCAGTTCTTCCTTTCTGAAAATTCAGATATTCCAAAAAGCCTTGTTGGTGAAAGGAAAGCAAAGTTTGGAATGTGCCAAGCACACAGGAAGAGCTCAGTAAGTGATAGCTAATAGAGCCTTCCAGTAAACATTTTTCTCCCTCCTTCCTTATCCTAGGCCAGGCTTCTTAATCAGCACCAACGTCTCCTGTAGGGACACTGCAAGATTCTGGACTGTTGCAGTGTGTGTGGGGGGTGGGGTCTGCTACTTGAGAGTTGGGGACCAGCAGCTTCTGCTGTAGGAACAGTACAAAAGCAGGCAAACAAACCAGCCAGCTGCTGCCACTGCCACTAAGACCAGTGGCCACCAAGATGGCACAGATAGGATGAAGGACTACCTGAACCTCCTCACACATTCCTTGTAGTATATTAGCACAGTAGGAGCTCTGCCTGAGCCAGGCAAAGTTATGGTCTTGTACAAAGTGGTGTTTGAGCTGGGGTCTGCCTTTCCCTGCACAATTGGCTCTGGCAGGTCACTCTGCCTTTCCAGTGTCCTTCTGTGCTTCTTTTCTGTAACCAATGTTATGTTCATGTCAGAGCTGTCTCTGATTTCTATAGTAAAGGAGATGAAAGACAAACCCACCTAGGGAGTCTGGTACCCTTGAGGCAGAGCCATTCATGACATATGGTCTAAGACATCTCATAGCACCCAGGGAAAACCTTTTCCCTAACCATAAAATGACCTAGTCCAAATTACAGAGGCTGAATGGGAACGGTGGGTGAAGAGAGTCCTTGTGGGAAGAGTCTGGCTAAAGATGCAGGACATCATTCCTTGTAGCTCTCCCAAATGGCAAGTGCAGCCCTGAGGACAGAGGGCATAGGTGGTCAAAGGTCACCTCTGCTCTGGTGCTCAGTGTCCATGCAGTGCGGTGTGCATGCCCACTGCACCTTGGAGTGTGTTCTCTCTGGCCACAGTGAGGAGGTGTGAAAACACACAGGAGCAGTAGGTAAGATTTGGTTATTAGAGTGCTGAGGCAGAGGGGGAAGGTCCACGTGTTACTCTGCACTCCAGTCGCCACAGGAATGACCAATACCTCTGGAGTTTAGCCAAATAACTGCATCAAGCAGCAGTAACAGGCTACATTTGAGCAGCTGCTATGCTAGTCACCTATATGCTGCTCTCAGCTTTTTACATGAGCACTAAATGTAGGAACCTTTTAGAAGCAAGAAGCCAGGGCTACAGGGTGGATAGATACCTTGCTGGAGGCCAGGAAGCAGAGAGTTGGACAGGTCTGTGAACTTGACTGGCCTTGGATTCAAGAGTACAAGTCTGAGACAGGGATCAAGAGAAGACAGTAATATGCTCTTAAGATGTCCCTGAATGTTCAGAGGGACTCCCAGTTAGCACAATGTACAAACTGAAAAAGTAAGAACACAGCAGCAGTGAGACAAGGGAGATGGGGATGACACTATTTATCCAGCTAGGTTGGGGACCTGAGCAGTCAGCATAGGGCTCTACAGATGAGGCACCGAGGCATCAGACTCTCCTCTCACTCCCACAGGCACCACTTTCCCAAAGTTTACTTGGTACAGGATGAAAAGCAAGGTCAGAAAGCCTGTGGACTCTGCTGCCGCTGTCAGCAGTGCTGGAAGATCCCACACAGAAGCTGGCTACCCCCTTCCCGATGTAACAGGGTGCGGCAGGTAGGTAGGGAGATGAGACATGGGACATGGGGGACAGGGTGCCCATTCCTCTGGTGCCTTGAGGTAACTAGTGTGGAGATCCTGGTACTGATGCAGCTCAGTTCAATAAGGCAACCTCAGGTGACATTCCCTTCAAAACCACGCAAGTTTCTACACAGTCATCAGCCTGCCCTACAGCCTGGTGATACTCTGTGGCTCTCTCTCTTTCCTAGCAGGGTTTCTTTATGACAGACTGCTGTCTTCATCTTATTTCTTTTAAAAATGACTATGAATTTCAAAATGTTCTAGCTGTGGGCCATTCCCAAGGCTCAGAGACTTCTTGGATATTCTGAAAATTGGTCCCTCTTTACAGATGGGAAACTTGTTTGAAGCTTGGGGTTGAGTGTATAAGCCCTGGAGCCAGGCTTCCTGGATTCAAAGCCTTTGTGTATTATTTACTAGCTGTGTGACTTTGGAGACAGTCCTTCACTTCCAAGTCTCACTATCTATGGGTGTAAAATAACAGCATAGCCCCCACTGAACCACTGAGAAGATTAAAACACACATCATCATAAAGCACTTGGCACAGCCCCTGAACAGAACCGGGTGGTGCCACTGAGGTAGGGTGTCTGTGGGGGAGGGGAAATCAATGTTTCTCACTTTCCTAGCTTCCTCCTGGCTATTGGTGTCCTATCTAGATTGGCTAACCTTCTCTTCCACTTTCCCTCCCACTGTGATTTCCTCTCCTGACCGAACCAAGAGAGTCTTTAAAAGAATGTAAGTGGAGCAAGCCACATCCCCTGGTTTCTCAAAGCATGTTTCTTTTTTTCTAAGTCTAGGGACATCTGTCCAAAGCTCTGCATTGCTGCTGCTCTCTCCCATGGTTCACCCTAGCAGGTAGGTCTTCATTTCAGGCTGCCTAGCAACCTTACAGTCCGTATCTATAATCCCTGCACTTGGGGTGGGGTCCTGAGGCAGGAGGATTGCTATTAGTATTAGGCCACATTGGGATACAATGCGGTACCCTGTCTTAAAAACAATTAATCAAACAAATAGACTATCTGGATGGACAAGGCAGCATGGCCAGGTACGACTGGCCACGACTAGCTACAGGGACAGACCAAGCAGGTTATTAGGGGAGACTGCCTACACAGATACACACCTAGAAAACAGCAGACACCCTGCTGGAGCTAGACAGGGGACGGTGTGAAGGGTCCAGGCTGTGAGCGGAGGAGCACCACTAGGCCACACAGCAGCTTTCCTGCCTTGCTTCTCCAAGGTGTGGGCTGACAATCAGGAGAGAGAGATGGCGCTAGTCTGCACTCAGCTGATCAGCTCTGCACTGGCTCATGACGGAGGCATGTTGTCTCCACACCTCTCTGCATGACAAGGGTGACAAGGGTGATGGAGAGCTGGATCAAGGTGCAGGAAGCATTATAACTCACACAAGGGAAGTCACAACTTAGAGGCTCCACTGTGTGGCCTAGTTCTCACAGAAACTGGCTTGCTGTAGGACTCACCCTCTCACATCCCCACTGCTGTTCTTGGGGCGCTACTCAGTGTTATAGGGGTTTGTTTGTTTGAAACTGACCCTAACTGAAGGTGACTCTTTTGTCTCAGTCTCCCAAATACAGTGGATATAGGCATGACCTGCCTGTTCAGTTTGATTTTCAAGTTTTAAAGCAGAGCTGTCCATAACAAGTGACAGGGAGTAAAGATCTCAGGCCTTGTGGCCTTCACAGCTTCTGTCCAGGCAGCTGGGTTCTGCTGCCAAAGGGAGTGTGCAGCCATCCGCAAAACATGGCTGATAGGTGTGACCAAAGCCCAGATTACGCTAGCATACTGACCATCCTTACAGAGAAAATAAAATAAAACTCCTCCTCCTAACGGCACCCTTACGTTTTGGGATAAAATTCATGGATCCCCTCATGAAGAGAGACCGATCGAGGGAGCATGACAGCCGTATGTCATGGAGCCCCGGCCATGTTTTGAAGGTACTGTCATCACAATGTGCTGTAAGGGGCTGGCATTTTCTACAAAGCTGTCCTCGTGGATACACTTTTATTAGTTGGGGAGGTCAACATGCTCGCCATAAATACATGTTTGAACTCCTTCCTGCATCTTCTGTCTACTGGGATTATCTTTCATGTCCTGTTTCCTGGCCTACAGCCAGGCAGAATGTGGGAATTTTAATACCTTTAATCCATTATATGGACTTTTTAAAGGTCCATAAGACAAAATAAAATGCACTTTCACGGTCAAATATGCAATAAACCTGATATGTCCCATAATATTTCATATCCCATCTTCCATCCTGGCTATGACTGTTTCCAGGCTTCAGTGTACAGAATTATATTATGTAGGCAAACTTATCGCTAATTTCTCATTTGTTTGTGTAGAGAACTTTTGACAGTTCATAAACAATGCATTTCACTGCACACTTTGGGGAAGATTATTGCTCCTCAATATTCTGAAGATTTGAAATCACTATCCACTCACATATCTACTGCTTCTGCCCCAGTATGTGGCCAAGTATCAAACCAGTCATGTTGATTTTTCTGTTGTGTTGTATTGCCGCTGAGGCAGATCCTCTCTATGTAAACAAAGTTGACTTCGAACTCGCACCAATCCTTCCACCTGTGCCTCCTGAGTGCAGGGACTACAGGGCTGTGCCACCACACCACACATGGTCCAGCTGATTTTTATCAGGTCATTGTTTTGGAAAGGTGGCAGAATTTCTACAGGCAAGTGGCATATGGACCCAAGCCTTGTTATACCATTTCCTCATTGGACTGCCTTCCTTGTTCACAAACTGCTTACAAAACTCCTCAGTGCATCCAGTGAGCTTTCATGTGAGTGCTTGTTGGCCGAGCACTCTCTTCAGGGATGCAGATGTCTGCTTCTGGGGCTGCTGTGTTTTATTTGCTCCCATGGGGGGAGTGAATTGTCCTCCCCACACTGGACACTGCAATTCACAGTCATCATGGAGGGTTTGAGGTAACGGACTGTAAGACTCACTTGATAGCCAGTAGAGGAGGGCTTAGCTCACCGGCCTGTTACCTTGTGTGAAACATCTGTTTCCTATGAGCCAGTTAGAAGTGCAAACATCTGTAAATAATAAGCCTGTGTGTGCATATAATTTAATGAACTAGGACATAGACGGAGCTGAACAGTAGGGCACAGCAATTAGAGTAACTGCCCATTTTGTTAAAAATGTATTGCCTTTTTTTTTCTTTCTTTCTTTCACTTGGAAGCACTTGCTGTGTGGGATCTGAGGTTTCCAGCCTTCCCTGCCTGCCCTCCCCACACATCAGTGGGAATGTCTATTATGGCCAGCACAGCCTCTTTTGTGTGCCCTCTCACAGGTGTGAAGCCACGCTAGCCTCACTGTTCCTCAGCCACTGCGCATCAGCTCTGCTTCCCGCTTGTCCACAAACACTCTTCTATAAGACAAGGGAACAACAGTTTCTTGATCTTAAGTCTATTGCCTCCTTTAAGGATGGGCTCAAAATGAGCCTTTTAAATGCTGATCAGTAAAGATTAATCACAATTAAGACACTGAGGCAGGAAGTAAACTTGAGTCAAGCTTCTCCTAACTTGAGTTTTAGCTTTATTTCCATTTTCTTTCTTCACACTTTTTAGATATGGGTGAAAGAGGAGAAGGCAGTATCCATTGTGTGCCAGGCCCTGGGTTACGAACAAGGCACAGATGATGTATTGAAGGGAGACTCCAATAGAAGAGAGTGCCTAGAACTTTCCAAAAACAAATAGGGGCTTCCAAAGAGAACTGCCCATTCTCTGCTTCCTTGAAGCTTGTTGAAATGTCCAAACTGATTTGAAAGCAGTTAGAAGATTTTGGAAGAGTGTGTCCACTGCAAATCCAGGACAGGATATTGTTTGTCCCCACAATACATCTGCCAGAGGAGTCTGAAGTGGAAACCACTGAGTCCTCTGCACAGTTAGAGGGAAGCCTTTGCCAGGCTTGGAGAATCACTCCTCCCAGAGGGAAAAGCAATTCACCATTTGACTGAGCATCCAGCCCAGCAACTCTGTTTACATTCTCCTGTGGTCTGTTTGCCATCTACTTAAAGAGATAATTAGAGCTTACTAACAGAAGAGAAGGGAAGACAGGCTGAAGGAAAAAGGGAGGCAAGCAAACAGAAGACAGAAGAGCTGACAAGGACAGAGCTGTGCTGCCTCACTAGGCCACATGGCTATTGAAAGTTAAATTAATTCTGATAAAATATTAGCTATATGTCAGGAGCTCAAGAGCCATTTGTGACTCTGGATGACTGTATCAGACAATTTGTGTGATCATATATTGTTTCTGTCACTTGGATCATCCTACTAAATGGCACTGGTATGGGGTGTACAAAAGGATGGTCTCCCTGGTTCTGTGGCATACAGTTAAGGGAGTGCTCATGATAGACCAAGAACTATACCAGACATGAAAAACAGAGATGAAACATACACTGTCTGACCTCCGAGATCTCCTGGTGCAGAAATAAAGACACACACACACACACACACACACACACACACACACACACACACACACTCACTCGTATGCACATGCTCAAGGGCACACACCTATACGTACAAAAGGAAGCAAACCGACACAGAAAACATGCCTGACAGCAGAGATGGCAGAAGCATGTGGTTGTTCACTGAACATACTTTCAAACTTTCTGCCCTGAAACTCTTTCTTTTTTTATACAATAAAACACTGGGGAAAGTAGTTTGCTTAATGCTTAGGGCTTGTTGTGCCAGTTAGTTTTGTCAACTTGACACAAACCAGAGTCACTTGGGAAGAAGGAGCCTGAGTTGAAGTGTTGCCTCGATCTCATTGGCCTGTGCGCATGTCTGTGGAGCATTTTCTTACCCAGTCATTAATGGGGGAAGGGGGGTCCAGCCCACAATGGGCAGTGCCCTCTCTAGGCAGATGGGTTTGGGCTATATTAGAAAAGAAGCTGAACAAGCCAGTACGCTATGCTTCTGCCTCTGCTCTTGCCTGAGCTTCTGCCCTGACTTCCCTCAGTGATGGATTGTGCTCAGAACATATAAGCCAAATAAGCTCTTTCTACTCCAAGTTGCTTTTAGTCAGTGTTCAACCCAGCAACAGAGACATAGACTAGGATGCAGGTCATATATCCTCCTATTCAAGTCTTCGATGCTGACTTTAAGCTTATAAGGCAAGCATCACAGATCAGTTTCACAGATGAAAATGTGAGGCAAGGTGGAGCTCAAGGTGGAGGAGTGTTCTGGAAGCTGCGGCACATGCAGCATGAGGCTACCCACTATCACATGAAACACCACCTATTTGTGAGGCCACCACCTGACTTCCAACAGAGTGTGTTTAAGCTGTATCTGAAGGCACTGAATTGAGGGTAGTATCTGAACAGCCAATATTAATCATCATAATTATTAATTTTGGCAAAAAAATGATGGCTAACTAACTTTGGCATTCTCTATACATAACATATACTTCAAGCAGGAAGCAGATGTCTCAGGAAGATTTCTTTTCTTCCTCTTCTCTCCCATCTACTCCACTCTCCCTCTTTCTCTCCTCTCCTCTCTTTTCTTCCCCCTTCCTCTCCACTCTTCTCCTTTCCTCTCCCCTTCTGTTCTTTTTTCTTTCTACTAATGGAAGATGCTGCTTAAGGCACCATCTTGCACAACCACTCACATATATTTACAGAAACTAGAGTGGCATGGAAACCCACACTTTCAAGTGCTTATATCCCCAAGAACCTCAGTGATTGCTGAGCAATCTGTTCAAGCCTCAGGAGCCTTGGCAGTAACTAGGAGCACAGCCCACAACAAACAGGATGCAAGAACAAAGAGGCTAAAGTGTAAAGGTTCCTCACAGTTCTGGCAGTTTCCTTCGCAGTCTAGAAGGCCATCGTTTATGTTAGAGAAAATAATGTAATCAGAGGAAATCATGTGAGCCACAATTCTGTGGCTTTCTAGTCTTTTCACCCTGCTCCTAACACTCCTGGGGGCCTTTCTTGGCATTATTAGAACATAAAACATTTGGGGGGAAGTGTCCACTCAGTAGACAGAGATGACAGTCTAATGGCAGTGGCTAAAGACCTGCAAAGGGAAAACTGCGGAAGAAAAAGTTCAGTTTTGTGGGGTTTTCACCCAGGCTCACAGTTGGCTGTGTAACCTCAGTTACGTCACTTGCCTACTCTGAACTTCAAGTTTCTCATCTATGTGGATAACAATATCCTTCTTATAGTCTGTGGAGAATTAACTGAATCTATATACAGTCAGCAATACAGGATTCTGTTAAATATGTAAGAAGCCAAGAGGTAAATTCACTGAAAGGTGCAGCTTGGTCCTCAGTGAGGCACCACCTGGAATACAGTACTTGCTTCCTGCTGCACAGCACGCGTGGTACAATGCGATGCAGACTGATGAGCACTGGACCCTCTTGCCACCCATCACCATGGGGCAGATTTACTGACTGTCACTGATCAGCCACCAGAACAGTGGAAGAAACCCAAGGCCCCCTCTGAGTCTTTAAGAGTCACTTCAGCTTGCCCCTTCGGAAGCAAGGCTGGTGGCTCTTGGGTTATGAGAGGCCTCCCCATCATAGCCACTATTCTGCTCCTCCAGGAAACAGCCCTAGCTAAGCTTCCCACCAGTACTTAATGAGTACTTCAGCCCTTGGAGGGAGCTTTCCGCATACTGGACGCCACTGCCCCAGCTGATGTCACATTCTGTTTAGTGGATGGTCTGAGCTGTTAAGCTCATCCACACGATGGCTGCATAACAAAGGGTTGGGACACTAAGTTTTGGGATGGCACGTTACACAGCAGTAAACCGCAGGAGTGTGCATAAAAAATGAGACATTTCCAAGAGTCTAAGTAAATCCCACTCCACCTCCAAGGAACACAGTTACTCCTTAGATGCTTCAGACACATCCGCAGAGAAGCAAGCCTTGAAAATGTGCATTGCTTCATCACTCAGGGCAGACATAAAGTCTTCTTTTTGCATCTCACTCAATTATAACCGTGGGCCTCTACTGTGACAAAAATGGAGAAGCCATCTGATCACCCACTTATTTTCCAGCTGTGGGTCAGTCAACCTTAGGTCCAAAGTCCCAGGGACATGCTCATGTAATGAGCTGTGTGTCACATGACACACTCCAGTTTCTTCCAAGTTTGGAGGGAGCAGAGACAGTGGCTAAAGGTTCTTATTCTCAGAGATCATATCCAGGCACCTGGCACATGACAGACACCCAAGAGCCTTTGCCGAACGGAACTCTGAAGCATTCAACACGTCCACAGTGATGAAGATGCAGGTGCCAGTGGCCGAGAGTACCGCAACAACTTTACAGAGTGTCTTTGTCACTGTCAGCAATGTGTGCAAATCTGGAGGTTTAGGAAATGGCTGCCCCTGAATCAGGACTAGAGAACTGTTCATGCTATGACAAGCAGGAAGGACTGTCGTCTCTGTGAGGAGCTGCAGAGAGCAAGGAAGTGATAAAACAAAAAACGGGCACAAAAGTAGTGTCTGTTGTTAGCCAGCATGCTTCTTCCATAGGTGGCAGACTAAAATCAGGGGGGAAAACACAACCGTGACATCTGTATGTCCCTAAGAATAGAATCTTAGTTTGCTTGCTGGCCAGTCCTTCCACAGATCCTGTATGGTGGCCGATACTGTCCCCATTTCATAGCTTCATAAATCGGCCCTGTCAAGTGAAGCTATTCCTGCTATCTCAGACCATCAGGTAAAGGTGGAGAGACATAAGGAAACGAGGCTGTGTCAGGAGGTCAGGACTCAACCCTGAAGTGCAGGGAGGAGCAGCTCTCACACCCTCTGCCTGGCCAGGGAAATCCTTATCCTCGCACTCCAGAGCCCTTCCTTGTACAGGTGACAGGGTCCCCCCTGCAGGCTCCGCACCGCCTGAGCAGTGGAGGGATCCTGGCTCCTCAGGATACTCCAACTTGCTAATCCAGACTTCTCATCTCCAGTTCCTATTGTTTCCTCTGATAAGCAGGGCCCCAGTGAACAATTAAAGCTTTCAATAAATAATCTCTAGGCACATTCATTTGAGTGACTGTTATTTGATCCAGCAGTTAGTTTCAATGGGGCAGTTAATATTGACCACATAAAGTACTCCAGACAAACACGAAACAGCTCCAGAACTCCACGCATTATTACCCTTTATCTGCCAGTCATCTGGGCTACTTGTAATGGTCACGGAATTTAAAAATCAATAATAACAATTAGTGTTCTGTACACCAAAACAGATGAATCATGTGAAATGGGTTTTCATATAAAAATCAAAGGGGAAACAAGCATGGAACATAGAGGAGGCTCTTTGAGTTCTCGGTGCTTTTTGAGGTCCCTTCCTTCAGCTCTGTGAGCTAGACTCAAAAGGAAGTGTTCAGGGCAAAATGTGGCTGCTACAGGCACAGGAACCATACAGGCTCCATACAGGCTCCCACTCCAAAAGCGTGAAGCACAGACATTAACATGATCAAAGGAGTGCTAACAAACAGCGAAATTAATGGAACTGGTAATTTACTTTCTCCGAGCTGTGAGGCTAGCTACCTTTTTTAGCTTTCAATTTGTAGGCATTCGTCGTGATTATTTTGCTCTGAAATGGCAACAGTAATATTTTTTGCTTCACGCACTACCACGTCAATGTCTAGATAATTAAAATGCAAAGCAACAGGGAAATGTCTCATCACTAAACTGTAACCAGCATACTGTGTGAAGTCATCCATTCCAAAGGCTTGTTTTTCATCAATTATTTGTTACTCATCTGATGTAAATATAAGGACTAATTAAAATGTATGCCTTTTTATACAGCTTCTTGTCGTTAAAGCCAATGAAAGCATTCTGTGGACCATAATGAAATAATTATGTGTGCCTTTAAGAATTCTCTTTAACAGCACATGGTGGTACTGAGCTAAATGAAAACATCGGGAACTAAATTTCGAAGCCTCCATTTCCATTTTAGCTAATTATCCCCACAAGCTTTCCAATAGGGCCAGACTCTCAAAAATTGTTTGAAGCTGAAAGGACCTTCAGACCACCATCAACCTTTTCATAATCATGGGCTCTGATGACATAACAATGGCCGTAGCTGTGGCAACCTTTAATATTTTTGAGAAGAGGGAGTTATTATATTGCTTCTTCATTTGTTCTGGAAATTAGAAGAAAATTGCGACAAATGAAAACCAAATCTCCTTTTCCTGTTTAGTCTTACCTGCAGTATTTTGAATTTGGTAAAATTTTAATTTGTGGAAAACAGTGGTTAATACAGAACAATAACAACCAAAAAACACTTTTTTTTTTTTTTTTGGTTGTTTTGTTTTGTCTTTAGAAAGGAGTTCACTTGCTTTGGTCCTAAATTCCATTTCTCCATCTTTTACCTCCAAAGCACCTGAATTACAGAAAGGAGCCCATCAGAGAAACAAGCTTTTTTGTTTGTTCGCTTTTTTCCCCATGTCCAGGTCAAGTTAGAGGAGTAAATCCAGATTACATTTTACAAAGGTGTGACCTTTAAGAACAAAAGTGAGCTTTGAAAACATGATGGGGTCTTTCGTTCCAACTTCCTCTACCTCTCAAGGCAGATGCCTGAAAAGGGGAAAGACTTGGCTTTAAGGGAAAAGGAAAATGGAAATGGCGGAAATGGCGGTGACTTTGGGTCTTGGCAGCAAGGGAACCAGTCATGTGATGCAGAGTGGGGTGGAAACTTTGGGCTGAAAAAGCTAAATGGGAATTGAGGGACTGGCCCTGAGCGTTCTTGTTTCCTCACGTTTTGTTTGAGGAGCTGGCAGGGTTTGTGAGCCCTTGGTACCCACTGATTGCTGGACTGTCTTGCTGGAGCCTGGGGAAGGGGCATTCACTACAGGACTGTAAAGTATTCTCCCATATGACTTTTTATTAAAATCCCCATCTCCACCGAGTTATTTTTGGGAATCCTGTGGAGCACCAGGGACATGATCACCTGCCATGACTCTCTTAAATCTGAGATTTCTTTCTGGGTTCTCAACATCTGAGGCCCTGAAGGCCTGAACTCTGGAGGACACGTTCGTTAGGCTGGGTCACTGGTTTGATGTCACTTCCTGTTACCTTGGCCTTTTTCTGAACCATCAGGAGTGGAACCTAATTCACCCCCTTGCAGCTCCGCACCTAGCAAGGCTGGAGAACAAGCAAACCCAGGGGTCCATGTCTGCCTGAACCCCAAGACAAGCAGAAAGCCCCAGGCGTCACCTCTCAGCCCCTAGTAGTCAGGACTTGCAGCCTTTTTCTTTAAAGAGGTGTGAGTGGGATTCGGATCTCACACCACTTTCTTTGTTTTCTTTAATTTTAGACAGTATCTCACTATATGAGCTTGGCTACATAGAGCAGGCAGGCCTGGAACTCAGAGCTCTGCCTGCTTATGTCTCCCAAGTGCTAGGATTAAAAACATGGACTACTATGCCTAGCAGATCTTAGTGATGAAGCAGGAAACCGGTCATGAAAAGAGGATTCAGGGCAGCAGGCTTACTGATGGTGTCACAAGATCTTGGGGAGGAGCATAGGTGGAGGTTATCTTCCTATTTAATAAGAGGTACTTAGACCACGCCTCTTTCTGATGGGATCCTTATCTATTTGAAACCCGAAGTTACCATCCTCCTTCCTCCAACACTGCAGACCTCAACTTTTTAAAAAGCTGGCAAAAGATTCATACAGATGTGTTTGTAACCACTGAGTGTAATTCCATGCCCCTCCCCCATCCTAAGCCAGCTCACAGGGAAGCCAAGCCTATCCGTCTTGCAGGGCCAGCCTTCTATTTAGAGATCTACAATTGTCTACAAAAGAAATCTGTGCTTAGAAGAATGACCCAGAAACACAAGACGATCCCCAGCCATAGTGGAAAAACTAAGTTGTGAGCTCTCCAGTTATACTGACCATGGAACTGCTTTCTGTGCCACCCGTAGGTTCAAGGAGCAACCTAGAAGATGTCGTAATGGTGACTGACATGGGAACGGCAGCAGAACATTTCAAATGGAGGTTTTCTAGAAACTCAGAGATAGATAATTGTTGTAACTGCCCTGTAATTTGAAAGGCAAGATTCAACATCAATATCTTGGGAAAGGTTTCGAGCCAACATTTTTCTGATTAACCTTCATCAAAAATGCCCATATCTGAAATAGTCTATTTAATTGATAGTTAACTGAATTTATATTAGAACATTTAAAGTATAAAAATGCCATTTAAGGATGAATTTATTGGCACTTACATGTAGCTCAAACTCTGAAGAAGATTCTCTTCAAGAGCTTCTAAATCAGTGGTTCTCAGCCTTCCTATTGCTGCGACCCTTTAATATAGTTCCTCAGGTTGTGGTGACCCCAACCATAAAATTATTTCATTGCTTCTTCATAACTGTAATTTTGCTACTGTTATGATTCGTAATAACTATCTGTGTTTTCCAATGGGCGTAGGCCACCCCTGCAAAAGGGTCAAAGGGGTGGCAATCCACAGGTTGAGAACCATTATTCTGAATGAAGACAGCTTTTACTGGACAACTGGAAAGAGTTCCATGCTTACAGTATCTGATTTTCCATTTCCATCTTCCTCCCAGACACCAGCTTCCTAGTTAAAAGCTCCTGGTATTTTTTCTTAAAATTCTTTTTTGAAATTTAAAGAATGATAAATTTTGTAAGAGCAGAATTGACAATCTTCATAATTTATTATGTATTTCCTTGGTGGAGTAAAGTTAACATCCTTGCTTAATGTGTAAAGAAGAAAACAATAAGATTTTCTTTTTTATTCAGCCACTTCCAAGTTTAATGTGTTGACATTAATATATATATATATGTATTTGAAATCCAAATAATATTGTTTTATTATTGTGATTCATTAGAAAAGAAAAACAAAATGAAAACAAAACAACAACAACAAAAACAGGATGGGACTTGCTGGTTCTGTATGACCTTAAACGGGAAGGAAAACCTCTCATTCAGGTCAGCTAGCCTAACAGTAACCGACATTGTGGTCACTTATCTATTTAAAAAATAAAAATAAAAAGGTCAGATCCAATGCCTGGGCTTTCTGTTCTCCCTGAACAGACAATTCAAATCAGAGCTGCTAATCCCATCCAAACTAACAGCTTAAGGTTAAGTAGATCCAGGGACGCCTGCCTGCCACTCCCAAGACTTGGTTTTGGATTTTGGAATTCACCGTTTTTCTGGCAATAAAATTTAATTACTGCTCCTTTGTTTCCCCCCCTCCTGATTTGCAAAATCACCTATTTATCTGGAAATTGACAAAATTCCTTTATTTCTCCTTTTTTAGACTGGAAAACCAAAGTTTGTGCATCTTTTGTTTTCAGAATGACCCTGTGGTGCACTCTCTCTGAGATTTAAGTGGAAGTCCCTTCTCTTTCTGATGGTGTTGCTTACTGAGTCATGTGGCTGAGCAGCAGAAAATTATGTCCTACTTTAGAAAAACAATTGGGCCTTTTCACTGAAATATTTATTCAAAACGCCTCTCAGCTCATACGGTGGCTGTCGCTCTTCACTGAGTCTCTCTTTCAGAAGGTAACTTTGATTTTGCCACTTTGACCTCAAGTTATAGCTCACAAGGAGAGGAGTTAGATCCTGCTTAATGCTTCAGTTCCAGGTCTCAGGGCTCGAAGAGGGGAACTTTTCTTCCTCCTTAATCACACGTTGCTACTATTCATTTTAAAAATAATTTCTTCTGAATGGGCAAAACCCTATTCAAAAAGACTTTTTTCCCCCCTGCTTTTGATCTGTTGAAAAGGAAGAACACAGGGAAATGGGCCAAGATGCTGTCACCCTCATGATTTCACCAAAAGCAACTATATTTAGACTGAAAAATATTAAGATTTATCCTGTGCCCACAGAGCAATTAATGAGGAAAACATCTGGAGTTACCTAAAACCAAAAGAATCCAGGAGGCATCTGAATAGACACTTAGTGACCGGGAAGGAGCCTTCCAGGATTGTCTTCTCTCTGTTGTTTACACCACATTCCCTTAGTGGCCCCTAATCCTGATTTCCAATGTTTATACCAAACAGTTCACAGGCCCTGCTACAACCAACAGCTGGCTGGCATATCAGTTTTCTGCCTTTAAAATTAAAAGGAAAATAAGCGGAGTATTCTAACACTTTACAAAGTGAGATTCTGGAGGCATTCTTACGTTCAAAGGTTTTAACCTCACAGAGACAGACACACAGACACACACACTAAAAACCTAAGCAGGTTTACAAGGTTGGAGATAGTTTAGTAGGATTTAGTCCCAGATTTTCCTCTCTGCCCCGCTGTTTCTTCTGTGTTAAGAGCAAAGTTGGTCTGCACCTTTTCAAAACAGCCATTAGGTAAGATGGAAAACTAAGTCCGTGGGATTTAAACTGTTACTTATGCAAACTCGGGCTCTCAACAGGGCTTTCATTTCAAAGCCTCAACACTGCATGACACAGATACTTACTAGAAAAAAATTTTTTTGAGAGAATGTTTTAGTTATCCTTAATTTCTGGAACAATGGAAAGACCTGGAATTCACTGGTTTGTGGACAACAGAGCCAGCCTGCAGGGCACAGGCAATACCGACACTTGACTCGCTCGGCTCCAAGTTGGAGTATGGGCTGAAACTCTAGCTGAAGCTGACTACAATGAGCACTGATTGCCCTGCTTACAAAAATAAGACACTGGAATTTCTGAAACCCTTTTGTGAAATGCCTTTATTTACTTTGTCTAATGCAAGTTTCTTTGATTAGTTAAACCTTGCTCTTATCAACACTTTTTGCTTATCGGCTTGCCCTAGGCGAGTGACACATTCAACACCCGCTCTCCCCAGATAAAGCAAATCCCTGTTTAACTTGTTCAAGAACAAACAAAGCTTTTCCCTCCACTCTGGCAACCTAATAGGCATGTTAGGGGGGCTAACTGCAAAAGGGAGAATTTCTACAAGCAACTCTGCTCCACGGGCGCTCTTTCTAGGACAGTGCTTTCCTTCTATTACAAATGATTCAGGACAGTCCTCCCTAAGAAGCCGAAGTTTCACAGTGCTCAGTTTCCTGCCTTCCCTAATAGAATGTTCACATGGAAAGGAGGGTTCGGAGGACCTGCTAGTGATTGGGAAATATTTTCTAATAATAAGTTTCTTCACCTTCTCTAAAAAGAAAATGAGCAACAAAGAGGACAGACAGGGTGTTTGGGAGCTGCTGACTAGTAAGGCATTTCCTGGAGCGACATTCCCTTCTGCCTGTGGCTCTATGAATGTTAAGTTGGACGGCCAGGCTGTTGGCATCAAATAGTTATTGATTTTCCAGCCACAGACCTGTTGATTTTCTGGCCCAAGAAGCGAGTCCCCCCTCCCCCTTTTTCCTAAGAAAAAGTTTCAAAGAGTCAGCTGACACGCTGCCGCTGCCCCCTCCTCGCCGTTTGCCTCTCTTTAGACAAGCCACCATGTTGTTAGGAAAACTCAATTTTTTCCAGTTAAACTTTGACCTCTTTGAAAACAAAGATTTAAAATGTCATTTTCAGGCTAATGCTCCAATGAATTGTCAAATCAAGTACTAAAAACATTTTGATAGATAGATGAGCCATTTATCTAAATCACTGTCAGGGCGGCCAAGCGTCCTGCAGGCTCCCCCAGCCGGCTCTAGGTAGGCTTTCCCAGGACTCCTGGTCATTTCTCAGCCCGGCAGCTGAGCTACTGTTGACCAGTGGAGCCGGGTCTCTGTGTCAGCATCAGATAACCAAACAGTCAATATTGTTTTTAAAAACGAGGCCACTCCATTTAGATTTCTTTTCCTTTAACTGAAGTCCAGGCTTCTGGCTGAATAGTAAGATAGGAAATAAATGAATGGCCAGCTCAAGAGGTGTTGGTGGCTAGCGGTTCTCTAGCAAAACTGCAACTTCTTAGACCAACAAAGTGACTCGGAGAGGTGGCAGTGGGGTCAATGCTAAGACATATTGCCTTCGCTCAGCAAAAAGAATGAGGAAGGCAGCGTCCTGCACCAACCTGCCCTGTGCATCATGAGCTCTGGGCAACCGCCTTCACACTGTTGCATTCCTTGAAGGGACGATGTCATACTTTAATTACTTTGTACTGTTGAAACACACATGGGGGAAGTGTTACTGGGCTTGTGGCTAATCCCAGCCAAGTTAACCCCCTTCTGCACTCCTTACACAAATCTTATGCTGTGTCAGATCACAGTACTTGAAGAATGTTTCAAAGTCTGCGGCCACCTATTATTTTCCCCTTCTCTCTGTACATACTAAAAAAACAAAAACAAAACAACAACAAAAAAAAACTATCTTCAAGAAAGAACGGGTAGTACGGGAGAACAGGGGCGCATGAGGCGTTTTTGGGGAAGCAACCCTCCAAGAGGAAATTTCAGCAGAGATGGAATCCATATGCATGCCTGCCTATCTCACTCCTTCAGCATTAAATCATTAAACCCTTTGTCTTGCCACCATTGCACTTTATTCCAGTGTCTTTATTGCATGCAAGAGAGACATTTTTTTTTTTCTTTGTAGAAGAAAGGAAAAAAAAAATAAACCTACATTGAGCAGTGTGCCGGTGCTGCCATTCGGCCTGGGTGAATCCACTGAGGCAGGCTTTGAGAGCCTTTTCCTGCAGCATGCAGGAGGACGGGCTCGCGGTGTAGAAATCCAGGATCTGCCCGGGACTCACTGACAGAACATCCATACAGTCAAACATGATCTCTCCGCACCGCGCTCTGCAAAAGTGCTTATCCTCTAGGTGTGGAGGCGAGCGGCACAGAAAAGTCCACGAACTCCATCAAACTCTGCCCCTTTTTTGGCACGTAGGCTGTTGGTCTTTTTCCCAGCCCCGAATCATGAATTATGACAGACAAGCCAGCTAAAAGCCTGTAATTGATCCAAATGATCATTTACCATTTTCCAGGCTCGCTCGGCCGATCCAGCCCGGGCGGGGGTTCCCGCACCGATCCCAAGTTCTCCCTTCCAGGCGACGCCCGCGCAGGCCTCCGGGAGAGCGCGGGTCCTACCCAGCCGGTGCCCAGACGCGCCCTGCCCGGGTGGCTCGCGTCCTCGGCATCCCAGTCCTGCGGCCGCGGCGCAGGGGAACTCTGGTCCCCCCTTTGGCAAAGAATAGACCCTCCTGCCTCCGAGCAGCTCACTTCCTACCACTTCTGTCACACGGAATGAAAGATTGAATTGCCTAATATATGCGAGTGAACTTTCGGTGAACCCTTCCCGGGCTGCTAACCTTCAAATGACCCAACCCGTCTGACATCACCAACTCCCAGGATTCTCACAGCGCTTAAAAACTCCCAGCAGCCCTGCAAGAGCCGGCAGCCAGCGAGGCCGCGGCCAGCCGCGCGGTGCTCCCCACGGCTCAGCGTGCAAACAATGCCAGGAGCGCAGGGAGGAGCGGGAGCGCGGCTGCGGTTTGCGCCTTTTCATCCGCCCGGCCCTGGCGGGGAGACCCTCGCCACAGCCCACGTCTGAAATTCCTCTCTTCTGCGCTGTGCCAGGCAAAGCCCTGGCGACTTAGGTATCTTTCCACTCCTGTAAAAGCACTCTGCAAGCCCCGAACTGCCGGTCCGGGGCCCCGCCACCACTCGCAGAAGGAAGCCTCTCGGGCCGGGAAACTTCCCATTGTGTGCGCAGTCTTTTTATTTCTTCTTCTTCTTCTTCTTCTTCTTCTTCTTCTTCTTCTTCTTCTT